>NC_091122.1:98671954-99271954 GCF_040183065.1 Periplaneta americana | reverse complement strand
TATTGAAACACGAAAAAATTAAATATGACCACCACCGTGTTGTTCAATAAGAAATAGTCTTACGCCTATGCAATAAATAGCGTTAATAAGCACGTTCCTAGGGATGTTTTCAATGACATCCGATATTGACTATTTCAGTTCCTCACTTATAGTAGGTCTACTAAGAAGTAACTTTTTTTTAGTAGTCAGCTGGATTTATGTCTGGTGACCTAGAAGGCCAACTGTTCTGAAAATGCTTACTAATTTACACGATCACCAAATGTGTTGCGCAATAGTATTTTTACATAATTGTGTATGTGAGGTAGAACGCCGTCTTGCACGAAAACAATGTTTTCGATTTCATGATTCTGTAACGCTGGTATTGCGAAGACTTGCAACATTTGAAAATATCGCTGCCCGGTTACCGTCACTGTTTCTGTTTGTCTATTTTCAATTTCTTCATAGAAATACGGTCCTGTTATAAAACCACAGCAGACAGTAATCTTGATATCATGTAATCCTTGCTATATAATTGTGTTCGGATTATCTTCTGGCCATGTCCTGTAATTATGAGTGTTAACACCTTCGTTCAATTCGAAATGTGCCTCATCTCTCCATTTCTTAATCCATGTAACGTTTGATATCTTCTCGATGCATAGGATATGCACATTGTCTATTGCATTCGTAATAGCACTGAAGGAGCCCAATTCGAGCTCGTAAAGGTATAACCATTGTAAAAATTGTTAAAATTACTCTCCTATAACAGTTATTATTGTTTATGCAATAGCAACGAAACACGCATCGATAAAAAACACAAACCTTCTAAACAGTAATGGTACCTAAATGCAACCAAACTGCTGATAGGCCTATGTACAGACAATACAGCTGCTTCAAAATGAGAACTTACTTTTGAATAACCTTATATATCAATTTTATGGTATTTGTAATTTTTTACTAAGTATATGCATGTCCACCGCTGTGAAGTAATGGTCAGCACGTCTGGCTATGAAACGAGCGGGCCCGGGTTCAAATCTGGTTGGGACAAATTACCCGGTTGGGGTTTTCCTGGGTTTTCCCTCAACCAGTTGAAGCAGAATTGCTGGGTAACTTTCGGCGTTGGACCTCGGACTCATTTCGCCATCATTTAATTCACATATCATCATCATCCATACAATGGTTCGGGTTAAATTCACGGTGCTGCGTGCTGTACTTACATAAGAGCGCAGCCGTTCAGTTACCCCATCATTCACAAAATAGGAGTGGTAAGCAAAATAAGCCTCAGGCTGTAGTGTTAAGTCTTCGGACCCCTCCGTACAAGAGAAAGAAAAAAAGTACAGTCATAGATTTTACAATGTAGAAAATTGTAGTTTGTTTTAGTTCATAAAGAGATATTAGTGGAACATTTTGTTTTCCTCATAGGCCGTTAGCATATTATAAGCGTTAAGATAATATTGTTTCCATTGACATTTTTAGGTTTTTTTTTTTAATTTCCTAAACGCTGCTCCCACTGACTGATAACCCCCCCCCGGAATAAGGGTATATGGTGTATTGTTTCCCTATGTACTTAGATCCTTATTCCGAGTGAGTATTCATATTGTTCAGGTATACAGAGTGAACCGTAAGTAGGGTAAAGTTGCCTAATTCCGTGATACTTTTTTTCACTGAATGTCACGGAATTGGGTGTCTAGATAAGAAGTTAACCGATGTCTCAAAAGTAGGCGAGAGATGCACTCTTTCGAGAAAGATGTCTGGCGCTATGGTCGAACGGCAAAGATTTGACTGACATTCAATTGTAAAAAGTATCACGGGTTTAGGGGTATCACGGAAATTGGCAACTTTACCCTATTATCATTAATTTGAGGAGGTTATTCTATGAGATTTTTCAAACAAAAAAGTTTAATACAATTTTGCTCGTTTTTGCTTTCTTTTCAAGATAAAAATTGTTTTATATGGAACATTTCATATCGTGTTTTGGGAAAGCCATTGATTTCATTTCCAAGCGTATAATAATAATAATAATAATAATAATAATAATAATAATAATAATAATAATAATAAATGATTGAAAGAATGCTAGTTGTGTCCTTTAAATGTGCAGAAATTTGACCCAAACAAATGTAACTTTTCGTTCTGTAAAGGAATTTTTTCAATGTTACATTCTTTCGGATCAAATTTCTCACATTTAAAGGACGAAACTAAAATTCTTTGAATCATTTATTATCGTAATACACTGCTTTCTTAAATTGACTAAGCATATTGGGAATTGAATCAATAGCTTTCTCAAAACAAGCTATGAAATGTTTGATATAAAACAGTTTATCTCAAAAAGGAAGAACAAACGAGCAAAATTGTATTAAACTTTTTTTAAAGATATCTCAAAGAATAATTCCTTGAAGTTATGATATTTACGATTTACTCCGTACATTATTAGCCCTAAAGAACAGCAATAGGATATAATAATCAAAAGCAAATCTTGCATTTGTATTACAACCTAAGCTATGACAAAAGAAAATGTAGTTAATTTTCATAGCTTTCGCATTGCTTAGCTATAAACTCCCCATAATCAAATGTGTGTGACGATACTATACGAGTACTATGGCGAAGAACTCAGGAAAGACGTGAAAAATGGGAATTTGGAATTAAACATCGAATTTTCCGAGTACAAGGCTATCATAATAAGTAATAAAATTCAACGTATAAAATATTTCCAATTACATTGCATTCATTGTGCCTCTTCTTAGCTACTTCAGTCAATTTCAGATTCTGTCGTCATGGCTGCATCTCAATGTAACTTCAGTATTTGTACCTTAGCATTCGAATTCCACGTGGATAAGGAAATACAGTGCTGGCGTGACGACTACAAACTCCTCTGAGCAATACGTCATGTTTCGTCATCACTATCTCATCACCCCATCATCAGCTTCGCATTGGGTCGAACCATTTACCCCGCCGCCGCATACAGTGCGTGTGATGCAACCGGTGACTGTTGTATCCGCCGGGTTTTTATATTGAGGTCTTTTAACTGACGGAATCTCCCCAAAAGGGAACTGTGAATGTAGCTCAGCTTGTTGACTTTGTGGATTTTGAAATTGAAAACAGACGTTAAATAACCACCGTTTTCCCAAAAGCTAGTCTGACGCAGAGTAAAATGCTTACAACAGCGTGTCCCATTTGCTATGAGATGTACGACTGCAAAGCTGTCTCCACGGCATAAGACCGTGCGCCGTTGCTCGTGTAAACTGCTAGCAGGTTTTTCGCTTACAACATTCATATCCTAACTTATAATTAGAGTTCGAAGTTGAGGCACAATATCTCTTAAGTTATATGTACACAGGACAGAACAATGTTTACAAAGCAACTGACAAGGTAGTCATCTGTCCTGGTTTACATACCATGCCAGTCGAATGGAGTTGTTGTAATACAGCCCCAGCGAGGGGGGAAAAAAATAAACCTTCGCTTGAAGGGCAAACGTAAACATTATGTTGGATAGAATACAATGTATTATCGTTTCATAGGTGTAGAAAAGTAACACTTTTCTTAGGTCTATTTTTTATTTTTTTAATTTTTAGTGGGTTATTTTACGACACTGTATCAACATCTCTGGTTATTTAGCGTCTGAATGAATTGAAGGTGATAATGCCGGTGAAATGAGTCCGGCGTCCAGCACCGATAGTTACCCAGCATTTACTCATATTGGGTTGAGGGAAAACCCCGGAAAAAACCTTAACCGGGAATCGAACCCGGGCCACCTGGTTTCGCGACTAGACGCGCTAGCGGTTACTCCACAGGTGTGGACTCTTAGGTCTATAAACAGTTATTTAGAGCAATACTATTTACAAAGGTACTTTGTAATAATAATAATAATAATAATAATAATAATAATAATAATAATAATAATAATAATAATAATAATTTAGTATGTGATTACTAGAAGATGCATTTGTAAATGTACACTATATGAAAAAGAAGATGTAGGCCTATAGAACAGTAATAAAGTATAGTCATAGAAATAAACTTGTCTTTTTTTAATTGGATTTTTACGACATTTTAACAATTGCTATGGTTATCTAGCATCTCAGTGAGATGAAGGTGATAATGCCAGCGAAATGAGTCCATGGTCCAGCGCCGAAAGTTACCCAGCATTTACTCGTATTGTGTTGAGGGAAAACGTATCTTGAAATAATAAGATTAATATTAAAGAAACAACTTTTAGATAACAATATATTCTTAAATTTAAATTTAACCCTTGTACGTGTAAAACTCGTGTTCTTGGGGTAAATTGAACACAAAGTAGCTTGATATATTATTTGCAAGAAAGTAAGGTAATATTTTACTTAAAATTAAAATAACTCTAGTATTGTATTTAGTATGAATTTAATATTAGTAAAAAGGTATATTTCCCTCTTTCTTTCAAATTACCATGATGTTGTATGTAATGTTATGTATGTATGTATGTATGTATGTATGTATGTATGTATGTATGTATGTACCAAAATACTATTCGAGTTGGTTTAAAGTTCAATAATATGCATGGAAATTGGTGAAAATATGAGTTCAGTAGCCGCTGGCTGCTGTTGCTGCTGCTGTGTGCAGTGCAACGTGACTGAGACGTACTTAACGTGCTAATAGTTATTTAACGACGACGCTTTATCTTTTTCTTTTATTTAATGTCTACACTACAGTAATGTGCAGGCTTGCCGCACCTGTCCTACTTCTGGTTGGAAGAATTGTGAGGAATTTTTAAATTTTAAAATTCTCATTTTGATTTACAAAATGCAGCACTTGCAGAATTTATAGGTAGATTGCAAATTTAACCTCTTGAATCTTTTTTTTTAATGGAAAACTTCTTTTAGTGAATCCAAGTAACTGCGTTGTATTTTGGCACAATGAAATAAATTCAGTTATTATATATCTGATATGACACGAGATCTATGGCTCATTCGTACTAAATGAAAAGAAAGATTTCATTAATTAGAAATACAGTTACTGTTTCATTATTAATTCTTGAAAGAATCTGCGTTAAAATTGCAAAAGCGAAATATGTATAGGCCTATTATTAAAATAGCAGTTGAATCAGACATTGTATATTGTTAAATGATATAATGTGACGAATTTGTTATTTACAGATGGTTCTTTTAAATATGTTGTGTGAATCCGATGCTGACAGACGGAACATCCTGCCCCAGCTCTAACAGAACCAAATCATATTCCCAGATGAGCACCTAATAAGCCATAGGTCCACAGCCCCAAGCTCTTAATCTCTTCGTCAACATCGAAGACCCGTACTACCCCCAAGACTTCACTTCAGCCTATTTTTAATACCCGTATTTCAAAATAATTAATAATATATATCGAATAAGAGGGATAGGGAAAGCGTTTGTGGAACAAAAAGGGAAACGGGAGAACCCTTGTGCTGCCTTCAAATTTTAACGTAGGAGAGAAATTGCTGGTAATTTTTGCTGGAGGCATCTATTAAGGACCCGGTTTTACTTAAAGATTTTTATCCCCTTAAAAATCCATCCCCTTCAACGGAGTTGAAGTCATGAACTTCAGATTCAGTGTCAAGCATAGTAACTACTAGACCACCGATGATAATATTTTAGTAATTTAAAGTCAATAAAAGGATACATTAATAATGAAAGTAAATAATATAAGAGTAGGAGCATAAGTCATGGCAACTATGTTTTTTTTTTTGTAAAAATGCTGGCGGAGTTGAAATTTTTAAATTTGCAAATGAAAGGGGAGTGTATGTGTAGGCCTAGTACATAGTAGGGTAGGGAAGGGATCAAACATCCATCAACGACACAGCATCATGCTACTTGAAAGAGCTGAATATGTGTAGCCTATGTGTTCGCTGAAAGAGTAGTTTTGTGTACTAGTGGGGTAGGATAGCGTAGGGTAGTGATCAAATATCCATAAGTGACACAGCATTACGCTACTTGAAAGGGCTAGATATTTGTATGTGCTCATTGAATGGTCAGTTATGTGTATTAGTGGGATAGGATAGCGTAGGGTAGCGATCAAACATCCATAAGTGACATAGCATCATGCTACTTGAAATGGCTAGATATGTGTACATGCTCACTGAGAGGGAAGTTACGTGTACTAATGGGGTAGGATAGCGTAGGTAGCGACCAAACATCCATAAGTGACACAGCATTATGCTGTTTGAAAGGGCTAGATATGTGTATATGCTCATTGAAAGGTCAGTTACGTGTACTAGTGGAGTAGGATGGCGTAGGGTAACGATCAAACATTTATAAACGACATAGCATCGTGCTACTCATGTTTCCACAGTAGTTGAAACAGCACTACAACACACATACCCATCCTAAAAACCCATCGGGTCACTCCATTTGAATAGTAATGGACTCACAATTACATTGCGCATTAAGTGTAACATCGCTCTCTGTGGGGGAATCATTCACACTGCCATACCCGTAGTGATGCAACCACATACTCGTACAATGGATGGAAGACATGGCGGTCGACTAACAACTGTATTCATATTTCTCTCTCTCTGCGATAACCATAAGTCACACTTCCATTTAGTGATGCGGCCTCGTACTATGAATGTCATGTGACATACATCATCTTATGATACCATCGCGTAACTTTGAAAAAATAAAAATAATTGTCATACGTTTGCCCCAACCTCCGTACAAGCATACACAGTTTTGAGGTATATTTTATAAATATTTCAAACGTTTTCATATGATAACGGCACTGGTTTGGTAAAACAGTAAGCGGAGTAGCCATAAAAGAATATGATCGAAGATTATAAAATTCTCTCGAAAGAAATTGAAGGATATCCCAATCAGGATGTTGAATTCAGATTATGGAACTCCACTCCGTTGTCAATCTTCACCATTACATTCTGCAGACATTTTGCAATCTAGTCACAGCAATTGGTAGTTCGTAGTGATCGAAATGGAGTTGAAGCGCAATAAAATAAAATATTGTGAACAACGCTGGCCGTGAAACTAAAATAAAGTCAACTCAGAATTGATTATTCAGGAGAGGTGCATATATCACGCCTGTGTGTTGTTAATTAAAAAAAAAACATAGTTAAGCTTTGCCTCAATTTAACTTTGTTTTTAATTTGCGGCAGATTACAAACACTACATGTCTATAACGATTGAAATAGCACAGAACAAAGAGCCATCAGAACATAAAATTCGCTGCAGTAGGCGGTTGTAAATTCTGTTCACGTCACGCATCGCCATTATTATCTGTAGGTAACGCCACGACAGGTTTTGATTTTACTGATAGATTTATGAGCAACTTTGGTTTATTAATTTATCTTAGGAAAATCAAAACCTGTAGTAGTATTTATTAGGGTATTTCACGAATACAGTAATAATTAATTGAATTTAAATCTTTATTTATTTAATTTATTTAAATTCAAATATACAGAATAAAGAAATATAATTACAAAAACAAACAAAGAGAAATACAAATAAAATAATACAAGCAATATAAAAAGAAGATACAGTAGTATTAACAAAATTTGAGACCGAATGAGCAGCGCTCGTGCTCGGTCGCAGTTCAGATATAATATTAAAATAAATAATAATAATAATAATAATAATAATAATAATAATAATAATATAAATAAATAAGTAAAATAAAATAGGAACTAAAATATAATTACAGCGGCAATGGAATTAAGTATATAATATAATATTAACACTAGAGAAGAATAATATCGCACGTGAAAAGTAGGATTAACACATATTTCAAAATTATAGAATACAAATATAATATAGGTTGATTAATTCATACACATAGGCTATAAATTTATTTAATCAAATTTAAGATATTAACACGTTTCTAATTTTCTTGTTATATGTTAGTGGGTTACATGTTAGAAGTTCTGGGTGTAATTTAGTTAAAGCATTGTACAACCGAGGGCCAAAATTTATGCTATGCTTTAGACCAGCAGATGTGAGACATTTAGGTTCTACTAATGTTGAATTAATATTTCGTCTTGTGTCATAATTGTGTGTCTGTAATACAAACTTATTACGATTTTTATGATAAAATTTTAACAGCGTATACTTATAAATTTGTTCAATATTAAATACATTAAATTCAGAATAAATTAATTTAGTTGGATAATCGAAACGTTTCTTCAAACAAATTTTAATTATTCGTTTTTGTAGTAAATTTAACGGACTAAGATTAATTTTTGTACTTCCACCCCAAACAATTATACCATATTGAATGATAGACTGAATAATGGCCAAATAAACATTTCGTAAAACTCTAATAGGTAAGTAGCAGCGAAGATTAACGAATTTATAAATTGTTTTACGAAGCCTCTTACAAAGATAAGTAATGTGATGAGGCCATTTTAAATTCTGATCAATAATGATACCCAGATATTTGACATACGTGGCTTCTTTCAAAGGTGGACATTTACAACTTTTGGGATCTAAACAATTTTCACTGTGTATTATTAGTCTATATTTATCGCTAATTTTTAAATTTTGAACACTGGCAGCTGTTAACGAAAAAGGAACTAAAGTTGATTTAGATATATTTAAAGAAAGGAAGTTGGAATTAAGCCATTTTTTAACAATGTTAGCACCTATATTAGCATTTCTATATGCTTCCTGCCAAGAAAAACCACTGAAAATAACTACTGTATCATCCGCATATGAATATATAGATCCATTAAATGTTTCTAAATTTATATTTAGCAGATCATTAACATATATTAGAAATAAAATATGTCCCAAAATTGTTCCTTGCGGTACACCTATATCAATATATTTGTATTCACTAAATTGATCTTCAATTTTGGTCATTTGCCTTCTGTTACTAAAATATGATTGGAATAATTTTAAAACTATACCTCTAACTCCAATAGTATGTAGTTTGTCCAAAAGTAAATATCTAATGTAATGTAATACTTTTGTATAATGCCTGGTTATGTTGATATTTAGGTATTTAAATTGGAGTTTGCTTTCTTTGCAACAAACAGTTGGAGATTGTTGACTTTACTGTGGTAGTTTTTGGAGATTGCTGATTTTGTTTCTAATATACTGTTTGAATTTTCTGACTTTACAATAGTTAAAAACAGAAAGTTAACAAATTCAAATATTATAGTCACATATGTATTTCATTATCATTAAATTTAAAGAAAAATTAACATTTACAAAAAAATCTATTAATCCCGCAGCAAATATTGTTCAATAAAAAGGATAAGACAACAAAGTTATGTATAAATTATTTCTCAAGGCATGGTTATGTTGATATTTAGATATTTAAATTGGAGTTTGGTTTCTTTGCAACAAACAGTTGGAGATTATTGACTTTACTGTGGTAGATTTTGGAGATTGCTGATTTTGTTTCTAATATACTATTTTAATTCTCTGACTTTACAATAGTTACAAACAGAAAGTTAATAAATTCAAATATTATAGTCACATTATCATTAAATTTAAATAAAAATTAACATTTACAAAAAATCTATTAATCTCGCAGCAAACATTGTTTAATAAAAAATATAAAACAACAAAGTTATGTATAAATTATTTCTCAATGCATGGTTATGTTGATATTTAGATATTTAAATTGGAGTTCGGTTTCATTGCAACAAATAGTTGGAGATTATTGTCTTTACTGTGATAGATTTTTGGAGATTGCTGATTTTGTTTCTAATATACTGTTTGAATTCTCTGACTTTACAATAGTTACAAACAGAAAGTTAATAAATTCAAATATTATAGTCACATAATGCATTTAAAAATAATTAAATTTAAAGAAAAATTAATATTTACAAAAAGTCTACTAATCTCGCAGCAAACATTGTTCAAGAAAAAATATAAGACAATAAAGTTAAGTATAAATTATTTCTCAATAAACATAATCATACATTGCCAAGATAGCAACTATCTCACTGAAACTCAATTATACAATGAACTTAGATGTTTTTTGAAAAAAAAAAAAAAAACTCGTGCCAAGAAGACTTTTCAAACAAAATACTTCATTAACAATTAATGTGATGGTGCATTGATTACAGTTATTATTTTTTTTTCGAAGGTACCAAAGTAAATTTATGCTTTTGAATAACTGAAAAGTTAACAAATTGAGACATCTTATAACCTAAAACACCCAGCATGGTAGAAGGAATCTTAATACTCTGTCTTAATTATTTTGTCAATGAAAGTTTCCATTTCTTGGGATTTTATACCTTCTTCCTGGACTTCGTTGGTGACACTTGAATTGGAGTTCGCTCCACAATTATTAATCATTGTAATAAACAGCCACTGGCGTATCTCGGTTGGTTAATAATAATAACAAAGAAGATAGATACTCAACAGTGTACGAATAATATGTCACATGGCATCAATCTGGCTTCCTATTGGCTGAACTGGAGATTGTTGTCATTGCTGTGAGTTGTGAGGAGGATATTGTTATGTTTGCAGTGGACACCAATTTTTAGTTAGCTTTTTAGATAGGATCCTGCTAGTTCTGCTGCAAACGGTTCATCTCATGGAAGGATATCCTTATGAGAACGCTCTGCAACAAAAAAGTAAAAAGATCGCAAAATGGAGATTGTTGACTTTGCTGTGACACCCCTCATTTATTGATAATATAAAATTAATTTCTTCATTGCTTCATTTTTTTAATCTCATAATTTATTTCAACACAAAATTTTCAAAATTGATTTCAAACTGTCACTATTTCTTTTTGTGTTTGTTTGTGTTAAATAATGTATAGCGGCATTGACAGAATATGCACTAAAATGTATATTTAGGAGCAGACAATAGTAATTTTGCAGTAATAGATGGCTGTGACAGGTTGAAATTCAAGGATTCTTGAGCTCAATTTGTGTATAGGTACACGAGTGAAATACTCTTCATAATTTCGTACCTGAGGACTCATGCGATTTCAAAAGATTTTATAATTACTACTTTCTATGTAAAACGATCTCATGAAAAGATAATACTTGCTTTTGTACTATTGCCAATAATAGTGGTGACAGTGGTAAATAGCCATTATTACACCATTAATCAATACGCCTAATATAATAATTGCAGCACACTAAAATTAGTCTCGCGCCTTAGCGTCGTGGTTTATAGACCCATTCACAATGAAAATTAGACTTAAACATACCATTAAAACAGAAGCTGACGGTCAGATTTTTAATGGGACCATTCATAATGATTTACGTTAACATCGACGTAGACATAAACGTAATACATTAACATAGAAGCGTGCAAACTCCAGGCTTTTGTGTTTGCGTTTATGTGAAACGTAAGAAATCAACCAATGACAGCGCACTGTTTCTGTGGTTGAGCAATGGCGCTGTTTGATGAGAGAATAATTATGTTATAGGCTGCTGGATATATCGTTGGTTACATATTAAAAAGACCAATGTTATTCAGCATTGAAGGAAAATATATTATGGGTATAAGAAAAGGCCTTTTTTTAAACCAACCAAATTGGCTACTGTACTCTGCACATGCAAGAATGCTGCCCATGGCTCGTCATCTGCAAGCATTTTACGTAAATAATATGTTCACTTGTTCACGTTTGTGATTGGTTATTAAAGAATCTTCTTTTGTTTTGTATTCTGTTTAAGTATTTCATGCATATTATTCAAACCTTGCTGAGTGGAAGAGAAGGCCTTACGTCCTTAACTTTGCCAGGCAGAATAAAACTACTATTACGTTTCCCTTTTCATTGTGAAAGCTTCATGTCTTGATAAATTTGCACGTTAAGTTTATGTTAGTATTCATTCATTCATTGTGTTCTGCCCAAGGGAAGGTCTTTCACTGCAAACCCAGCATTCTCCAATCTTTCCTGTTTTCTGCTTTCCTCTTATTCTACGCATATGATCCATATATTTTAATGTCGTCTAACATCTGATTTCTTCTTCTACCCTGAACTCTTCTTCCGTTCACCATTCCTTCCAGTGCATCCTTCAGAAGCCAATTTCTTCTCAACCAGTGACCCAGCCAAATCCTTTTCCTCTTCCTGATCAGTTTCAGCATCATTCTTTCTTCACCCACTCTTTCCAACACAGCTTCGTTTCTTATTCTGTCTGTCCATTTCACACGCTCCATACTTGTTTACGTCTAATTATCATTGTGAATGGGCCTTAAGGCATCATGCCTGAAGTTGCGTTACAGAATGAGCGCTGATTCGAGTCCTCATGGGGAAGGAATTTTGTCACATTTCGGCCAGTGTAAGGGACTGGTATCCACCCAGCATCATGATGAATTTGGAGAGCTACACTAGGTAGAGAAGTACGGTTCGAAAAGTCTGGAGGGATCCTAGTAATGAACGACCACATAATATCCCCCGTACTGATCCTTCACTTCACGTCTGCTGAGACATGTCGTGAGGTCAACGCCGGTCGGCTGGTCAGCCTTGGTCTTTTATGGGTTGTCGAGTCGCAAACGGACGAACGTCATTATTATTATTATTATTATTATTATTATTATTATTATTATTATCATCATCATCATCATCATCATTATCATCATCGTCGTCATCAGTCCGCCTGGGTGGCGCAGTTGGTATAGTGCTGGCCTTCTGTGCCCGAGGTTGCGGGTTCGATCCCGGCCTAGGTCGATGGCATTTAAGTGTGCTTAAATGCGACAGAATCATGTCAGTAGATTTACTGGCATGTAAAAATTTCACCGGTGACGCTGATATAACCTCGGCAGTTGCGAGCGTTGTTAAATAAAACATTATCATCATCGTCATCATCATCATTATAATCATAGCCGTCGTCATCGTCGCGTTTCATACAGAGAACATGGAACAATGGTAATACGAGAGTTCAAGTTGGACTATTCTTTCAGTTTGGCTCTTAGAGACATGAAAATTCTTTACTTTAGTCTTTCAGAAAACACGAGGGCGAATCAAAAAGTAACCTTAATAATTGTATCATTAATTGAATGTGTACAATAAGACTACAAACACTTCATCACTTTTCAGTATAGTCCCCACTACGTTCAATGCAAGTGTTCATGTTATACAGAGTGTCTCTAAATTAGACCGACAAAATTAGGGAGCAGATAGATAACCTTCGTGGAAGCATATTTTGTTAAGGAACCCATGGGCTGCGACGCTTCGTTTCATTGCAAGAAGGCGGGAACGGATAATCACTTTTCAGTCCAAGAGGGATGTGCCATTACTACTATCACTCGGTTTGTTTACCTCCGGAGCCCAGTATCATTCGGTATCGATTACAGCATGTTTGTTTACTTCCATTGGTACGACCTCTTGTTATCCGTGTTATTCGTCTACGTAGTTTAGTACTTGTACATCACTCGTTCTCTTGTAATGTTCAGTACACTTTAATGCGTCGTTGGTTTCGTTTTTCTGTACGTATTTTTTCTTTGTTTAGATTAACACAGAGAATCATGTGACACAGAATCGCTTGTTATTTGCACATACCTACTTACTTTATCCCGACCTGTAATTTTTTCTTGCACTGAAACGAAGCGTCGCGGCCCATGCGTTTCTTAACAAAATATGCTTTCACGAAGGTTATCTATCTGCTCCTTAATTTTGTCGGTCTAATTTAGATACACCCTGTATATATAATGTGTGTATGTTTTTTTTACGACCTACTATGTGAATCTGATTTTTTATTTTTATATTAAGGTTACTTTTTGACTCAGCTTTGTGTGTGTGTGTGTGTGTGTGTGTGTGTGTGTGTGTGTGTGTGTGTGTGTGTGTGTGTTATATATACTGTATATATATATATCGTATTTGTCTGCATTTCAGTTCCTATTAATGTGCTCGTAATTGACTAATGAAAAGTAGGAAGCCTAAGTTTAAGTAGTTTTGGTAATGTTGTTTCTACAATTACTTTATATTCCTGTGAGAAATGTTGCGGGAACAGAATGCTGCAATTTACCCCTACGTCTATCCCCCCACACTTTCAACGTATTTTTATCATCTCGTCACATCCATCACTGTCCTAACTCTTGGATTTATTTTCTGGCCTCAGAATTCCAGGAAGTTGTTACTCTTTCCGAGTTGAGTTGTTTCGAGCAACAAAGAAAGTCTTTGCGGCAGGAAGATAACAAACTAGAGTAGAATTGCCGATGTCACGTTTCGAAGAATGGACTTATATCTGTCCAGTAATTAGAGTAGTCTGTCTGAAGTACATTGGGATTAAAAAGCTTACATCCTTCAGGAAACAATTCTTCACGTCATGTGAAAATCCTGTTTATGAATTAATCTAATAGAACAATTGAATTTTAAGTCGTATGAAAAGTTTTTTTTACCCCTATAACTGTGCTTCGGTCAGTTTATACGAATCTAATGTCGTTGTCGTTTAGACGCAGTCTCAAATTGCTAGAGGTGGCGACATACTGTGCCCTGTAGGCAAAAACATCAAGAATTGCTGATAGGCCACTGCGACTGGCGAGTTGGCTGCTCTTCCTATTTGATGGATTTACTTAGGGTCACTCTCTACAATACGTGGTATTCCTTGTCTCATCGAATCGTCTAAACCGTTTTATGCCTTCCTACTACCAACAGTCGAAACTAGAAGTAGTCCAAAATTTTACTAAAATATTGAAAATCTAACTAAAAGTTATAAAGCTATGTTGTTAACAATTTTATTTTCCATGTAAATTCATACAACCTGTATTCTTTTCCTCCTCGTTATCGTATTCCAGAGAGGTACTGGCATTACTCCAGACGATAGTGAGATTCCTGCTGATTGGGAGCTGCTCTCGGGCGTGGATTTGTTTCCACGTGGGCTGATTACCTGGTTAGGCTTTTCCGAGGTTTCCTCCAACTGTAAAGTGAATGTCAGGCAATACCTTGGCGAATCCCTGGCCTCATCTTGCCAAATAGCATCTCGTTATCACCAATCTTATCGATACTAAATAGCCTAGTAGTTGATGTAGCGTCGTTAAACACCCTACTAAAGAAAAAGCACAGTGAGGCAATATGAAGCTGAGAAAATTAGCATATGAAAGGATTTTTTTTTTGCTGTATTTATACTCGCTTTAACATCTTTGATCATATCGCGAGTTAATCTTTTGGGTAAAATCCGAAGGCCTGTGTACTGCTGTAGATTACTGGTTCTATTGTTGTAAACTAGATGGCGTCTGTAGATGTATTACCGATTTATTATTAATATGATTTTGGTGATGAATGAAGCCGGTGATATTCAGGGATCTTTGGCCCGAATTTCGTGGCATTTGTTTTATGGTTGAGAAAAAAACTCAACCAGGAAATTCAACCCGTCCGGGAATCGAACCCAGGCTCTCTGCATAAGAGACCAGCATGCTGGCCTCTATACACAGAGGTGGTCAAAGGAAAAATTGTTATGAAGGAAAAAGGAAACTTATGCAAAAAACGATCTCCTGAGAGAAACTTGATTAGGGCCTATATCCCGAAATTATACCAACTGCGCTTTTAATTATATTTTTGTCTCAAACGAAAAGTGAGAGTACTTGATTTTTCAATAATTTAAAATTGATTCCGCTTTCTTTGTTATCATTTGCATGCCGTAGTTTTATAAGCTGATACTGTATAAGTAATTATGCATGCTTTTGTCACTTGTTTTTTATATCTTAACATTTATTTTATTTTTCACTGATGAAGTAAAAGTTCCTCTGTTTGAGATGTCGAAGTTAAAAAGATTATCTTTACATGCAGTGCTTTCCTTCATAGTCAAGTTTCTCATTACCCAGCAGTAATGGAGAGAAACTGATAGCCGTTTGCTATCTAATGTAAATCCTGTCCACCTTTGGACATTAGCAGTAAATTGGGATAAAATGATAATTTAATAGAATTAAATGTAATGTAACATACAGATTTATGAAATATAAGTAAATTCTTAATCTAAGGAAATTTGTAAAAGTTGAGAAGTGAGGCAAGAGAAGAACAGAGAAAGAAAGCGTCCATCTTCTTTTCTCCTCCGTTAAAGACCTGATCTCTCTGAACAGTGTATTCAGGAATTGACAAGCCAGGACATGTCCTTATTCTGAGGTGATAGGCAATTGAGAGAGACTGGGATTACGTAAAAAATGCATCTCATTCCTAAACAATGTACTGTATAGTTCTGCACTACAGGGTAGAAGGAGACCGATGCACCAAAATTTAAGAAGTGATTCTACATGTTAAATATAACAGAACTTTTATTTCACTTTTCCTTCGATGAAACACCGTTAAGCAGGAAAAAAATAGCCTTTTCCCAATGTTTGCAGCGCTCTGTTGCGGTAACGGCCCGAGAGAAATGGCTGATTGCCGTACAAGCAGCTAGGCAAAAATAACATTAATATAATTAGTGTCTTGAGTCTTTTTTGCGAATTAAACCGTTTAGCCATGAATTTAAAATGAATAATTGTAAATATCGTTAAAATAAATCTTGCAACGTAGCGCAGTGTTGACTGAATACAACAGAGGGGGAGAGGAAGGTAAGGAATGGGTAGCTGCGCTTGGTAGAGTTATTGCAGTAGCCGTGATGTTACCAAATGTTTCATAGAAACATAACGATTTCCTGTAAAACTGTGAATGTTAGAAAAAAACTTATTTAGATTTTTCAAACCTCTCCTTATGATCTATTGGTACAGTGGTTACCATTCACTCTGTATACCGTATAGTAAGAACAACTGTTAAAAATAAAGTGAGTTGGTTTTGGATTGACCCCAGTATTAGACTATAACTTCATTGCATACTTATATCACCGACGGATAACGATATCGCTGAATAAAGCACCGGACATTTCAGGCTGAACGTGGCACTTTGTTCCTTTCTTATAAAAAAAAAAGGCTTACCTAGTAACCTCCATGCTCCGGAAAGTCGAGCGACCCGCGATGGTCGATTAGAAGGCTGCAACACTTTTCACTCTGTGTCAACATTCGCATTTAGTTGTTTGTCGTGATAAGATAACTACCACGTTACCGTGGAAACAGACTTAGCGCAAAGCTGATGCTAATCTTGTGAACCACAAACGTTGACATACGTTGCTGTTGAAGTGATCCGGAAAAATATGAACAATGTCATGTATGTGACACTTGCTTTTCCATACATTTTACGCAATAATTAAAATAATACTTGTTTTACAGAAAGAGGTGGCAGACAGTGTTAACATACTGTATCAACAACTTCATTTGAAAACTTTTTTGCTTCTTTCTGCTTTGGTGAAAATATTCGAACTAGAATTCTCTAGCTACTCTCTACTTTGTCACTACACGGTAACGAAATATTTGTGTTTTTTTGCAAAGTCTGTTTAAAATTTGTCACTGAAATAGGTACACGTTTTCAGAAGTTCTGATACCAAAACATAATCTCCCGCAATCCTTTTGTGTGACTTTTCTCCAAAACCAAACGAGCTTCTATAAGTACTAATGTATTGCAGAACTCCTGTATCGTTTTAAACACACTACATGCTCTTTGTAACTAGTATTGGGGAAGAAATTTATTTGGGAATATTTTCGGATGCTTTCTGGCAATATTACCAAGGCTGGGATTTTTTTTTTACTATTCTTAATTTTCTTTATTTACTTACTTATTTACTTACTTAATTACTTACTTACTTACTTACTTACTGGCTTTTAAGGATCCCGGAGGTTCATTGCCGCCCTCACATAAGCCCGCCATTGGTCCCTATCCTGAGCAAGATTAATCCAGTCTCTATCATCATATCCCACCTCCCTCAAAGCCATTTTAATATTATCTTCCCATCTAAGTCTCGGCCTCCGTAAAGGTCTTTTTCCCGTCGGCCTCCCAATTAACACTCTATATGCATTTCTGGATGCACCATACTTGCTACATGCCCTGCCCATCTCAAACGTCTGGATTTAATGTTCCTAATTATGTCAGGTGAAGAATACAATGCGTGCAGTTCTGTGTTGTGTAACTTTCTCCATTCTCCTGTAACTTCATCCCTCTTAGCCCCATATATTTTCCTAAGCACCTTATTCTCAAACACCCTTAACCTATGTTCCTCTCTCAAAGTGAGAGTCCAAGTTTCACAACCATAAAGAACAACCGGTTATATAACTGTTTTATAAATTCTAACTTTCAGATTTTTTGACAGCAGACTGGATGATAAAAGCTTCTCAACCGAATAATAACAGGCATTTCCCATATTTATTCTGTGTTTAATTCCCTCCCGAGTATCGTCTATATTTGTTACTGTTGCTCTAAGATATTTGAACTTCTCCACCTCTTCAAAAGATAAATTTCCAAGTTTAAATTACATAAGTTAGGTCAGATGCAACAGTGTTCATGAGTAAGATTGATATATATATATATATATATATATATATATATATAATAAAAGTAATATAATACAGTTATATGAACTTTTTAATGATTGAATAAAATTAATAAAATCGGTTAAAAACCATACATGTTTCGGAGGAAGAATCCTTCCTTAAGCTACGTTACGCGGTCGAACAACTGTACCAGCGTCGTGGTACTACCACTGAAGATGGAGGAGCATTCCTCCGAAACATGTATGGTTTTTAACCGATTTTATTAATTTTATTCAATCATTAAAAAGTGTTCATATAACTGTATTATATTACTTTTATTATATATAACTATAAATTTCCAATTTTTATATTTCCATTTCGTACAATATTCTCGTCACGAGACATAATCATATACTTTGTCTTTTCGGGATTTACTTCCAAACCTATCTCTTTACTTGCTTCCAGTAAAATTCCCGTGTTTTCCCTAATCGTTTGTGGATTTTCTCCTAACATATTCACGTCATCCGCATAGACAAGCAGCTGATGTAACCCGTTCAATTCGAAACCCTCTCTGTTATCCTGGAGAGGTCTGAGTTACTAAATCAAATAAATTATTTTTTTTTTTACTTTGGTAAATGTTAAAAGTTACAACCCATGAGAAATATAGAATGTAGTGAGTACTGACAATAATCACACGATTATTCCCACATTCGACCAGAAGAGAGTTAAACTGTTGATTCTGTTGGCTTGTTAAGCAATGAATGAGTCAGTTATTTGAAATAAGCGGATTTACAGAATACAAATTTTAAAACACAGTGCAGTCATTTATCAGTTTTAGATTTATTTAATAGTTGTTTTTAATAAATAAATCTAATAATATAGTTATAGAGGGGTTATTAAATCCATTAGAACTAGAGATAAAATTGCAACAAAATTATAGAAAGAGCCTTTTAATGTGAATCTAAAAAACAAATATAAAATGTATAGAGACATGTTGACAAGTTTAATAAAAACGTTAAATATTGAATATTATTCTAATAAATTAGAAAACTGTAAAGATAACCCGGAAGTATTTTGGCAAACTATTAAAGAAGCTTCTAACATTCAAACCAACGTTTATGATAAAATTAAAGAAATGTATACTCATGATGGATTAGTTATAAATGATTAAAAAAATATTGCTACTAAATTTATTATAATTACTTTTCTAATACAGGTGCAGAAATTATTTCTTCTATTAATAATAATAATAATAATAATAATAATAATAATAATAATAATAATAATTGTATAATCAAATTAATTTATCTAATAACTTTATTAAAATTAATTAATGTATGCAACTTGACTCTGTTGCAATAGAAGAATTAATTAAAATTAGTTCAAACTTGAAGGACAATACATCATGTGGTTTTGATATGTTTAATGCAAAGTTAATAAAATTGCTAATAAATTTATATTGCTAAACCGCTTGTACATATATTTAATTTGTATTTTTTGCATGGCAAATTTCCTGACAAATTAAAAATTGCTATCATAAAACCAATTTTTAAATATGGCGATAAAATGAATATGAATAATTACAGGCCTATATCTTTCCTTTCTTGTTTTTCTAAATTATTTGAAAAATGCATTAAAAATAGAATAATGGATCATTTAAATAAGCAGAATATATTAAGTGAAAAACAACTTCAATTTAGAAAAGACTATAGTACAGAGAATGTCATTTTCAATGTTATTCAAAAAATTATTAAGGTACTTGATCAAGGTTTTAAGTGCGTTGGTATATTTTTGGATATAAGAAAATCTTTTGATACTGTAAGTCATCATTTATTATTAGAAAAATTAAATTGTGTTGGAATTAAAGATAATACTTTTAATCTATTAAAATCTGATTTCAATGATAGAGTTCAAGCTACTAAAATTGATAATGAATTAAGTGAATTTATTAAAATTACATTAGGAGTACTGCAAGGAACAGTCCTTGGACCGATTTTATTTTTAATATATATTACTGACCTTTTAATGATAGACCTTAAAGAGTATGAAGGTGATTTATATTCGTATGCTGATGATACTGTTTTACTTTTTAGTGGAAAAGCTTGGACTGATGCTTATTATAATGCAAATTGCGGCTTAAAATTAATAAAAAAATGATTCGATTTAAATTCACTTGTAATTAATAAAGATAAAACAATAGCTATCCCTTCTTCTTTAAATAACAAAGGTATTAAACCATTTCATCTACACTGCAAATTAAAATGCATAATGTTGATTGATCCCATATAAATTGCAATTGTTCAGTTATTAATGAAGTTAAGGAGGTTAAATACTTAGGTATAATTATTGATAATCATTTAAAATGGAATAATCATATTCATTATATTTGTAATAAATTACGGAAAACATTGTTGTTCTAAGAAATATTTTGTCAATTAACTGTTTACGTACAATTTATTTAGCATTATTTCAATCTATATTTATGTATGGTATTATAGGTTGGGGCGGAACTTACAAATCCAACTTATATCCGTTAATTTTACTACAGAAAAAAAAAATATTAAAAATTTGTTTAAAAATGCAGAAAGATTACTCAACTGAATTGCTGTTTAAATATTTCAAAGTTTTCAACATTAAACAAATTTATTATTTTATTTTATTAAAATATTTTCACAGAAATTTTAATAACTGTGAAATATATATACATAAATATAGAAATAAAAATATGAATTCTCTCCGTTTGTGTGAACTTAAATGTAAAACCAATGCAGCTTTTTATCATACCATGAGTCAAGGTCTCAGATTATTAAATAAATTTTATTCTAATATTATTTTAACCACGAATCCTATCCAAATTAATAAAAAAATATATATAAAAATTGTATTGGATTTGTAGTTTGGGTTTAAACATATTAAACACTTTTTAATCTGCATTCACTCTCAATTTTAATTTTATTTTTGTCTGCATTGGAATCCCCTCCTGAGCACGAGTCTTAATCTTTCAGGAGTGGGCTAGTTTATCTTACATTGTGTTAACTTGTATTCATTTCAAACTTACTAGCAATGATATATATATATATTTTAATTTTGTACGACGTCAACAAAAGTGATATACCTCGAACGTTACTACAGTTAGTCTCGTCCCCCTTTTTAATGATAGGTATAATTAGACTCCTTTTATTGTTCTGATACAATTTTATTTTCCTAAATATTGGGTACAAGGTTATAAATTTCGCTAGATAATGCGCTTCCACCCTCTTATATTAATTCTTCTGGAATATGATCGATACCTGGAGACTTGTAATTTTTCAGCTTTTCTATCGCAATTTCGACTTCAGAAAGTGCGGGTTCTAGAATAAATGGCTCAGCAGTTTGTATTGGAATTTTCGTCCCGATCATTTCTATTTGATGATGATAATGAATATGGTAATTGAAATACCTTACCAGACAATAAAGTCTGTTACAATGATACGAATTTAAGTCACGGCGGGTAATAAAAAATTGTAATAAACTTTTATTAAACAAGACATTTCTTACTACAGGTGTACATGAACGAAGTACTTGGCAACACACAAAATACTGTGCATTGGTGTCTTTGATGAAAACATGTATGACCATTAAAGCCGATAGATAAAACATTTGTCACGCATTTAAAAAGTCAGAAAATGCCTTTTTAATTTACTGCAATCATTGTACCTTTAAATAAGAATATAGAGTTGATGTAAGCTACAAAACCATAAATCATGCGAAAGCCGATGACTGATTGAAAAAAATATTATTTGGAAAATTAAACACAGCACACTTGTGTCTAACAATTTCATATTTAAATTTTGCATAGATCCACACTGTTCGTGATACCTGCCACATTTTCAGAAAATTTATGCATGATGGGAATGTATCATCACTATCAATCACACGCTTACGGTTATACGGTTATAATAATAATAATAATAATAATAATAATAATAATAATAATAATAATAATAATAATAATAATAATAATATCACCGATAACAATATAGAACTTAATTTTCATAATAGCTATAGTACGTACTTATACATTTCTTCCCACTTCAAATTATAAAATCGGAACAAAATAACTGCCCTGACATACGTATAATTCCAATGTATTCGCTGTCAGTACCGTTTCAGACTTATTAAGAGGACATACAGTGAGGACAACACTGTTGATTGTCATCAATACCAGATGAAAACATCTCGCAACATTCATTTAAGTGCAATTCACATGTGGGGATTTGCTGTCAAGACTGCTAATTTAATCAGAGATCACTTGATGTTTAATTGTTTTTCCTTTTCCTCCTTTCCTATCTCTATCTTCAATTGAAGTGGCTGGTCAGATAAGAAACCTGTACTATGTGTCGAGAGATTTCATGTTACTGGTTCGCGAAGACGGAACTTCCTCATGGTACTATGGAAGAGATAGTGACGGAGAATAATGGTGATGTCGAGCCACAGGAAATTCCTCCCAAAACACTGTTTTTGTCCACCATAAATTCCACTCGAACTTAATGAAATTTTAAGTCGAATCTCTGACACGGAAAGTCAACATTTGATTTGCTGTGTTAACGAATTGGACACTGAGATTTAAAATCTTCAGTTTTGATTGAGACCTTAAACATGCTTCAAAGTTTAAGCAAAAGTACTAACTTCACGTTAAGTCTGCGAAAATTACCCTGAAATAAATTCGAAAATAATAGCTTTCATTCCGATGGAGATGGAGAACTACTGATACTTGCGTCAACTCGTTCCAAAACAACATGTAAGTGCTCGTATATCAGTAACTCTGACAACAAGCTATCTTCTAGGTCTTTCAGATTTTCCTACGTTGAAGTTCAGGTGTTGAAATTTTCTGATTACTTCGATGAAAAGCCCACGCACGTAGTAGTAATGTGTGCTAATTCTAGTCTTGTCATAAATTGTTCTCACAAATACGGGAAACTTTTTGCGTTCTATATCAGACAACAGAAAAAAGTAAGAGAGTAAAATTGTATCTAATAAACATCTTTAACGAAAAATGCCAAGAAAAATTGAGATCAAAAAGTGAGAATTAAAACACACTACTAAGTATTACAAAGTATTTTATTAACATAAACTTAGATTAGGCATAAATACACATTAATGCAGAGCTTCGAAATTTCAATTTCACTTTTACTAACCGGTATAACCATATTTCTGTCTGGAATTAATCTTTTACATACTTTTGTCGCTAATTATTATCACACATTTCGATGCTTAAAAATAAATTGTACATTTATATCAATGCGTTCCCAGTGGAAGATTGGAAGATATTTGTTTAGTCACATTAGCAATTGTTCTTATTGAGAAATGTTCTACTCCTACATTTTATCTGGGAATACAAATAACAAATTCCACAATTTTAGGCAGAACTGATAAACGAGATTTATTTATTTTAATAGTCTGAATTTTAATATTTCCAACCATCTATCTTTCATTTCAGTATTCTCATTATTACATTCTGATTCACATGACTTTTCTGATGCATTAGGTTCAAACATGAATTAAATCTTTATCAAAGAGCGTTGTACTGTCAGTGTCTAAATCTCTATACTTTGTATTTATTGAAATTATGGTTTGTGCATTTAACCATTGTTGTTGTTTAGTCAACTTCCGAAGACAGGTTTGAACCCCACAAGTGACACCAACAAGGAGGCATCACTTATGAGGAAATTAGGCCAGGAGATAATGGGTAGGATGGCCAGTTCCTTTCCCCCTCCATTGCATACATCGCCGATTAGACACATTACACAAATCAAACTTTAAATGCATACAAACAATTGTTCTTCCTCTGACACATGTCGTCAAGTGAGACGTACTGCCTGATAATAAGAATAAATAAAGATAGGAACAAAGAAAGAAAGGAATAAATAAAGATAGGGACAAATAAAGATAGGAACAAATAAAAACAGGAATAAAGAAAGATCGGAACAAATAAAGATAAGAACAAAGGAAGGAAGAAATAAATAAAAATAGGGACAAATAAAGATAGGAACAAAGAAAGGAAGAAGTAAATAAAGATAGGAACAAAGAAAGGAAGAAATAAATAAAGATAGGAACAAAGAAAGGAAGAAATAAATAAAGATCGGAACAAATAAAGATAGGAACAAAGAAAGGAAGAAATAAATAAAGATAGGGAGAAATAAAGATAGGAACAAATAAAGACAGGAATAAATAAGGAAAGGACTAAATAAAGATAGGAAGAAATAAAGATAGGGACAAATAAAGATAGGAATAAATAAAGAGAGGAATAAATAAAAATAGGAACAAATAAAGACAGGAATAAAGAAAGATAGGAATAAAGAAAGAACGGAAAAAATAAAGATAGAAACAAATAAAGAAAGGAACAAATAAAGACAGGAATATAGAAAGATAGGAACAAATAAGGAAAGAAATAAATAAAGATGGGTATAAATAAAGATAGGAATAAATAAAGAAAGGAACAAATAAAGACAGGAATAAAAAAAGATAGGAACAAATAAGGAAAGAAATAAATAAAGGTAGGTACAAATAAGGATAGGAATAAATAAAGATAGGAACAAATAAAGACAGAAATAAACAAAGATAGGAACAAAGAAAGAAAGGAATAAATAAAGATAGGGATAAATAAATATAGGAATGAACACAGATATGAACAAATAAAGATAGGAACAAAGAAAGAAAGGAATAAATAAAGATAGGGACAAATAAAGATAGGAGCAAATAAAGATGGGAACAAATAAAGAAAGGAATAAAGAAAGATCGGAACAAATAAAGAAAGGAACAAAGAAAGAAAGGAATTAATATAGATAAGAGTACATAAATAAGTAAATAAACAAATAAATAAATGAAGAAATGAATAAGTAAATGAAGAAATAAATATACGTAAATAAATGAAATAAACAAATAAATAAAGAGATATATAAAATTGTCACTGCAGTGTTTAATATAACTATTGTCAACTAAAAGAAAATAATCCTTGTTACTTACCGTGGGTATTAATCAACTCAGCAGGGTCTGTTTATGATTGGTGAAAATTTTGTTTGCCTATCTGCTATAGTTCTGGAGAAAATGCATTTTTTTAGGTAAGATAAAGCATACGGAACAGCTGGCAAACTGTACGAAATGTCATAAAGGAAGCGATGGTAGCGTTCCTGTTCTTATCTTTCCTTTCTTCATGCAGGAAATGGGAGTTGTATCAAGTTGTATTACGCCTAGATAAACGAAAACAACTTGGTATACCCGTAATTTTGTTTTCGCTTGGATGTTAAGTAGTGATAGTGATATAGCAGTAGTCATAGTGGTAGTAATTATAGTAGTGATGGCAGTGGAAAGCAGAAATTGGCTTACTACTTTTTCATAATGGAAATATGGTCACCTACAAGTAAGCCGCACCAGCATAGCTGGGCAGCTACAAAAGCTACGTACTATGCCAGGTTCCCAGTACGTCATCGCCCCGATTCTCTTTGATACCGACGCGCTTGGCACGTTTTGGAGCACCTATTCCAGACTTATCAAATTCGTGACAGGAGAAGACAAAGTGTGTATAATTCAGGTTACTAAATCTTGGAAGAAATGACCGTCTGAGAGATCAAGAAGCAGGTGTGATGTCAGACTCGTGCCAGATCACTCAGTGCTCATGCTCACAAATAAGAGTGACGACAATGCGAAATCAGAAGTCCTGTGTTCCAGTTCCAGTTTCTGATATTATCTCGTTCTTCAAGATACTATTACTAACTTTGATACTGCTCTTGCCTCTACTGCTGCCATCGCTGCTACTGTACCATTGGTTGCCACAGTTGCTCATAAAAACATGAATAAAAAACGAATACACGCATAATATGTAGATACGGTACATACTATAACTTACTTATGGCTTTTAAGGAACCCGGAGGTTCATTGCCGCCCTTACATAAGCCCGCCTTCGGTCCCTATCCTGAGAAAGATTACCGGTAATCCTTTCTCTACCATCATATCCCACCTCCCTCAAATCCATTTTAATATTATCCTCCCATCTACGTCTTGGCCTCCCCAAAGGTCTTTTTCCCTCCGGCCTCCCAACTAACACTCTATATGCATTTCTGAATTCGCCCATACGTGCTACATGTCCTGCCCATCTCAAATGTCTGGATTTAATGTTCCTAATTATGTCAGGTGAAGAATAAAATGCATGCAGTTCTGCGCTGTGTAACGTTCTCCATTCTCCTGTAACTTTATCCCTCTTAGCCCCAAATATTTTCCTAAGCACCTCAAACACCCTTAACCTCTGTTCCTCTTTCAGAGTGAGAGTCCAAGTTAGATACAAACTATACTGTACATGAACAAATAAACATTCATTATGTTCTCTGAAATATGTACCTTGGTTAGCTTAGGCCTACAGCAAAATGTCAGTTGTATCAACTAAATTAATATTGTCGATTTTTGATAATAAAATCCTAATACCCTTATGTGAACTGCAGAGTTGTGCCATCAGTTATACCTTATTCTGTCAGATGCTTCAGTTTATCTGTCCAGTTAGCCATTTGTTATCACTTGCATGGCCAATAGTTTTAGATTGAATCCCATCACCCGCAAAATAGCAGGTGCACCAACACTTACTATTATCCATAGT
This sequence comes from Periplaneta americana, assembly GCF_040183065.1. Lineage (NCBI taxonomy): Eukaryota > Metazoa > Arthropoda > Insecta > Blattodea > Blattidae > Periplaneta > Periplaneta americana. The sequence goes on along the minus strand of NC_091122.1, from coordinate 99,245,155 downwards.
AGTAGCTGGTACTACTTCCTAATATTACGTTTATTTTCACTTTGTTCTACTGGGTGTTCATTTCAAAGTGTGTCATGACGTCACTGTTGTTGAGTCACCGATTTGAAGCGAGTTTCACCTTATATGTCAGAGAAGTTGCCTATTATTCAAGGCGTTCAATCTGAACTTGAGAACGTGTACGGTATAACTTGAACGTCGCAGCAACAGATGGCGGTATGTACGGTCTGTGTGCTACCATAACCTCATAACCTCTTTCGAACTGTGTTTCGCGCGGGCAAGTCGTACGGAGGGTATGTTTTATCATTTGTTGCGTACGGCAACATTCCACAACACAAATCAAAGGCTCCGTGTCCATGTTGACCGTCGAAATTAATGTCAACAAATACGTAAGTAATCGTCTTAACCCTCTCCCCATATCCCGATAGTACGTGTTTCCAAACAGTTCACATTCCTGCCACTACTGGCGTTACCGTACGTATCGGTACGTACTCTTCAGAATGAACGCCGTACTTGCTAGGCAACTTCTCTCGCTCATAGGTGATACGCCTCTTCGGAAGTGTAGGAAGATTGGATTCTCTAGGCTCATCGGCTAGCGACATGACGGCATACAGCGAGCCATGACACAATTTGAACTGAACACCCAGTATACTCATAAAAAAGGAACGAATATCTCGCGAACTCATTGTCACATGAAGTGAACTGAATGAATTCTCTCTAGAAAATATCTAGGTTTGTCCCGATTCTTTCTTGCCCTTATTACAGAAAGATAAATCGCATTATGAATGCCTGTATTTAGAAACATAACGTTTTCGTAAACGTTGATTTGTATATTAATTTGCAGATAAACCTATTATAGTTCCTCAGAATTATTATTCGTTCTTACCGAAGGCTAGAGAGAGATAGTAACCTACATCAGACCTGGAGGTATTGTGGCTGCCATGCTGGCCGTTTGATCAGAGTTTCGCGAATTCAAACTCCGCCAACAACGGTGGATGTTTAAATGCGATAAAACCAATTTCATCGACGCTAAATAACCTCATAGTTGATACAGCGTCGTTAAATAATCGAGTAAAAAAGTAAAATAATAATAATTTATCGAAATTTGAACTTATTTTCTGATCTCGAAATAATGTCCTCTCATCCGATATTTAATGAAGCAAAACATATGGTACAGTAGTGTAAGGGCAACAGATTCGGAATGTATAGTGGAGGAAGAGAAATTCCCACCCATTGGTCTGTCTTACACCTCCGTATAATTATAATTATGAAGTATGAGATCAAACATTTTCGTGTCGGTGAATAATTTTCCAATTTACGGTAATTAAATTTGTCATGCAGTGCGTTCCTCGTAAGTAAAGATGCTAAAAAAAAAAATTACGTCGCATGTACAAAATATCCATGAAAGGAAAAATCTTTGTCGAAGATAATTACTGACACAGAACACTCCAGATCTGAGACTCTTCTAGTTTCGTAACAGATTAGGCATGATGCTGTTACTTCGAAATTAACAGATGTCCCAAATACTCTGCATTAATGCCTGCGAGATGTCAAAACGCAGTTGGGTCATTCCATGCAAAAAAGTATGTTTTTGAACCATGATTCCCAAAAGTTAAAAATTTTGTAGTAGGTTATTTTGTATGTTCTAAATATGAATTTCACACAATATTATATTTATATTCTTAATAGTTTAGCAACAATCAGAATTTAAAATATTGGTTTAGCAAAGAACAAAGCTTCATTCATTGAAGTTTTCTTACTATGTAAAAGAAGGCGGAAAAGTGATTTCAATGCAATTCTGAAAAGGAGAGCCTAGTTTATAAATGTCCTAAAAATGAAAAAAAAAAATATATATATATATAATTTTTTTTTTTTAATAGTTACCCGCCATAAAATAATTGTTAAAATATAGAGCACAAAATGCAGCTCATTTTTAAAGATGAAAAAACAGATGTTTAATTCTTCAGGGTATATTGATTCCACTGTGAAAGTTTTAGAATGTAGACTTAAATACAATGATAGTTCTTAATAAAAATAACTCACCGGAACAAAGGAGCTCAGCTGGTAGGCTCTCCCGTCGTACAGAATGCTGCCAGATTAAGGTCAGGGAGACGTACACACAGTGCGTATTCCGAATCTCAGCGCTGAGCAATCTGATGGCATCACGGTGTTCCGAATTTCACCGATGGCGGCACTGATGCTCCACCGGTGCCGCACCGGTACCATCAGCTTGCAGAGGTGGTGGCAGTCTCCATCAGCCGCTATCAGTGAATCTGATTGGTCCTTGTATAGGACGGAAATTAGCAGACGATGACATCGTGCACTGTTGTGTCATAGCGGTGTGTTCTGCTTTAGTTCTGCTGTATTGTTTGCAATGAGCACAACGTAAAAACAATATGTTAATGGCTTATGAGCGAACATGTCAACGGACTAGTTATTACTACCGGTTTAAGAAATAAGTTGTTTATGATCTCTTTTCTTTGAACGAGATGGCAGTACGGAAATTTCGCAAAATTTTGCTAGCGTAGCACAGATAACAACTTACACAGTCGCCATGACAGCCATCGATTCTTCCAGCAGTTTTGTTCCTATTTCGCTGCAGCGTACGTTATTGTTGTCCACCGGTCCGGTGAGATTCGGAATACGCTGACAGTGTTTATTTGAGATAACTCATCGTTATGACGTCTCGCGAACGCTGCAACCGCGATACATATCAAGCGATTTTCAACCGTCAGAACAAGAATTAATAATTTTATTAATTTAATTATTCATAGGTTTTTTGAGGTAAGGTCATAAAACTTGGGAGCTGGATTAAGAATAAGATTTTCTTCAATACGAATGAAATTCGAATGAATTTAAATTGTTGCATTCGAATATAAAACTATTTCTTTTTTTTCAATGAGGTGTTTTATGAGCATCCTTTAATATTATTAGAATTAGTCTTTAAGGTATTAAAATATGGTTATTCAGGTTTACAATGGTGTCTCTTTAGCTTTGATGACACTATATAGGGTGTCTAGAATATTTTAAATTATGGATAACGTGTAACTGCCACCCATTTGTCAGTCATCCGTATGACTAAAATATTAATGATATGGCGATCATAGTTGGCAGTTAAATTTATTTTTATAATAACATTATTATATTAAAAACCCCCAAAAAATTCATGATATCACTGGCATATTCTTAAAATTTTCTATGGAATGACCCAGTTCCACTCAGTGGTATTTTGAAACAGAGTCTGTGCCTCAAGCGCAAGCGCGCCGGTCTTCTACCCGTGCGGTCCGGGTTCGGTGTTCCTGCATGACCATGATGGAATTTCTGTTGGACAGAGACATTGCAGAGAGTTTTCTCGGGATACTCCCGTTTTCCTCATTCCGCCAACACACTACCTCATTTCATCTATTTTATATGCAGTAGGCTTAACTAGGCTGAGGTGAGATCTTGTTGGTACGGCTTTCCGATGCTGATATAGAAAGGCTTGGGGCTCCGGATCCTTGAACTTAACTAGGTACTAGTTTGAGGACGGGACCAGGATTGGTCAGGGCTGAGGCAGGATGGCCCATCTGGCAGCATCGGATTCACGAATCCCATCCATGCCACTTGTCAGACGTGATCAATCATCGCATAGGCTATATTATATGGTACGCAATGGGCCAAAACAAGCGCACGTGCAAGGATCCATCTTCGGTTCTGCCCTCGAAAAGCCAACCCAAAGCCAAGAGCATTTTTGGAATTTTTATAAAATGTCATGGAGATTGAATGGACAAGGAAGAAATGTAAGATTTTTCTCATGAACTGAATGTTCCTGTGGCCTTTTTATTTGTGTGTGTGATATTACCATGACACTCTGTAAAAATCTTAGGTTCTTTTAAGCACTTTATTTGAAGTATTAATTTTCCGTCGTGAGGCATTAGGAATCTTGTTCTTATGCAAGATCATGAGCACCATAACAGGTATGTTCTATTTCATGGTTTTGCAGAAAATTATAGTCTATGAAATAATTTTTGAACAAGAGTAGCAACGTGCCCAAGCGCTCACGCAAATAAATGCATGGCGTCACACGCACTTCATCTGTTTACCGGAGATAAGGTGAGGCTGTTTTCCACGCAACAATTTTTCGCTCGGAGTAACTTGATTCCTATTTATAATATTGATCCGCAAACACAGCTACCGCGAAGTGTAATAATTTACGGGACGTTTTATTTTATGCAAATCTTGTCGGCCCATTGCGTCATCCGGAAGTTCACGCACTTTTCAGACTCTTTTGAATAACTTACCGGTTAATAATTTTCCCATAATAACATTGTCAGACGAAAATATCACGGGTCGGTATGGGATGGGAAGCATTTAGGTCACAGAGAAATTCGTGCTAGTTCATATATTCACAAGTTGGGATTTCAATCCTGTGAATCTGGTACTGAAACTCGATTCTCTAGCTAGGCGATGGCCTAGCGATGTGCACGATCAGGTTATTTTTCATTATACTGTAACATTTCGTGCCAAGTCTTGTTTTCTCAGGATTTTTAAATTTACACAGACACGTACAACACATAGGTACATACATTCCATACGTACACACGTACATACGTACATACAGACACACATACAGTATTGTACTGTACTGTACGGAAATTAATTTCTTCGAAAGTGTGGAAACAGTTATTAGAGAGCTGCAGAATAGGGCTTGCAACCGGGTTTCATTCGACCGGTCAGAGAGCCTACGTCAAGGTAGAGCATCCGACCGAATGTTCCAATTTCAGCCGGTTGCCCCTGAGTTTTGCAAGCTAGACAGAACACTGAAATTTTCTGAGTACACAAACGGAGTAACAATTGAAGGAAATTTACTATGTGTAATTTAAAAATGAATTTGCTAATATAGGCCTACAATTTATTGCAATTTATTACACTTATCTTTATAACATACATACTGTAGATGAACAAATGGACAACAAAGAAAAAAGTGTAATGTATAATATGAAATCTGGTATGTAAAGAAATTCAAGAATAGAATAAATTACAATTACTTATTGAACAGAAGAGAAAATATGTACACAGATTCTTTGTAACGTTTACACTTTAAACTCAAAATGCATACCTAAAAAAAAAAATATAATTGTTAATGTATTTTGATTACTCTAAGCAGACGCATTATTTCATTAAGAAATCATTTTTAAGAAAATATGTTTTGCTTTTGACGATACAAACTTAATAGCTGAATGAATGAATGAACCAGTCAGTGAATCACTGAATCAATCAATTAATCAATCAATGAGTCCATGGATGAATGAATCAATGAATGGATGGATCGATGGACAATTGATTGATTGATTGATTGATTGATTGATTGATTGTAGTGAGAAAAGAAGAATGGTCAGTTAAATAGTAGACCTACACGATGATAATCACGTCCTTACAAGGGCTCTTGGAACTCCTGCATGGCTCAGTGCGGTCTGCCTTTGCCGTCCATTCACAAAGAATGAGAAACAACTAGAATATTCGTTAAACCTAACTGAGACTCTTCGCGAGACAGAAGAGCTTTGCACACTGACTATAGCGCCAAGCGTTCGATACCAATAGGCCTATAATTATAATTTATATTTTTCGTAACCGGTTGTGCACGACTCGACTCTTGTTCTTTGCATCACTCCACAGCTAGAAATCACACGACTCCGACGTCAGATAGAACACTTGGCCGGTAATTTTTTCTGTAGCAGTCCTAATCTGGGATAGATCTTTTTATCTTCGGTGTCTAGTGGTTACCTACCTTGGTCGTCGTCTTATCCGAAGTCCCCGGGTTCATAGAGTGACTTCCTCCGGAGGTAAAAAAAAAACTCAAAACAAGCAAGCGAGAAGATCTGAATAAAACATTTAAAATGTAGAAAGCATAGTATCCCTTCGGTTTTCTTCCTTCCCGAATAGAAAGAAAATTAATCCTTCTCTGGCAGTAACTCTAAAACTTAGCCATTCCGAGCAAACTGGGAATTGCAATGAAAAATTATTTTTTAGAAATATTTGTTTATTATTAGTGTAAGACATAGATAAGACTCTAAATTTAAATATTCTAATGTTCTTATTTTGAAAAGGAAAAATATTTTACTAGCTTTAAGGAATTGAAACTAAGTGATCTTGAATGGATAATAGCTTAGATCATAATATATACCCAGATTGCTCAGCCTTATAGGCTTTGACGGTAACAACTTTTGTCAGATTTACTATGCTGCCATCTAGTTGTTACATAAGGAGTCGCGTCATAACTCCCATTTGAATTACATTAGCGACTTGTATCTCCTGTTCGTTTACGGCGGACGGGTGGCGATCCTGGCGGTTGTTCTCTTCAAAATGCTATAGTTATAATATGATCTAGGATAATAGGTACTGTTTTGTTTCCCCAAAGTTTGCAGCACTTACTGGTAGAGAGATCAGCTGTTAATGTATATTTTTCAAGGAGCTATTGTTGAAGAAATATTTTAAGAGTCGGCATTGTTAATTCCAAAGCTCCAGAGTCAAGGAACTTTTTACTTTGTACTAAATTATTTCTGCCATTTATTTTCAGTAGTTTGGGTTAATAAAAATTAATCTTACAATTCAAGTGAATATTTTGATTTCGAAATGTCACAGTTGTTTTGAAACTGGAAAAATTAAGGACATTAACTCAGTTGTAACATCCGTGACATGGAAGAAACAGCTATAAAATATTTACCGATTATGTTTTTGTAAACTAATAGGTTGCCCTGTGATTTGCATAGTTTTCACATGAACATTATGAGAATGAATCTCTTTTTACTTGAGACAGAGACCGGAGTTTTACGCTTTTTGTTAATAAGGTGTGAAGTGAGTAAATCTTTTGTGACGGAACTTTTTCTTTATTTTTTACAATAATAATACATTTTATTCAACAATTTTTTTCTCTAAAATGATACTGATTTCCTAATTTGATTCTAATAATAAAAGTTGACCAAAGTTTTTTCATTTTCAATATATAGAGTTCGAAAATGTAAAAAAATGTAACATCCGCGACAGCTGGAATGGCTAAACTAGGTTCTAATGATAAGTAAGTAATAAGTAGACAACCGATGACATTATTTGTGTTTGCTTCATCTCCCAAGTTTTTTTTTCTTTTAAGAATATATGGTGATTACAGATTTCACGCTATATTTATGGTTACTTTTAAAATTCACAAGGAAACTGTGGTTTCAGAATTCATTTTATTGCTTACGGTTACTTGATGTTCAAAAATGTTTAGGAAATAGTGGTCACGGAATTCGTGTGGCGAAAATTTTAAATACAGGAAATAAACTTTTTTTTGGCAAATAGTAAGATGGATGTGACGTTAGTCAGAATGCTTTTCCTGCAAGGTACACCACCTGTTGAAGTGCGGACGAGGACCTCCTACTCCACTGGCATGTTGCCGCAGTGCTGTGGAATATTTAGCATCGACTCTGCTGTGTACCTGGGTCACGTGACGCACTGGAGAGTATTAATCAGACTGGTTATTTATCGGCTGCTTGCGACGTCACCGCTGTCTTCTGCTTCGCGTCCTTGCGATCCGACAGAGGACTACGATACTTCCATCCCATTTGTGAGTGAAATAAAACGCAACATTTTTCGCCCGAAACTTGTTCCTGCACTTTCTTCTTCGTCGATATAAAATGTGTTACCATTTCAATGTACAACTGATCCATGCTCCATTTCCGGCATGGAAGTGGAATTTATCTCTCTGCTATAGAATAAAGGGGGGGCGTCTCTTGCACTGCGGAGCTTAGACGAATGCTAGTGCTAACCACCTGAGCGGGATAGGGTTGCCAGATATTCCAGTTTGGTGAGACGTCGCGTGTTCCTCTTCGAATGATGAGTGGACATAACATTGTAGGTTAACTAGAAAAATGGTTTAGAGGTAGTGAAGTTATAAAGTTGTGTCTGTTTGCTTTAACAGATTATAAACTTATTTATTTATAAAATGGTATCTGACGTTCTTTCATTATTTGAAATAGCAATGCCAATACGGATTTTGTTCTTGAAGCTTTTGGTATACTTAAGTAATGATTAAATCAAAGTAACTCTGATAATATTGTAAATTTAAAAACTGATAGAAAATACTGTCAGTTCCCACGAGAACTGTGTTCGGGACGGGTCCATACACTTCGGCACGCTTTGGCCCATTGTGCGTCCTACATGTGGGATGATTTTCTAAGTCTGACAGGTGGCATGCGTAGAATTTGTGAATTCGATACTGACAGATGGGCCATTCTGCCTCATCCCCTGATAGAACCAGGTCCTATTTCGCGGACGAGGAGCCTGACAAGCTCCAGGAGCCCGAAGCTCCAAGCTCTTCTTACTCAGTCGATACTGACAGGTGGGCTATCCTGCCTCATCCTCTGGTAGAACCAGTCCTATTTCGCGAACGAGTAGCCTGACAAGGCCCAGGAGCCCGAAGCCCCAAGTCCTTCTTACTCAGTCGATACTGACAGGTGGGCTGTCTTGCCTCATCCTCTGGTAGAACCAGGTTCTTTTTTGCGGAGGAGTAGCCTAGTAAGTCCCAGGAGCCCGAAGCCCCAAGCCCATCTTGCTCAGCCGATAGAGATAGGTGGGCCATCCTGCCTCAGCCTTTGACAGAACCAGGTCCTACCGCACACGAGCAGCCTGATAAGCTCAGATTACAGCAGGGATGTCAATGCGCCTGTATTACGTGATCATACCACAAGCAAAACAAATCCAACAAGGTTCACTTTTTAGCAAGATCAAGTACAATCTTCGCTCTTAAGAAAATGTTGTGCAGGTTCTTGAAAACACGCAGTGTATGCCCTTTGAGATCTCTGGATTACAGCATCGGAAACTCGTACTACGCCAAGATTTCACACCAGCTTATTTTTGTCATTGCAGATGATAAATGAAATGAGGGGGAGGTGGAATTCTTCAGTATATCAGTGTATCATTTAGAAGAATAAAGGCGTTATGAATTAAATAATAATAGCAAAAGAATAGCATAATATATTATACGTAATTAATATAATTTCTCTTTGTTATGTATACATACATTGGGATAAAAATTTCAGACAATTTTTTGCAAAATAATAGTTTGTAATGGTAAAAAGATATGATTTTGTACGTTTTGAGACCTGAAGAATACATAAATAGAAAAAAGAAATACATGGTGTAATTTAAAAGAAAAACATACTTCTTGGTACATTCTTTACAAACGAAAAACTATTTTCTTTTAAACATGTTCGAACTATTCCTTTTTTCACTCGCTATCGTTTTTGTATCTGGAGTTTCTTCATAAAATTAATAGTAAGAAAACTGCAAAACAGTTTTCTATACTTCTTATTCACCTGGTATAGACTAGTATATTTGTAGCAACTGTAATAAACATGTGGCACAGTAGCAGTAGTGAAAGTTACAGTAAAGCTAATGAGATTTTTCGCGCATTTAGAGAAAGAATAAAAGACTTATTTGTGGAGCAAGGCTTGCAACATCAAAACTTTTTCATAATCCTGGTTACGACACTCTAAGCACGGAGACACTGTCAGCTAGACATAAATTAATGTATTAACTACAGTGTTCACGTATTGATCATTTCATAGAAATGCACACAACTTAATCTGAATGCGGGGTTGAGTCTACTGCTCTCGCGTGGATGCCGCCTATGCGCCAAAGACCCACTATGTATCATACCCAGAGGTCCATACAGGTACACCATAGTCCTCCTCCGCTCCTCGCTCAATGATGAATTCAGAGGATGGCCCGGAGGGGAATGTGTCCCACCCGGATTCCAGGAAGTCTTCCGCCCCCCCCCCCCGAGATTTCAAACTTTTTTCTTTTATTAAAAATATAATTTACATAATACTATATTTTAATTCGATAAAACTTTTCATTACCTAAAATAAATTCTGTTATGAAGATTTTCAGGTAGTTGTTTCCTTGTGAGTTGATTTGTTTGTGTGCGTGTGTGTTTTTTTAATCTTTATTGAACAACATGCTCAATTACATTAGTACTACATGTCTGATTTATGCTTACAGGATTACAATTTTCTTACAATCATTTATGAGACGAGATAAAATTTTGTTACTTATGTGTCAATGTCATAGTTCAATACAGTTTTATGCTATTGTGACTAGAATTTAATAACCTATAAATCATTTCTTGAATACTATATATTTACATGTTACATTATTAGGTTTACTGATATTGTGTGCGTGCGTGCGTGCGTGCGTGCGTGCGTGCGTGCGTGCGTGTCCCAGGAAACCCTGCCAAAAATCGTCAACATTATTTTATATTTTCTTTTTGTCGATATGAAACCCACAGAAATTTAAATCGTTAGTTTCCTCTGATTGAGGCTCTGGCTATTACGTACAATGCCTAGTTGCCTCATAAGTGGTGTCTTCTCGGTGTCACTTGTGGGGTTCAGACCTGTCTTCGGACAGTTGACTAAGCAACAAACAGTTGAGAATTTTGCATTTTTATAGTATTTCAAGCATTAATAAAATTATTGGTTTTACTTCCGGATAATGGTTAACACAGTTTAAGAAGAAAAATATTTCGTAAAATTATATTGCACATTTTATTTATCATTGAAAATATTTAAATCCTCTTTTTAACTGGAGAACACATTTGCTATGGGATATGAATTTCAACGTTAATTCCATTTACGTGTGTATTGCAATATTTGCCCCAGCTACATGTAGATAGGGTATTGCTTCCTAAGCCACATTAGTTAACATAATTATTATGTTAAAATGAAAATGTTCTATTTAGGATGAATCTTAGTTCGATGTTTCCAGTTGCGTCAAGAGATAACTTTATTTATGGAGTTAACAGAGAACTCAGTTACACAGGGTGTAAGGGGTATAAGTGCCATTATTTTAACTGATGATTACTCATGTCATAAGGAACAAAAAATGTCCTCACTATTTTTTTCTAATTGCAATATTTAACTAATTATTAAAGTCTACAATATTAGGCGTTTGGCAACGTTTGATGGGGAGGAGAGGGTTTACAGGTACACAGTACAGCTGAAGCGGGGACAGACATACCGATACAAAACAGATGCTCTGTTCCAATGCAGGGGCGGACCAGGCCAACTGTTGTTTACATAAAACGCGCAGCAAACACAAACTTTCAATCTCATTAATAGAAAACTATGGCAAAATTACATTTTATTTAATAATATTGCTCCATTTTTATTGTATGTCTAAAAATAAACAATAATGGTTTACTGCTCAAAATCACATGAACGTTTCTTTCTAATGCAAAATTTTAATCTCGCCCGCTTCCGTAAAGCAGTATCACTTTTAAAGAAACTTAAAGTTTGCGGTTTGTCATATTTTAGAACATGACACTTGACGAAAAATCATTTCTTACAGATAAACCATTCGTAAGTGATTGTCTAAGTTCAGTTTGTTTTCGTATCAATACGAACTCATTAAATTACAATTGAAAATTGTACATACAGATTTATATCAGATTTTTCACGTGTCCATCGTCATTGAGGTCCACGATTTTCGAAATGTGGTGTAATAAGCGCTGAGAAACTGCTACAGAAGTTCGCCGATTAGATAACCTTCTTTGCGGTAAATGTTGACGGTACATCCTTGCCGCACTTGAATTACGACGACTTTCTCCATAAATTATTAACATATCATGATATTCCTGAACTATGAATGACATTGTAAATTGTTTATCGAATACCTACGTATACTAAACTGTCATCCGTTCGGCAGGAGACCTAAGGACAGGGGTTTGAACTCAGCTGATCTTTACATCTGTACAGAGTACATCACCTGCATGAATCCTGCTGAACGTTGCCACGTCTCTCAAGCCAGAATATTAACAAATTTAAGCATGCATTATTATTTAATTTCACGAAAACGTAATAGAACACACAAATATTTATTTAAAGTAATATTAACGCTTTGCTAGATTTACCTACTGATGTAATTGTTTTCGTAATTTTACTAACGATATAAGCACGGAAATAAAATAAGAAATGAAATGTTTTTTTCTGGGAAAACTACAAAGTTTTGACCCTATGTTGTATGGACATTTTTTGATCTTGTAGACCGTCCCCGACGACTGTGAAAAGGACGGCACTTATACCCCTTACACCCTGTAGACCTACGGAAAAAGAATGGGTATTCGGTTTGGTTTCTTAGTGAACGTAAAAAGTCACCTTAGTAAGATTAATAAAATCAAAATTGCAAGCTAGTGCAGAATGAATATTTCAACAATATGAATATTATGAATTATCTAAATAATGTATTTTCAAAATTATATGTAAAGCAGTCTACATCTACAATGTTTTGAACTACTGCAGTTATTTGTTACATTTTGCGTTTGAATCACTGCATTTTATGTATGTCGACATTGGAAAATTAATATATTTTTATTTAAAAGATCTGAAAATTATCTGATACTTCATATTCATGTTCATTATTGTCCTAATTTATGGCGAAGTGTTACTTTCTCTGTAGATATACTGTTACGGTATTGTCATTATCGTCATGATAATAATAATTATCATATCTATAATAATTAATCCCACCTCGTCACCATTACCTCTATCATAGTCTGCAATAACAAGAACAGCAACAAAAACACGTGTAGGCCTAGCCTACATATTGCAGATTCTGATAAATGTTCATTAAAATGAACATAAAGCCCCAAGTTCATATGTGCATTATAAAGCCGTCACTGCATGCAGCGATAACAAGCGTCGTAGCCGTACTATGCCCGACCTTGATTCGTTCACTCCGTGCGGGCAGCGGGGCAAGTATCTGAAGCCCGGTAGGGCACTGTAATGATGGAGCCTGTTCTATAGCAAATACAGGATGATTCAAAAGGTAAGGTCAACTGGTGAGGATATGATTTAGGGTGACATTTAAAGCAGGAAAGTCCTCTGTCTGTTTTATTTATTTGCAACCATTTCAGAATTGCTGATAAAAACATTTTTTTGCTCTAAGTGTCGCCTTGAATCATCTCACCGATTGACCTTACCTTTTGAATCACTCTGTATATCTCGTCCGAATTGTTGCACTAATTCCTTCAGTATTACATCTGTCGAGCGCTTTGTTTTCGGCATTGTACTTTGTTCCACTTGGCACTAAGCAACTCGTCACGTAAACTCAATCTGAATGTTTTTGGTTTTCATAGTACAGTACGCTCAGTACTGTACTATGAGGAGAGGAGAGGGCGTCGTACTGACATCTCCAGAGCACCGGTAACTTGCATCGTGTATTAGGGCCCGAGTCACGCGGTCTAGTCATAATATTGTCGGTAGCAATAAAGGTGATAAGCTCTGTTGCACGTAACCCTTTGACGTTGTTTGCTTCTATAATGTATTAAGATTATGTTACTAATTAGTTTCTTTATTAAACACATGGTAATACATTCCAATGATTGGAGTTCAAATTTAATCGTTCGTCCACGCATATATGTATATTTGAAAGAGAGCAGGATGCCAAATTTACAAGCGATGGTCACATCATCGGCGTGGTCTAGGGATTAGCAAGCGGGACTCGTGCTCGAGCATGGGTTCGAATTTCGCTTGGACTGATGACCTTATTGGTTTTTTCTCTCAGTTTTCTCTAATTGAAAGGTCAGGTAATGCCTTGACGAATCCTCTGTCTCATCTCTTCCGAAATAGATCTCGCTATCACTAATTGAATCGTTGCCACATAGCCGGACGGTTGATACAGTGTCATTAAATAGTCGAAGAGAACGTGATGTGTGCTATAGAGAAAACATGTTTTGTTACAATACCCATTTCGTAAAATAGAATTACGCTTCCTTAGACTAATAACTACAACTTTTAAAATTATAAAGATTAGTAAAACTGTACATCGTCTTGTAGAGATACAGAAAACATGCGTGCAGAATATTTTCCTATAGAAACTGGCATTATGAGTTCAGTTAGGTAGTACATGTAAACTCGTCAATGAAGGCATAACATTTGAAATAATGACTTGAGCATACGTTGCACAATGCTATATGGACCATGCATTATACATGTATCTTCAGGATCTACAGATAAATATGTAAATTTACTATATAGAACATAAATTCACCGACAATATCTCACGAAATTGTTCAATAAAATGTAATTTAAGTTTATAAACCCAGAAGTTTTTTGAATAGATCATAAGGGCGGCATTTCGTCAGGAATATTTGGTGTATATGGTGAGTCTGTTACAGCAGCTGTAGGTCGAGGAAGGACGAACTTGACTTGGCTTTCCGTCATGTTTTCACTGCTAAGGTCACATTCGTTGGAGTACGGTACCATAAAAGTAATCTTTGTTTGAAATGCTCTTTCCGTGTTTCCCTCGAGAACATACACCTTCTCAGCGAGTTTAATCTGAACGATAAATTTAACCCGACTCGATAATACTCCGTCACGCACGGGAGGTCATGTCATGTCAAGGCCGGCATTGCGGCTTGTGGTAATGGATTGACGCTTTACGCGGTATTTACATCCTATCAGCCAGGGTTAGCTTCAAATGCAATTATACACACAATACGTACAAATGTGCAGTTAATATACACTCAAGACCCGCTTAAAGTGTTATCTCTGATGTTTGCCCTGCACGTGGATGTAAAACGTGCATAGGAAAACAGCCAAACTTAACTTTTTCTCCTGTTCGTTTCAAAAAGTCCTACTCTGTTGCATTTTCCTTCTTCTTATTTGTCCTTTGTTTCTCGAAAACATGGTATGGTTGTTTTTTATCTTAGCCTATAGGTCTGCATAGTGATTTTGCATCCTTTACCCAAGTGTCCCTATCTCGGAGCGACGTGCAAATCCATAGTAATTTTTGCTCCTATAGGTGTTGTCCACGGTGTATCATACGAAGCTAACTACATAGCACTATATGATGATTAATGGAGCAATGGTGCATTCAGTTTGAGGAAACGGAAGTACCAAGTACAGCCTTTGACCACCACAAGTTCCACTTTGATCCATCGGGATTCGAACCGGTTTATCCTGTTATATTGCAAAAACTCTCTATCTCAATAGTAGTGATGATGATGATGATGATGATAATAATAATAATAATAATAATAATCTTTATTGTCATTGAGTGGAAAACTATATTGTAGACATTGTCAGTGATACAATCTTACTACAATACATTTCATAGATATAATCCGTGGCGCTACAGCCCGTGAAGGGCCTAGACCGACCAGCCGGCTGCTGGCTCGCCCACATGCCGAAGCAGTGGTGAACGATCATCCAACCAGAATGGAGGTATCGTGTGGTTAGCACGATGATCCCCCCCCCAGCCGTTGTAGCTGGCATTCGCAACCGGATTTCGCTACCTATCGTAGCTCCCCAAGTGCATTCACGATGCTGGGTGGGCACTGGTCCCATACACTGGCCGAAATTTCATGAGAAAATTTCTTCCCCCATGAGGACTGGAACCAGCGCGCATTCTGTAACGCAAGTCCTAGGCAGGATGCCTTAGACCACGACGCCACGGCGCGGGACATTTCATAGATATACAAAACATAAAATTTAATTATAAAAATAATATAAATGTTTATAAAATTATATAATATAAAATTAAAAGTGGTATATTTACTGGATAAAAGACAGTATCAAGTACTAATTTTCGCATGTTTAATAACTAATTAAGAATACTACAACAGATGTTAAAAATAAACTTAAAAATGCACATAAGGTAGTGCAATTTGCTCTGTTCATTATTATATTGAAAAATTAAGTACTAATTGATTCACCACTAAGTTGCATTAAAAATCTCACTACTAAACACCATTAAGAAACAACAACCACAACTGATAAGTTTGAGACTGCATTATTTGAAAATGTATGTCCATTTCAAAGAACTCATTGATTGAGTAATTAACCAACTATACAATTTTGTTCTGTAACTTTCAACAGGAAGAAGCTGAATGTTTATAGGGAGGTTATTAAACAATTTGATTCCAATCAACTTGTAATATGTTTTCGTCACACTAAGCCTACAAAGTGGATAATCTAATAATTGCCTATTCCTCGTTGTATAATTGTGTGTCTCACTTCTCAAGTTAAATTCGTGCAAAAGTTCTTTCATAAACACTAGAACAGGGCTGCTCACTGTTGACTCGACTGAGTCATAAACACCACCTCTCCTTTTCTCCTACCACTTCGCAGCGCAGCCAGTGCAGTTGTTTGTAGCGAACAGTAGGAGAACATCATAAACATTCAGTGCCAGATTCATCATGGCTAGTCGATTCCGGCACAATTTCCATAACGAGTGGGCAGTGTGAGTGCAACAATTTTCAAATCGCTCAATAAACTCAAAGAAATTTGCATGAATCGAAGATTAAATTATAAGAATAAAAAAAAACAGAAATATCAAGATTTAAAAAAAACTTACTGTCTTTTACTTTGACAAAGTTGTATAAAATCTTAAATAAATAAAAGTTTTGTTCTTACTGTACTACATTGATTTTTATACAAGTGTTTCCGGGCACGATTCCTACAGTATGTATTCTTAATATTATAGTTGTAATTCCCTGGTAGAGCGGAAAGAAGACCTGATGGCCTTATCTACCAGGTTTAAATATATAAATGTGTGTGTGTTGTTTTCATAAATTTAGTTTGTTGGTATAGACCGTTTCCCTCGAAAAACGTTGGTATATTTTAACCAAAATGCTTCTGGCGTAGAGAGTAAGAAAATAACTACGGTATTGAAACTTATCTAATTCGAAATCTTGAACAAAGGTAGGCGGCCTCTTACCGGAACGGATCCGTACGGCGCGTTCGGAGTTTTATTCTTTGCATTATTTTACATGGAGCATCGTCCATTGGGCCGTATCGCCTCTGTCTGCATGACCGGATTCCGTCCAGAATTCTGTCCAGGGAATTCTAAACGGATTTACGTATGGTCCAAGCTCGAAAGAGAAAATATCATGGCAAATATATCGATTGCAAGGTCTCCAGTCGCGATTATATTGAAGGTATGATCAAATGGATGACGTGAAGCTTATTTTATTATTAAGTCCAACAGCATGAAGAGCTTTAAAATTTATGAAATTAGAATTATAGCAATGTAATATGGAGAAAGAACATATGGAATGAGATTGGGAAAATACTAAATTTACCAGGCATGTCCTTCATTGTAATTTAAGTTAGTCTACAGAGCTATTCATTTTATTTCCAGGTTCAGTTCAGAACACTACAATGAAATAATGCGCCCTAGCGGTAAATTACAACACTATTTGATGATTCATTCGGAAATGCGGACAAGTGAGCTATAGCCTACTGTGATAAAAATGCGAACTCAATGAACGAATTTTTTCCGGTAAGTGAGCACCTACCTTATTTCGATTTTCTTTAATAACCCCTCAACTTCGAATTAACCTAGTTCGACTCTGCATTATGTACAGGGACATCATTTTATTTTTACTTCAATTTTTATTGTACCTGAGTTTTTTAATGTACTTCACTCCCACCCCTTCTACTAATGAAGTTCAACCGTCCTCCACACAGGTCCAAGACCGCATGTACAGTCATAGTAGCCTTACGGTCATAGTAAACAGTACGTTCCAAAATATGTTCGCGTTTTCCAGTGACGAAAGAGCTTTCAATATTGAATCATTTTCGCACAGGTACTATCGTCCATTTTCCTAAGTCGCATCCCGGTTTCCCCTACCTGCTTCTATTCGCCTCTCTGTAAAGGCAAGTGGCTGGGCTGTCTTAGCTCTGAGAATATTAATTTCTGTTAGGAATTGGACGTCTACGTAATATTATGCTACTGTTTAAAATAACTTAAATAAAAGGACTTCGTTAAGTAACTAACTGTCATGTGATTTCCCTCTTTTCTACGACCCTGCGACATAACCACTTGAACGGACAGTAGATAGCATGTCCGAGTAATTTTATCTTTTTGGATTGGGTAGAAGAGAAGATTGAATGTACAGTACGTAAGGTACTCTTTTATAGAGTAGGTACAGAATTATTTCAACATGAGTTAAACTGGTACGAAGGACGAAACTGGTAATTGGAATTACGTACAATACTCTATAGTGCGATAATATGCAAAAAAGAACTCAAGCCTGTATCAAAATGAACGGCCACCATTTTCAAAATTGTGTTTAAATATCCATATTATGATTATTTTTCAATTTAACTTCATTCTCTATATCGTACGCTAATGTGCTGTAGACAGTATAATATACACTGCATAATGAATACGTCCGCATGGAGAGCTCAGTTCGTGAGTAAAAACACTCATAGTTAATACTGTACTGTATTTTGATTAAACAAAAAGCAAATGAAAGTTATCAAACTCAAAAGCGTGATATTTCCTAGTTTACGTAAATGGATGAACTACATTTCTTCCCTCCTATACCTAGTAAAGTGATTTATTTGTATATTACGCCAGTAACATCGAACTCAGTCATGGAAGGGGGTACCAAACGGTATTTCTGGTTGTCAACCGTTGATCCAAAGGCATAGCCAGGTTAATATTAGAAATGTTAGTAAAAGTGATGGGACATTATCATTATACGTAGTGATACAAGATCACCGATTAAAAGAAAAGAATAAGCACAATACATGTCATACGCATACTTACCATTTCAAATAAAGTATTGCAATTGCCTGTACGGAATCGATGTCAGGCTTGTCGTATTTATAGGCGTGTACGTTACGACTTGAGCCGGCCGCGTCGGAGCACTTGCAAGTTTCGTAAAAAGTGTAGCGAAAAGTAACATTGCTTGCAAGCGTCGCCCTCGGACTGGCAGTATTTCCGCCCCAAGAGGGCCGCACTCGGCAGTTGGCAGCAGTCGGTCGCGCAGTGAAGACGTTAATCAGGCACATGGTCCATTAGACACGGAGATCCTGCTGTAGTGGGTCAGTTGACCACGTGGTCGACGAGTGGCGCGTGGCCAAGCCGAGCCTCGCTCAGGTGAGTCGCGGACCTGCCGGCCTGCTGCACGCTGCACACTGCCGTGAGTACACGGGAAACACGTGCTTTCAGCCTCTACACACACAATTTTGTTGCTGATTATTTGTTTAACGACAGTATTAAATTGCAGAGCAGATACTATTCGGTCCGTCAAAAAATAAGAATAGTAACCTAGTAGAAGAGTAGAAACGGAAGTGCCGTACATAACGAAAAACCATTCCATAGCCTCTTGCATTCTAAAAAAAAAAAAAAACACGTTTTAATGGGGAATGATCTTATACAAGAGCGGTATGGTTTGAATTCTTTTTTCCATTGCTAGTGAAATATAGAAATTGCGTTCCGCAACTTGAATCTGTTTTCATCTGCAGATTAAAGAGAGGAAGGGTTAAATAATTGTCCGACTTTGTAACAAACTTCAAAGAAGCTGCATCCTATATTTCTCAACCTTTTCTGTAAACATTCCTCCTTCCGTTTTTAATATTTCATAAATACTGTCATAGTAAATATGAACATAAGTTAATAGTCCACCGCTGTGGAGTAACGGTTAGAATGTCTGAACGTGAAACGAGCTGCCCGGGTTCAAATCCTGGTTAGGACTAGTTACCTTGTTGAGGTTTCATCCGTGGTTTTTCTTTAACCCAGTAAGACCAAAAGCTGTCTAGGTTTCGGCGCTAGTCCCTGGGCTCATTTCGTAGGCGTTATCAACTTCATTTCACTCAAACGCTAAATAACCATCGCAGTTGATAAAGCGTCGTAAAGTGAAGTAATAAAAAAGTTAATTTCAATTTGCAAAAACAGTTATGAAAGGTACTATTATGCAATTAATAACACACTCATATTTTTTTTAATTATTCAGGGATTATCGCAATAAATACCATCATATGAAATATGAAGTTAATGAAGTGACTTTATTTATTAAAAATATAGGAAAAGTGCTTCGGTAATAATTACTGCTTTTTCAAAACTGCATCAAATTAACTTCAGAGCCTTACTGAAACGCTGTACAGACTTAAAAGTTAATTAAGGGATTAAGGAAATGTGTGTGTGTCTAATACCTACCCACTTCACTTAACGTGATTCGGGTTCCACATACTGCGGATAGATGGCAGGACTGTGACCCATTTTCAAGTTGCACACCACTTCGGCGGGCCACGTTATGCATGATGTGTATCTGTGAAGAGTTATGTCGTGTACTACGTGAGTGTATGTGTAAGTGTTCGTGTGAGTGTATTGTAGGGAATAGGTGATGATGATGATGATGATGAAGGGAGAAGGGGAAACCCGGGTCGGCACGTAGCCTACTCCTGTCGAATAGCACCAAGGAGACCGCCAGGCTTAACATCCCCATCCGAAGGACGAATCACTATCAATAGTGACATATGCCTTCTCTTCACATGCACTGCGGAGAGATTTGGGATTTAACCCAGGCATATTTGTACACAATCTAGTGATTAGAAGTGTGCACCGCCATCTCTCATAGTCCCGAGGTAGGAATTTTACATGAAAATATACTTAACGGTAAACTTGATCCTGTTTTCGTAAAATAGTAACGTTCATTCTTGGATTAACTGTACCTAAAACTACAATTAAATAATTCTCTGGATTTAAACGGTTTCGTATCTTATTTTTCATTTCAGTTAAATATGAAAAACTGGAATCACACAAATTTGTAGAAACAAAGGGAAGAAAGTTCCGTCAAGGTATGAACTGGCAACACACTCTAAATTCCCAATGAGTATAGGTACTGTATTAACTATTAGAAAGAAATTGTACCCTCTCAGCCCTCTTTAACTACCGCGAGGGATACACGTACCACTGATAAACACTGATCTGTATGCTCAAGGTTGCGGGTTCGATCCTGGCGCATAATTTAATTTAACACTGATCTGTATTACGTGTTCGCTTGACCACAGTCTAAATTTCGGGTGCCAAGTTCTAAGATGTAACTATAGAAATTTACATTATTGTATATTAAAATGTTCCGTCCTACATCTGTTTTTTTTTTTGTGCTAGCTGGAAGCAGAGATTATTATTTGCCCTATTAAGTTGCCCTAGTCCGAACTTTTATTATACCTATTTAATCTACTTTTTACTTCCATTTCACCTTCGACAGAATTTTTTTACTCTACTCTGTCCACTTCATACTGTAGTTACTTCTTTCTAACATTTGTAAAATGTTAATGTTATGTTTTATTTAACAACGCTCGCAACTACAGAGGTTATATCAGCGTCGCCGGATGTGCCGGAATTTTGTCCCCAGGAGTTCTTTTACATGCCAGTAAATCTACTGACATGAGCCTGTCGCATTTAAGCACACTTAAATACCATCAACCTGGCCCGGGATCGAACCCGCAACCTTGGGCATGGAAGGCCAGCGCTATACCAACTCGCCATCATTCCTGGTATCAAGAAAGTCGCTTTCGGCAGGTCATCTGTGTTTAAAGATCTTTTCTAAACTATTGGACTGATCTCTTAAAATGTTTCCAAGTCAACCGGGAATAATGCACACGAAATATAACTATGGTAGGCTATTAAAAACTTAATAGGAATTAATTTGAGAAAAAAACGGAATGTCCATGTACCAGAAGTTTGCTCTAAAACCACTGTTTAAATGCTATATCTTACGCAAATTAAAGAGATAATGAAATTGTGTAAGCAGTTATGTGAGCAGTATGCCATAACACTTAATTTATACGTATATATAGGTAATATTAGTGTGATTTTACGGTATACTTACAATCGAAAATTTATTTAGATTATTACACTTTTACTACGTCATACTACATTTGACCAATAAAACGGTACGAAACGATGTGTTTCAACAAATCATGGCTGCTTATTCTACAATTTTATCACTTCCTTAGCATTTGTTTATATTTATCACTTCCCTAGCGTTTATTTCCTTGTTTCAAACTGCAAATTCTTTGCGGTACTGTAAAACATGCTTTGCGATCGTCATTTGTTTCCCGCGTACATAGTCGACTGAAAATGGTGGCTTCGTTCAAACGTTTTGGTGAAGCTAACATCTATACCAGTGGTCACCAGCTCAGAGCACCCTGGGGCAAGCGTCTCTTACCCGCGGAGAACACACTGCACTATGGTGCAATCGTAGCTGCTAGCGGGTAAGCTCTCTGCCTCTTCCTACTGCACCACGGGGCACACGGGACGGCTCCGCTTACTCTTTACCCATTTCAGCGAGTGCTGACGACCACTGATCTATACTAATAATAAATCTGTATCCAAAATTCTGTCTTGTAATTTTGTTTTTCCAAAAATAATTTGTGTCAACATGTATAATTAACCATCCTGAGATAAAAAATCGCACTTTTGACGTTTTTGTTTGTATGTCTGTCTGGATGTTTGTTACCTTTTCATGGAATAATGGAAGAACCGATTTATATGAAAATTGAAATATAAATTAAGTTTGTTCTAGGTTTTAGGCTATGTGGGATTCTAAATACTTTATTTAAAATGAGGATTATAAGGAGACCTGAATTAAATATATCGAAATATCTCGCTTATTATTGATTTTTATGAAACAATTTTATAACAAAAGTTTATTTAAAAACAGTTTCCGATAAGTTTTATTCTATGAAAAATTTTGATAGGATTGATATTTAACGAGATATACGATTTTTAAAATGGCAATTCGTTTTATCAGCGCCTCCTCAGACTAATAGGCTATAATGAAATGAAAACAAATGACTTAATCTATAACGGGCCTCGCACAACAACAAACGGAAGCTACTCCTTTGACACTATTTTATAGGGATATAATAATTGTATGATGGGGATATATAAATATTCATTAATATTAATATACAGATAATGTTTGTATGTTTTATGGAGTAATCTCAGAAGGTACTTCATCGATTTGTCTGTATATGATATTACGGTAACTCCTGGGTGAATCGAGGACAGGTAAGACTGAAATAGATTCTTACGCACAGAAAACTTAATATCCTGTCTCAATATTATAGGCCTATTACTTGATTATTTAAACTTTATTTGGTCCACATAAAATATCTAATTTTATACACTTCAGTTTCTTTTTGTCCACAGAACGTAATGGTATTTTTAAGAGTTTTGTCGTAAAGATGAGTATTTTCCGGGACCAAAAATACAGCACATATGGAATAAAAATTAATATTTTGCCATTGAATTCACTGGAGCTGAGTTATTTTACAAAGTGCCGAGAAATAGTGTTCTTTCGCTCATAATTTACCCATATTCATTTCCTGCGTTTCTTAAAATAATATTTATGTACCGCATTCATTTTCATCCCAGAGAATTAACGAACAACGAGAGTGTATTAATTTAGTATGCAGTAATAGTACGCTAGCTTAGCATTCCATTATTATATAATCTAAATATTAACTATGCTAATTTGAATTGTGTTGAGATAGATAAAATGAATAACTAAATGCAATGTAAAAAAATGGGGTAATGTGTCAAACGGATTGTGTTGTGTTGTAAAGATTGTTCCTCCTGAGATTCAAGAGCCCCCACAACAAATTAAAAACTTACTTATCGGAGTACATCCGTTATCAACACACTTTTTAAATAACATAAGACAGTACAACACCTTATTTCAAATGTCATCGTTTGGTGCGAAATAAATACATAAAGTAAATTCTACGTCATCATTTAAAGTTCAAGCATATACTTATCATTAAGTTGGAAATCTTCTTCCAGCTGAGAGTAAGAGCCTTCAGTTCTTACAAGTATATTTCATTCAGACGCTGACCAATTGTCTATTAGGTCTAATAGAGTGCCAATCTTAAAAGTAGAATTGACTGAACAACTTCAGAAAGTATTGCATGGTAATAACAGTTAAATTCATAGTTTTAAATACAACTTTCAGAATGATTCATTGGCAAACGACTTACAACATACATGAAGCTATTATTCACTAAGTAATTACAAAACTGTATTTAATTGAAGTCAATGTTTATTTCTAACAAGTGTAGCGAAGCGCACTGGTATGGCTGATTAGTGAAATATAATTTTAGTAAATCAATTAATACCTATTTTATTGTATTAGAGTACTTTATTTCTTCTAATCTTTATATACTTTCTTCTGTTTTATCACCTCCATACCATTTGTTTCTTTGTTTGCCAATTTGAAACTACAAATTCTTTACGGTACTATAAAACATGCTTTGCGATAGTCATTTGTTCACCGCATAGATAGACAACTGAAAATGGCGGCTCCGTTCAAACGTTTTGGTGAAGCTAACATTAGTGAAATAGAATTTCAGTAAGTCAATTAATAGTTTATGGTATTAGAGTACTTTATTTCTTCTAATCTTTATATACTTCCTTCTAATCGTGTAATAATCAATTAAATCCCACTCGAGTTTTGATTTTCTCTAGATAAATCAAAACTCAGTGAGATTACTATTGACTATTACACTCTTACTACGTCATACTACTTTTGACCAATAAAACTGTACGAAAGGACGTATTTCAACCAATCATGGCTGCTTATCGCACAATTTTATCGCGTCCCTAGCATTTGTTTAATTTTATCGCGTCCCTAGCATTTGTTTCTTTGTTTACCAACATTTGAAACTGCGCTGGTCTGGACGTCAAAAAAAAAAAATATATATATATATATATATATAATTACAATCCACTCCAGTCGATGCACAGCAGTTTCAAATATGACTCGCATTGGCATTCAAGAACAAGAATTAATAAAAATCACTGATCATACCTATGCATCTTCTGAAATCCGATTTACAAATAAATGAAGAGCACCATTCGGAAATCCTGAATAGGTTGAATACACCATGTAGGCCTAAATCAACGAGTTCCACTTCTATTACGCACACGTCCAATATAACATCAATTGAACCACCAACCACATTCAAATTTGAAAATTGTACATTTAATAATTATTCCTTTTAAAATTATTCATTCTGAAATCCTGAATAAGTTGAATACACCATGTAGGCCTAAATCAACGAGTTCCACTTCTATTACGCACACGTCCAATATAATATCAATTGAACCACCAACCACATTCAAATTTGAAAAAATTGTACATTCAATAATTATTCCTTTTAAAATTATTCGTGTTTATTTTTTATGTCGTCGTCGTTAATTAAAACTTTTCTAACACTTGTGTATATTAGTCAGGTTATGTTATAGCTTCTGCTATATGATATTATGGATAGTCACGTATCAGAGATTGTTTAATATTAAGATTTATTGAAAATCATCTATCAAGCGACGTTGATTACTGGGATTCGGATAATTGAAGTGGAATGCAACTGTCTTAATAAAAATGAAACTGAATCAACAAAGCCTTCTTGACTAGTAACTGTCTACAGAGTTCAATGAAGATTCCATAGTTGACACAACTGCCATCTAGCGTAATGGTGCAATAATACATTTGAAGACAGGTTTATTTTTGTAAGTCAATTAATATTTTATTGTATTGGAGTACTTTGATACTTATAATCTTGATATACTTTCTTCTAATCGTGTAATAGTCAATTAAATCCCACTCGAGTTTTGATTTTCTCTAGATAAATCAAAACCTCTAGTGAGATTACTGTTGATAAAAATTTGAATTACAAAAGTAAACCAAGAAACTGTTTCTCTAAAAAAAAAATGCGTACTTATACAGAGTGTAAGGGGTATAAGTGCCATTATTTTAACTGATGATTATTCATGTCATAAGGAAAAAAATGTGCTTACAATTTTTTTCTGATTACAATATTTAATTAATTATTAAAGTTTACAATATTAGATGTTTTGCAACGTTGCTGGATAGGGAGGGGTTTATAAGTACACAGTACTGCTGAAGCGGGTATAGACATACCGGTGCAGATGCTCTGTTCTAACGCAGGAGCGGACCATGATAATACTGTTGTTCACAAAAAACGAGTAGCAAATACAAACTTTCAATCTCATTAATAGAACATTATGGTAAATTTACATTTTATGTAACAATATTGCTCCATTTTTTATTGTATGTCTAAAAAATAAACAATAATGGTTTTCTGCACAAAATCACACGAACTTTTTTCTAATGCAAAATTTTAATCTCTCTCACTTCAGTAAAGCAGTATCATGTTTCAACAGATTTCTGGTTGTGTGATTTTCGAAACGGGGTAAGAGACTCCTATGTCTAAAAACCGTTGAGAAACTGCTACAAAAGTTCGCCGATTAGGTAACCTTCTTTGCGGAAAACGTTGACGGTACATCATTCTTGTCTTACTTGAATTACGACGACTTTCTCCATAAATTAATAACATATGATATTCCTACACTGTAAATGACATTGTAAGTTGTTTATTGAATGCCGTGTACTGAACTGTCAGCCGCTCGGCAGGAGACCTATGGACAAGGAGCTTGAACTCAGCTGACTTGTACTTACGTCTGAGCAGAGTACTGCCTGCTGAACACGTTGCCACGTCTCTCACATCAGAATATTAACAGATTTAAACATGAATTTTTATTTAATTTCACGAAAACTTAGTAGAACACACAAAATATTTATTTAAACTAATATTAACGCTTTGCTAGATATACCTACTATGTAAGTTTTCGTAATTTTACTAACGATATAAGCAGTATAACGCAAATAAAATAAGGAAAGAAATTTTTTGCTGGGAAAACTATCAAGTTTTGACCGTATGTTGTATGAACATTTTTTGATCCTGTAGATCATCCCCGACGACTGAAAAGGATGGCACTCATACCCTTTACACTCTATATAAAAACATAAGAGAACATATCTGGGAAAGAGTATGTGGATTTGAGAATCGAGTGAAAAAGAAATTCAAATAATTAATGAAAGGAAATGCAATATTTAAATATAAAAGAGGGAAGAGGAAGGGAGACAGTCTAATTAGGAGAGTTAATAGAAGATAGAAGATGATAGGATAGATAGGGATGGATATATAGGAATGCATTTAGAAAGGAAGGTTAAGAATTAAACTGGGAGTATACTGTACTTAGTAAATGAATTATATTAACACAAAACAATAGGGTACAAATAGGTGATAATAAATTGACAAGCTGATGGTGAAGAAAAGGGATAGAATGTTAATAATAATAATAATAATAATAATAATAATAATAATAAAAATAATAATAATAATGGTGATGGTGATGATGATAATAATAATAATAATAATGAACAAGGGTGATATGTGGGTAGATTTTGAAGCGATGGTGAATCGAAAAGCATAAATGTAAAGGTCCATCATAACTATGAATTATAAAGTTTGATTGACGAATACATAGCAAATATATCATGTATGATAAACTAGTTATTTACATTGTACCGTAAGACTTTACGAAGCTGTTTTTGTATTATTCATTACGACAATTTAGTGATATTTACCTTCATAAAACAAAAAGACCGAAAATCGCAGCCAATCTCTCTTTACCTTGTACAATTTGACGCTAATCTGGAGGAATCGTGTTTAGCCTTTAAACCATAGCGTTATGACAGCAACTAAGTACACAATGCCGTCAACATGACGGAACATCATAAGTGGTCCTTATAATATTTTCTTTCCCGTATTTGCTTTAGTTGATATCATTCCCTGGACGACATCATATTTCTCCTATATTTCGCTCTGATAACGTGTTATAGCATCTTTCAAAATTTGCATTTTTTGTAATTAAAAAAAGCAGCCACTGTGCTCGCTAAACCTCGCAATTGATTACTGCAGTCATTTCTTAAAGAAAATAATCACGAATTTTACTAACAACATATCGCCTTTCTTTTTTTCAGTACCCCCTGGTCACTAGTCGCTTCTGTTTGTTCCCATTTTGATTTACTAAATTTCATTTGTTCTTGTAATTAGGCTGCACGTTTTCAGCATTCCTAGTAGATATCGAAAAAGTTATTTTCGACATGTCGTATGTATGTCTTCTGTATATTGTCGGCCTGGGTGAAGGAGTCGGTAAAGTGCTGACCTTCTCTTCCCGAGGTTTCGGGTTCGATCACGGCCCAAGTCGAAGGCATTTAAGTGTGCTTAAATGAGACAGACTCATGTCAGTAGATTTACTGACATGTAAAAGAACTCCTGCGGGACAAAATTCCGGTATACCGGCGACGCTGATATAACCTCGGTGGTTGCGAGCGTCGTTAAATAAAACATACCGTAATTGTAATTTTTGCCTGTACGGGTATACTAGATGTTCTCCTAAATTTCTGGATGGATTCAGTCCATTATCAGTATCTACAAGTGCAGACCGTTAAGCACACTTGCATTCTGGTCGTTCCCAGATACACTGCAACTGATTAGTAAACTCAGCAACAACAACATCAATTTTTTTGTTATTTTTTGGACACACTCTGATAATTTTAACTTCCTCAGATTACCAAAATAGATTATTTATGTGTGAAATTCAGAAAGGGAAAATGTTATATTCTTATTTATATATATATATATATATATATATATATATATATATATATATATATATATATAAAAAGGTGATGATTTAATTTGTTTGTCGTTTGTATTACTTGTAGTTAAACAATTAACTATAAATAGGAATATTCTTTCTTTCTTATATTTCTTCTTTACTCTCTTAAACTCCAATGCGGTATAGGAGAAGATACATCCTGTACCAACACTATTTTGTTTCATATTGCTGGTGTCCCTGCCCATGTGATCATGTGTCACAGGAAGGTGAAGGTGTCATAGAACAAGCACAAAAAAGGAACAAACATTTAGTTCCGTGGAATGGAGATAAATCTCCACTCACGTCAGGAATCAAACCACGGATCGCGTGGTTGAAAAGAGCACACGCTATAAACCAGCGGTGACCAACTGCAGTGATTACATGTGACAGACAGCCTATGAAGTAAGGAGACGAAGGAAAGGTACTTGGCATGAAAACTACAACCAGTGGTGGTTCCTGTACTAACATCTTGATCAATCCCGCGGATAAAAATCTCAAGCTTTGCTGTATCAGCAATATCACTTCTGTCATTAAGAGCCAGTGAATAATATACTATTTTTCTTGCTTCTTTTTCTAACCTTCCTCTTGAATGTAATCAGGAATTTTCTAAATTCTTCTCTTGATACTTAGTCGAGAAATTTGTAGTTTTTCAAAATTAAAAACTTCTTATGGGCAAGTTATTTAAGCTGTTTTAATCACTACTCTCTTGAGAAATTCTGTTCTATTAAAAGGCTTTAGAGTATAAGATACTTCAAACCCCGTTAAGTTCCTTAAATTTATTTGTCATCCTTCTCTTCCTGGCTATGATTTAAGACATATCAATTCCTGGCGTTTAACAGTTCGTTGGCACATGATATTGAATCAGTTTTTCTACAATATTATTTTTAAATGAATAACTAATAAATAGTTACCCTCATCTAAAGATTAAGAAGATTAAAATTGAGATAAAACCTAATAATTTTATCTTCTAGGGAGAAGATCTAAAAATATCAATATTCTTGCACGTACAGAAGAATTATAGAAATACATACTTAGTGGTCAATAATAATAATAATAATAATAATAATAATAATAATAATAATACATTATTCAACATGGCAATTAATGTTCCTATATCAGCGGTCTCAAGGTTACTACTGCATTGGGCAAAGCATCGTTAGTCATTGCGAAACCGAAGAAACCCAATCGTAGAATGATGTAGCCTTGAGAGCGCTGACTGTAACGCTTCTGTGATAAGACGTACACACACATCGTCTTTGATTCATGTTATTAACGTATTACTGTATATTTCACATTAGGCATGTACATAATCCATAGCATGTGACACTGTTGAGTGGTCTCTGCGTAAGGAAAATGAAAGTAAGCTTTCTGAATGGTTATATTCCATATATGTGTATTCATTCATTTTTGGGGATGATAAAATAACTTACTTATATATTGTAACATTCATGTTAAAGAGCCTCAAAATTAAAATTAAAAGTGTAAAATATTAAAAATGACGAAAGCTAATCAACTATACAAAATTGTATAAATGAACACATATATGGAGTTGTAAACAATTCAAAATCCTTTCCAAAAAGATGAAACTCCTTGAATCTATGCTCAAATGATATTCTAAGATCTTTCAAAATTTCACTGTATCTAAGATGTTGCTGTTGTGTTAAACCAGATAACCATTTATCGTTCCGAGTTTCCAATAACGTGAGCCTCATGACGAAAGATTTGATTTTATCATACATTTCAGTTATTAAGCTATCTTTTCCTTGTAGGCTTTTAACTAAGACGCAGTGATATGACTAAGAAAGGCTAAATCTTGTATCCATTCCTCATCAATAAGCTCTGGTACTGGGTGCTTAAACATTCTTATAACTCAACCTTATTAGTTCCATTCTCTTTTTTCCAAACTTTCTCGTAACGCATAGTTTTCAGATTTCCTAGCCACTTTAGACAGAGCCATTTCTTTACGGACACTGACGGAAAGCAATGTCTGTGACCGAGTCGATCTGTTCATATTACGCGGTGTTTGACGTCATTGGCACGAACATACCCGAACGCTTATCAAACTGCCCTAGTGATGGCAGCGTTATTCCGGGAGGAGCGAGGTCTGCCCGCTTAGCTCATGTTTAAGATCCCTGTTCTTAGAGTTGAGCTTAAACGATATTTCCAAGTATCTGTGACAACTGTGACTGTGACAATTAAATATCTGTGACTTTTATCTGTGATTTTGTCACACCGATAAAAATTAAAAGGAAATATTGAAGAGCAGTGCATGGGGTGCAATGTGAATACGAATTCTCTATACACGCCACACATCAGTGGTGTATATGGGAAAATGCAACAAATAAGTTATGTACATGTACCATCAACAAATAAATACTAAGCTAACTCAACAGAAACATGTAAAAAGTTGACCTCATATACCAAGAATTTATATCGTAGCTGATTGTAGATATAATTTTTTAATGTAGTTGGGTATGGAGAAATTGAGGTTATGTGATTATCCTAATCGTTTTAAAAATTGATCCTGCATTAACATTATAATATTGAGTCAGAATAAAAATTAACGAAACATCAGTATTCCGAAAAACAGTGAAAAATAATTACAAAACAAAACTGTTGTTCATACAGGATTTTACATAAGATAAAGTATTGGTAACAATGGTATTATTACTATGTAGTCATTATATAATTTATAATAAGATGGTGAAACTAGCGCTGAAGTAGTTTCGGCGAATTCGGATGTGAAAATCGTTGCATTTAAAAGGATTTTTTTTTTTTTTTTTTTGGAGAGAGTTCCTCGGGTTAAACTAGCACTGAGGTAGTTTAGGTGATTTCGGAAGTGAAAATCGTTAAATTTGATTTTTTGTGGAGATGCAGTTGTTCGTATATCCATGGCATAACAAAGCCTAAACTAACCAAACCTAACCTGTCACAGATTCGTATATGCAAGGTGTATATGCGGAGTACGAAGGGAACTACCTCAACGCTAGTTTAGTCGTTGATCCTATATGTATAGGCATAATAAAAGCTTAAACCAACCAAACCTGACCTGTCACAGATTCGTATATGCAAGGTGTATAAGGGGAATACGAAGGGAACTAGCTCAAGGTTAGTTTAGCGAAATAAGTTGCCCATCATATTTGCCAGTTTTGTCTCGTTCGGTTTTGATTGAGTGGAAAATACTTACAAATTAATATAAATTGACAGTAAGCTTAATATGAAAATGTGAAGATCTCGGGGAATACATAAAATATTTATAAAACATATATACAGACTAAAATATGAAAACAAAATGTCAGATTCATGATTATGTTATTATAATGCCGCTAATAACTTTGCAACACATCATCACTTTGAAAAAGATAATATTGAAGAAAATATCACGAAAAAATAATAAAATACCACCGCCCGATTGCTGTTATTGTATCATGCGCATGCGCAAACCCACGACGTAGAGGAGAAAATATCAGTCACAGGCGTTGCAACGGTGACAGAGTACTGAATACGGAGCAGATTTCGATAGCGATATTTTGTCACAGATATTTCGCGTCATCAGTCACAGATTTATCTGTGACAAAAAATACCTGTGACAAAATATCGGTTTGTGAAATATCGGCCATCTCTACCTGTTCTATATACTCCTTATTGACCCATTGAGCAAAGTAAACATATTACATTTTGTCCGATGGAACAACAAAAAAAGTTCCCATTCTTTACGAAACCACCACTTACTGCTGGTAGAGACAGAGTTTGTAGAGCAACTGCTTGCCTTCAGTAAGTGAATGAAACACACAGCAATGTACAGGAAACTCCTCGTACCCGTTTGAATGTCTGTGATTGCACGATGTAATCATGACACCCGCTTTGGTCACCGCTGCTATAAACCGACCCATACAAAGGAAGGGGAATAGTATCAGTAATTCTGTAAAATAATGGAATTGTTGGGAAACGCGTCAATTTAATACAGGGAATAAGAGAACATTATATGAGGGGGTGAGAAGCCAAGGGGTACAAGTGACATTCCTAAGAACAAGAGTTAAATGCATCCAAGACAAGCTAAAGCATCTCAAATTTTAGTGGCAAAGGGATGTAGTCTATCTTTTAACCACATCACAGACTAGAATTGAAATGAAAAATTTCACTGGATTTACGAAGGCTTAAGTACTTTCGACCACATTTTCTCAAATATAACTTAAGTGCACTTATCCCCTTGGCTCCTAACCCCTTCATATCGTTTTCTTCCTTTTTATATGCTGTACATTTTACTTTGAAGTCAACACGTGTGAATTTGTAATAATAATAATAATAATAATAATATATTATTATTATTATCATTATTATTATTATATTTTAGGCTGTATATTCTGCATACAAATTTTTTATTTATAAAAGCATTTCAAAATTGCAAACAAATCTTGAACAGAAACTTCAACTTCCATTATAAATAGACCCCCACGTGCTTTAGTAGCAAGATTTGGCAACGTAAATGTCTTCAGTCTGACTGGCCTGATCCCAGCATCAGTCTTACGAGTTCATTGTGCCTGGAATTGTTTACTTAAACTCTATAATTTTACTTCTACAATAAGGTTAAAGGTATATTGGTCTCTTTAGAATATTGTAACATACGTCGCATTAAAGCGGTGTTGAATCTCCGAATTTTATCTGTCGACTACACCATTTTCGACATGATGATGATGATGATGATGATGATGATGATGATGATGATGATTTCATGTTACTATGTTCTTATTTTTTTAAATAATATTTTTGCTTTCTAATTGCATGTAGTAATATTTGTGTTACTGTAGGCTAGCTCACCTAAACAGTGAATCAGTGCTACCCTGCCTACGTGCAGGAGGCCTTAGCCTTCAAGAGATGTCATAGGCTAAATTCATATTCATATTCACAAGACTAGCAATAAAGAGTAATGGAAATATTACATCATGTTAAGTAATTCGTTCGCCATTAATTTGATCTATGCCTGAAAACTGATGTCTGAGTTCGGAAATAATCGTATATACGCATCACGTATCTTGAAACTAGAATATCGTATTTGCCTAGATAAAAACGAGCCGTATTCTGTTTTAATTTGTTACGGTTCGCGTTGCAATTGTTTACCTCTGTCATTTACTAACATTATTACACCTGCTGACAAAACGCGATAATTCACGGGTACTAGGAAGATAAAACGCCTGCAGCCCGATCGATGTGTTGTTAATGGATTGCTGTTTTGAAAAGCGTAGCCCGTGTTATTACAGCGATCAGCTTCGTCCTTTTTCTAAGTACCGGAAATTTTAAAGACGATCATTATAGGGAAAATTTGTATTAACTTGAAGACTTGACGGCTTTATTCTCCACTTCGTTGTTAGTAATAAATAGCAATAAATAAGAAGACTGGTGAATGGTTGTCAACTGCTTCAGTTGTGATCAGCTGAGAGTTGCTTGGACTATGTTAAACGTAATATTTACTTAGGCTTAATCTGATGCTGCCATTAAAGAAGTTATGTCATTAATACTGCGGGCAAGAGACGAGCCGAATTGGAAGCAGGTCGCTGCTGTAAGTTTGTCGTCAGTTTGTGATTAAATTCCATGCCTACCAACTTTCATACA
The DNA here is from genome assembly GCF_040183065.1 of Periplaneta americana. NCBI lineage: Eukaryota > Metazoa > Arthropoda > Insecta > Blattodea > Blattidae > Periplaneta > Periplaneta americana. The sequence continues at coordinate 99,211,204 of NC_091122.1, read as the reverse complement.
TGAAGAGTGGCGGGGCAAAGTAATCTAAGTGCCAGAGGAATGTTTTTAGGGAAAAGGAAAACAAAGTCTGTAAGGAAAAAATTCAAACAATTTTTAATTTCTACCATGTTTACAGTCTTGAAAACTACCAGTATCAAGAAATAAAAGGCACAAAATACTGTAGAGAAGACATATCAAACACAAATTTTATAAATTCTTTTGTCTAGAAATGATCTATATCCATGTGGTCTGTCATGGAAAGATCTAAGTCCAAGATCTTAGTGTCAAGAATATGATCCAAATGTTGGATGTTCATTTATTATTAGGCACTTAGAATGTCCACAAAAAACTTCTTATTTTCCTCACTCAAAAATTCAAGCATAGCACCGAGATCAGCTTTTTTAGCAGCAGACAAGGCTACAGTCTCCTGTAAAGCTGAGAGTGTTGCTGTCTTCAGACGGTTGATGGTGATACCTCGTTTAAACACATTCTGTCGTGCCCAAGGTGCTAGGTCACTAACAGATGTCTTATAAAAAACCACACCAGGATACTCTTTAGTGACTCGTAGACATGAAGCCTTACTAACTCCAAGTTTGGAAGTATCAATATACTTTGACGAGGCACTATCAAAGTCAAAAAATGTACTCTTTCCCATATCAAGCACCTTATATGGTCGTGAAGGTCTTGCAGTTCTGATAGCATTCTTTACATCCTCTACATTGACTAGGTTACAGTGCTTTGCGCGTTTCTCAATCAGTGCGAAGTCGCGATCTGAAGCAGAAAAACTGTGCCCCGAGATGAGAAATCTATGTTCAATGGTGTCAAAAGTATCATTAACCACAAGAAACACGTATAGGAATAGCAGCATTCTGTTTTTCAACTGACCAGCGCAATTGTCGCTCCACACACACAACTTACGTTTGTAGGTGTTGAATAGTCCACTGTTAAGAGCTTGCAAGAGACAGGAAGCCATCTGATTTCCCCCTCTACCTGACTGGCCTTCATGCCATACACACATAATTCCATCTGAAGTATCTGTCATATGTGTGCCAAAGTTATAACATGACAATTGCCGACTATAGTACATACTACTATGTGTGAGTTTTGGAAGTGAAAAAACTTTCTGAAGATCTATTGTAATATTGCATGTATCACTTCCTGGCAAAGTGCTATTTATAGCACTGTTTTTCGTAACCTTAAACAACTCTTCCACCTTTCGGTGATGCAGCTCAAGTTCTGTTTTGGCTTCTTTTGCAAGACTGCTGTCTTTACTTTTAGATTTTATTTTGAGGGAGTCGCAAGTTTTACATGTGTCCATTCTTACTCTTTGAAAGGAGAGTTTAGGAAAGTCCTTCATAAAAACAGATCTGTAAAATTTGTATGTGAGGTTGGTATTAGGATGCTTACTCTTGAATGCATGAAAAAGCCTGTTCGTGTTCAAGTCCTGACTCAAATACTCCTTTTCTGACCTAGCTCGGGTATAATGGCTTTGCTCCCTTGGAAAGCTATTGATATGTTCTTTCACCATATTTCTGTCATGAAGAGTATATTTAAATTTCCTGACTCCACCAAGCTTGTCTTTGTATGTAGAAAAGCCAGCTTTCTTCCTCCTTACAAGTGTGGTAATTTTTTGTGGACTAATGTCAAATATTTTCATGAATGTATTTTTATATACCTTCTTCAGACGTCCCTGTCCGTCCGGTACAGTAAAACATAAGGTGCACTGCCTACGACTCTCTGCAGCCTCATTATATGTGCCATGTCGGCGTCTGTGTACAGGTAACACTTCCATCAATCCCATCAAATATGGCCCTTGCTCATTTTTCCCTTGTAGAAGGCTTCAAACAGTTGCATTTTGAATTCAGTCACATCCTTGCATTCGTTCTTACATTTACAGGTCACCTGAAATACAAAATATCGTTTTAAGATCTACTAGGCACCGTAATAAAGAAACAGTAGTTTCTAATGTGGATAAAATAGTAAAATATAATCAATAACTAATTTCATACTAACCTCATTTGCTGGTGGACGTTTCGGAGGTATCCCTTTCCTGTGTATCGCAGTAGTATAAGCATTTCCCCGTATTCTAGCTTCACTTTCCACTATTCTTCTACGTTTCCTTACATTATCACCAGACATCGGATTCTAGGGCAAATGCCTATTTTGTTTCTTTAGGAGAAAAGTAAAAATAATTATTAATATTTGTGTTTCATGGAAATTGAAAGGTATTCAAAGAGTTTTATAGTGCCCTAAAATGCCCTAAAACGGTTATTAGAGCCTAATTTGTTAATATTCGCCTAAAAATGCCTAACTCACTGTAAAGTTTCGCATTTTACTCTTACTTTTTATAATTTATACATGCATTCACTGCGAAATTTAAGGCATTTAAAAAGTGGAAAGTTTGCTTCACACCGGTCATGAAACCATTGATAAAGGAAACAAAATGTTTTGAATCTCACGACACTCTCAATAGATTTCACCGAATTTAACATGTTTGGAGGCATAAATGCCGACAAAGAACCAACCTTAGTTTTGAAACAGGCAACAATCACAACATGTGCTGCTACCGATTCAGAGATATACTATACTATAAAAATGACTGTTTTCGGTCTGAAACCTATTAGCTGTACTGCCCTTCAAAGTGTCATAAAATCACAATTTTTGGAGAAAGAGTGTTTTTGAAATATTTATGAAAAGTCGTAAAACTGCGAATTAGTAGGGTAAACCGTTACAAAATATTTAAAAGAATGGCCCTCCTAGTGTTAACACTACCAGGAAATGCAACAATAAGTGGAACTTTGTATTTTTGTCCAATTGAATCTCAATAACAACGGTTCATTTGAATGCTCGTTAACAGTTGCTCTTTCCCTCACCTTATTTGTGTTGAGAAGTTTTGAGCGGTAGGACGTTTTCCTGTGAAGTTTAACGGGATAATGCCGAAAAATATAAGTGCAAAATCTACATTGATCCGGCAATGGCTAACAGAATATTCAGAATTCACTTATGATGGAAAAATAATATTCTGCAAGATTTGTAGCAAACAGGTATGTAACAATAGTTGAAATATATAAATTCTATTAATTTTAATGAGTAGGCCTATAATATTTATACATTGACTGAGCTATCCTAAGGTATAATTCTTTTTAAGACCACTACACTTTAACCTTTTAAATTCCGATAGTTAAAGTATTTGCAGGTCATTAAAATTTTGATTGTTCGAACCCACTAACTTTGTGATAGAAATACGGCAATACAACAATTAGGATTTTATTTTAATTCAGTTTACTTTACATTTTTAGATTTCGCAAGAAAAGAAGTGCCACCTAAAGCAGCATGTGCGAGGAGCGGCTCATAAGGCTAAAGCTCAGCAGAAAAATCAACTGCAACAAACTTTACTAACACAGTCTACTTCATCCAATCTCAGCAGCAATTTCTATGCTGATTTAACCAGAGCGTTTGTTGCTGCTAACATTCCCTGGAATGCAATTGAAAATCCGGTTTTAAGGCAGTTTTTACAAAAAATACTGCAAACAAAATATCCCATCTGAGTCGACCCTAAGAAAAAATTACTTAGACAGAATATACAATGAAACTTTAGCTTCCATTCGGGAGGATATAGGTGATTCTTACATATGGGTCTCTGTGGATGAAACCTCAGATCCTATGAATAGGTATATAGCAAATATGGTAGTAGGAAAACTTAGTCCTGATGGACCTTCGATTCCACACCTCGTATGTGTTAAGGAACTTTCGAAAGTGAATAGCCAAGCCATTGCTTATTTTGTAAATAAAGGCCTACAGTCTTTATACTCACGTAATATAGACGATTCCAAAGTTCTGTTGTTTTGTACTGATGCTGCCTCATACATGGTTGATGCAGCTCCACTTCTTAAAACATTTTATCCTAACCTCACGCATGTAACCTGTCTAGCACATGGCCTACACAGGGTTTCTGAAACAACCCGGAATGAATTTCCTCTTGTCAATTCGTTTATTTCTAACACAAAAAAATGTTTTTGTAAAGCCCCATCCAGGATTTCAATATTCAGAGAGAACTTTCCAGATATCCCACTCCCACCTCAGCCGGTTGTTACACGATGGGGAACCTGGATTCAGTCAGTGGTGTATTATTCTAAGTATTTTAAAGAAGTGGTCACAGTTATTGATAAATTACCTGAAACCGATAGTGCAGCGTGTGTGAAAGCAGTGAAAGATTGTCTGAATGACTCACGAGTGAAAAACGATATTGCCTACATAACATCAAACTTTTCTTTCATACCTGCAAGCATTGAACAATTAGAACGTGAAAAACAATCTCTTTGTAGCCAAATAGCAATAGTAAAGGAAGCTCAAGTGAACATACTTTCTGCTTTGGGCGAAACTGGGAAAAAAGTTAAAAATAAGTGGGACAACGTATTAAATAAGAATGTAGGATTTTCATTGTTGGAAAAAGTATCAAGAGTGATATCGGGGGAAAGTGTAAATGTTCCAGTAAGTATTGATGTTTCTATTGTACCTAATTTAAAATTTGCGCCTCTCACATCAGTTTCGGTTGAAAGAAGTTTTTCTGCTTTCAAAATGATTCTCAGTGACAAAAGGCAAAGGTTAACTGTGGAGAATTTAGAAAAAATTCTGGTGGTGTACTGTGCAGATAATTATAATAAAGTCTGAGCATGGAACTGAATTTCAATAACTTAAAATGAGTAGTCTTGATATCAATAATCGTTATTTCATTAGGTTCAGTATATTAAATTTGTGCAGCTCTGTTTATAAATATAATATAGTATTCTTTTTTAATGTTTAAACATACTTTTTTGTGCGTATTTTAGTGTATAACTAAAACTTTCAGTGAAAGAAATAAGTATGATACCTTGATGTGCCTAAAATGCCTATTTTCATTAAAATAGAGCCTAATTTTACAAATTTTGAGCTTATTTTAGGCGCCTAAAACTGCAATTTTTAGTGCCTAAAAATCCGATGTCTAATTATCACTATTATTTCAGAAGGCTTTCTCGTCCATTTTAGTTCCTAAATGATGAAAAGCATGCACTGCGTTGTCTAAGATGGCTCAGCTGTAAAGGCGCGGGGCACATAGATCATTTTGGTATACAAGAGGCCGTGGACTTAGGGGTAGCGCCATCTACTAGAGCGCTTGTAACCTACAAGGAAAGTGCATACTGACATAAATCTCTTTGCTGTGCATTGGCGCTGTCACACAGATCATGTACGTAGAAAAATCTCATTTTTACAATTTCTGGCACTTAGATCACTTTGCCCCGCCACTCTTCACATAATGTGCAAGTCACCCGCAATAACTAGTTCACGATTTTCGCTCTCCTACATTGACATGATAATCTCCGGGATTTAGAGTGATCACATAACTTTTGTGTTTAATATTATGTTCTCGTCCCATTTCTATTATTATTATTATTATTATTATTATTATTATTATTATTATTATTATTATTATTATTATTATTATTATTGTAAAGTTCATTTATTCACGCTTTAGGATCTGTGGTCATATCGCATGTTGAGGATCTTCGGGTCTGCAGTCGTTCTTACTATCGTTTATTATTTATATTATATTATTACAATCGGGAAACTACAAAAATACATATTAAATGTACTAGAAATAAAAATACAAAAGAAAATAAATTGAGTTCCTGTTTCTATTTTCTGTTGTAGATGGCTTGTGTTCATGTAACTATTATTATTATTATTATTATTATTATTATTATTATTATTATTATTATTATTATTGTTATTGTTATTGTTATTGTTATTATTATTATTATTATTATTAAAACGAAAATATCGCCTACTAAATTCTATATGTTCTTACATACTGGTTGAGTGGACGAGAAGGCCTTATAGCCTTAATTCTGCCTTACTTACAAATGGCTTTTATAGAACCGCCCTTATATAAGTCCACCATCGGTCCCTATCCTGAGTAAGATTAATCCAATTCCTACCATTAAATCCCCCCTCCCTCAAACATTTTAATATTATCCTCCCTTCTAGGTCTCGGTTTTCCCAAGTCGTTATGCCTGTCTTGTAAAAATATTATTTCCCATCACCCGTGGGCTATTAATAGGTGAGACCTGGCCTGTATAAACAAAAATACTTGTTTCACATCCTAAAGAACCGGACGCATATCAAACACAAATAAATAATTAAATTAACAAAAACAAACAATTTTTAATATATTAACAAAACAAGGCCTGTGGTGGGGTCTAGTATCTCGTCCACAAACCACCTGCGTCTACAACTGCCCTCATTCTGCGCGGCATGGAGTCCACAAGATTATGGAACAGGTCTAAATTCTTGGCCATCTCCTCCCACGCATCTAGAACTCTGTCCCACAATTCCTCAGGTGTCCGATCGGGTGGTTGTTCTGCCCAATTAGAGCATAGGATCCTTTTGACTGCAGCCCACAAATTTTGATTCGGATTCATATCTGGTGAATTTGGAGACCAGTCGACTGGGTCGACATCACGCCTCCTCGTAAACCATCTTTGAATCCGGTTGGCGGTGTGTATCGGATGATTATTCTGCTGGAAGAAAAGTGTTCCTTCTGGATATCGTTTTCGGGCGGAAGGGATCATTACATTTGCCTAAATGTGTTCGTGGACTTCTGCCGTAAACCGCCCGTGGATGCGTTCCAGAAGTCCTGACCCATCGTATGACATCCATCTCCAACACGCAACCCGACTTGTTAATTCGTCTCGCGAAGCGTTCATCGTATCGGTGGCCATTCATACAATAAACTAGGGCAGTACTATCGTTGCTATTGCAGACAATTACCTCGTCGGAGAAAATGACATTTCTCCAGTCGAAGTCCTGTCGGAGAGTAGCATACGCAGAATAACCTATGCGAACCAGGGCAATGAGGTATTGTTTCTGTGCCATCTTCAAGCGTAATGACGAGACAGAACGTTGTATTAACAGATAGCAGTATTGCTTGAAAGAGAGAGGGAGGTTTATTATTTATTAGGGTTTGGGCATATTCTAAGAGATATCGCCACATAATTATAGCTTTGACTGAGGACATCCGTGAAGCTATGGATAAGGGTGAAGTAACGGCACTAACTCTTCTCGATTTCAGCAATGCCTTTAGTTCTGTTGATATCGACTTGCTTCTTGCAAAGATGAAGACTTTGCACCTGTCAGACAGTACCTTGAACTGGATGGACTCCTACCTACGTGGCCGCCAACAGTGTAATCAGTTCACTTGGTAATCAGTTCTCCCAACGGCGATGCACAAAGGCGGGAGTGCCGCAGGGCTCCGTATTAGGACCACTACTCTTCTCTATCTACATTAATGACGTATCAAAAAACTTACAGTATTGCCGATATCACCTCTATGCCGACGACCTACAACTTTACATACATTCCAGACCCAATACGATCAATGAATCAATTGACAAGTTGAATTGTGACCTAGCCACTGTCTCCACTTGGGCGGCCAATTTCGGACTCGCACTTAATCCAAGTAAGACTCAAACCATAATTATTGGCCATAAGCGTTTAGTTAATTCTCTTAATAACAGTAATCTTTCAGTTGTTACCTTTAACAACACGCTAATCCCTTATTTAGCTGTCGTAAAAAAATCTTGGCTTCTTTTTCGATAATAATCTAAATTGGAATTTTCAAGTTAAAGAAACGATAAAAAAAATATGTTCCTCCATTCACTGTTTGAGTCGCTTAAGAAACTTCTTGCCCCAGCAACTAAAACTTACCCTAGTAATGCCGCATTTCGATTATTGTGGCGTTTTGTGAAGTGATCTAAGTTCTGAACTGTCAGTTCAGTTACAGCGAGTTCAGAATATGTGCGTCAGATACGTATGCAACATCCGACGATATGATCACATATCACCGTCCTTCGCAAGTCTTTCGTGGCTCCGACTTAAAGATAGAACTTTACACTCCTTGTCATTGCTCTTTCGAATTCTGCACACTTCAACACCAAATTACCTTTCGTCTCGTTTCTCTTATCTATACTCTAACCACGACATAAATACCAGATCACTTATCTGTGGCGCGTTAAGTATACCTCTTCATAGAACATTTCGTTATTCATCATCTTTTACAGTATCCACCTGGCGACAATGGAATTCCCTGTTACAAAGTATTAGGGGCTGCAAGACGATAAACACTTTTAAAAACAGCTTAAAAGATAACCTTCTTAGCATTTCACTCCAATCATACCGACTTAAACTATCACTGTCTACAGTACATTGTTAGTCCTTCCTTTAGATATGCATCCTGCTGTATTTTCAAAATTGTTTCATAATAATCTCTTTCTATTATCTAACATTATTTGAAATATATTAACATTCTATGTATTTTAGCTTAATTCTGCTACATAGTTTGTATTTCAGTGTTTAATTAATAGTTCATAGTATTTTGTTGTTTAATTCGTAAATAACTCTTGTATACATGTAGCTCTTATCTAAATCAAATTGTTGAATTCTTTGTAAGTTGATACATATGTATGTATACTTTTTGCTGGTTGAGTGGAAGAGAAGGCCTTACGGCCTTAACTCTGCCGGCCAAAATAAATTATTATTGTTATTATTGTTATTATTATTATTATTATTATTATTATTATTATTATTATATGATGGCAAATTTGTAATAAAAAAAGAAGATTGGGGAGATTCGAACTTTGAGCTACTAATATCAACTTGTTCAATAGATCAATGCCGTAACAACTTATGCTACTGTGACTGTTAATATCAGTTCGGCATAATGTGTGGTTTTCCTGTTCATATTCGCTCGGGTGTATTTTGTATTTATCAATTTTATTATTATTTCACTCTTCAAGGGCCCTGATATATCTAGAATCAACTCGCCATTCGATTTTATTACATATTTTAGACTCTTAAACAAAATACAGCAAATTTAAATGGTTTAATTATGTGTCACCTAGTGAACTATGGCTTTGACGAGTCGAGCATGCGCAATGTTATGTCTCTGGAACTTACAAGGGAACCTTCTTTCATTGTGAATTGAAAAGGCAATAATGCCGTATATTTTTGGAAAGAAGATGCAAAAGTAAGTCGGCAGGTGAAATTTTTCCGCCTGAGCTCTATAGGGACAGAAATTATGGGACAGTAAATCTAACATGGCAGTCTGTGTAAAGTGACTCAATGTGCACACTTAAAGGTTAAAATGAAGTTGTTTTTGAAGTCACTGCATTGCAAACGAGATATTACAGCTGTTGTACGTTTTAAATACTGAGTATTATCGCTAGGAGGCGGTCACTTACTTTTATCTTACGGAAAGGTAAGTCTTTCTCGAGCCATTTCTGCTGATAGCTACTCTTATATTTATTTTTTGTACATCTGAAAGCGCCCGACTATATGAGCGATATAGTCAGCGGAAAGAGACGATTCTTCAGCTCTGTAAAAATCGATTCCCTCTAATCACACAGGGGATGCTTTACGATTACGATGCAAACGTGAAGAAGAAGAAACCTGAAATGTTGAGTACGGACGCTATCATTCATGTCAGAACTACCAGTTTCTGGGGCCTACAGGTGAAGGCTCAAATTGATCCTGGTAACCATCTTAACTTCAGAGCTTGTGACTCGTTAGTAAGGGGATTCAAGCACCGGAATCATATCTTTCTCGTTCTGTGACGCATAAAATGAGCAGTAACTTTGCATCAAAGGAGGCAGAGGTGAAGCAGAAATCGATTTCATGTCGAAGATGAAGCAGTTGTTCATCGATCGTGGCTTTACTCCTCGCCAGATACTCAACACTGATCAAAGTCTATTTGAAAAAGAGATTCACTCCGGGCGAACCCTGCATTTCAAAGGAAGGAAGAAGATTTATGCTACAGTGGGATCAGAGGCTGCTACGACGTAATCCTACATGATTATGCCAGTCATTTCCATGGACGGACAAATCTTCTCCCTAATGTATCTTTTGCCAGTCGAATCACAAAAAAAATTACCCTAAAAATAAACCTGCTGACCCATATAACATCAAATCATATCCTTTTGTTTCAGCGAATATGCGGAAGGCAGATATGAATGGTATATTTTCGCAAGTATTTTCGCCCAGCATTTCTTCATTGGATGATGATGGTGTCCTCCTGCTGTTGGATTCATGGTCAGCAAATTGGGACGAGATACTCATCAAGTCGTCAATTCCTGACTCGATTAGGCGTTTGAATGGCATTTGATCCCCTCTGGCTGCACTGGCTTCATCCAACCTCTTGATGTTTATTTCTTCTGCCCATACAAAGCGTTTGTCAAGTATATCACGGATGTCATTATAAGTACGACCGATTTCTACATTTGGCACCGATACAACTTCATTCGATTGCAGACCTTTGCTCTGTATCAGTTCCACCGACCCTTTGTTTCAGAACTTTCTTTGGTATGCCTGGTATATAGCTGGCTACTTGGACGACGAGCCAGAGCCTTTTCAAACGCCATGTCAATACTGTTTTCACCCTTTAGGAGGTAATGAGTGCAGCGCTTGTACATCTTTTGCTTTCGTACGGTGTGCACATTGGATTAAATGTTATTGTTTACATCATTCTGTGATCGATGTCCATGATGTTGGCAGTTCAAACATACAACACCTGTAATATCTCGTTGGCAATGCAATGACTTCAGAAACAACTTCATTTTAACCTTGAAGTGTGTACATTGAGTCCCTTTCCACAGACTGCCGTGTTAGATTTACAGTCCCATAACTTTTGTCTTTATAGAGCTCAGACAGAAAAATTTCACCTGCTGACTTATTTTTGCCTCCTCTTTCCAAAAATATACGGCATTACCGCCTTTTCAATTCACCATGAAAGAAGGTTCCCTTGTTAGAAATTGTCGGCCGGCCCATTCTTTTTGCCGCTAAGTGTACTTCGCTATCTAGTCTTAGCCCTCTCCTAACCTGTTTTACTACTTTATCTTATCTTTTAATTTCTGTGTTACACTAGGGCATTCGAAAAGTAATGGCAACATAGTTACTGTTTCGCACTAAATTTATTTAGATTAGTCGGCCTGGGTGACGCAGTCTGTGCCCGAGGTTGCGGGTGTAAAAATAAGCACATGGTGCTATGAAAAAACAGCCTCTTTGGCACATCCTTCGTAAATGAAAAACATAGTTTGTTGAAAACATGTTTAAAATATTCGTTTCTTCGTCCTCTATAACTTTTTATATAAGCTTTCTGCATCAAATTAAAAATACAAAACGTACAAGTAGTGTTTCACACTTTTTACTCATCTTATATACAAATGAAAAATGTAGAAAGTACTAAATATGTGCTGCCTTCTAGTCGCGTGGGGGGGAGGGGCAATTAACTAACAATACTCCTCGAAGCTGAGAGACTTCTTCTTTCATAATGTGCTTCCAAATATCAGGAAGATTTAAACTGTGTTGATCTGATAGGCAAATTTCATTTAAAAGCCATGATTCTAGATTTACTAATGGAGATTTCTAAGTTACATTTTAAAATTGTGTTATAAAGTATCTGGGTGGTCATTTGTAGTTATTCTCGCTTTCAGCGAACACGACAACCACTGACAAGCATCATCGTAATTAAGACCATATTTCCTAAAATAAAGTAAAATAATAAAATAACATTTTTCATGCTACAAGATATTTTGTGTTCAAAGGCTCAAAAGGGTGCTCTTTTAAACAAATGTGGCTCCCAAAACTAAAGATTCGAATAAATCATGGAAATTAAAATATGTTATTACTCACTAGATGATAGGGAACACACTGTACTTGAAAGATATTAACAAATACAATCTGGTTTTGTGTTAGAAAACATATGTCAATTAACGAAATGTTTACTTTTGGTACTAAAAAATCTTCTTTTGTTCACGAAACTCACACTTTACAATAAATCAAACTGAAACTACGACCAGAGCTACTTAGCGGCTTTCTCTATAATCTACTTCAGTTTGAGTCCTCTAGGTAGTAGTAAAAATTAAAAAACAAAAAATTTTCAAAGATAGAACAGTTCCTCCTACAAGAGCGGCCTTTCCTAAACCCATGTTGCTAGCATTGTATTTCATTGTAAGCCTACGTAAATGTATATTCCGAATCAACAAACGGATTGTAACTGTCATTACAGTTATGTGACCCACGCGTTATCCTGACCTCGACCAATTGACTGTCGTGAGCCGCTTGCGGTCCGTGGACCACATGTGTGATCCCGCTTACTGTAACGGACTGCGGCTTATATTGAGGCGACGTCGTGATAGATGCAAGCGTCGCAGCGCACTTCTGTGTTGGCCTAGGCGCGCCCGACGGAAATAAACAAGGTGAGCGACTGAGGGAAGACGCAGTCTGTCAATCCGTCACAGTCGCTGGAAATAGAACCCTCACCTGGGCAACGAGATTAATTTTACGCGTGTTCATGGAGAGGATATCTGTCACTCCACCTAAGTTGGCTACCGTCACGACTTCTTTCCACGCGGCGGGAATTGTACGTAACAACTTGCCTTTATTTTTTTGTCATCGCTATGCATGTCATCGCCAGACGGAATATACTGTATATATAAACACTATGAGATGTAAAGAAGTGAATGTGGGCTTGGTGAAATGTAGCTGTGGATTACTTAGAAGTGCTAGCCTGGAATTCCCGCTTGTTCGGAGAAAAATTAGTAACACAAGAATCGATTGCGAGTTGCGTACGTAGGTAGGGGCTGTTGTTGAAGGTCTAGTTTATTTACTATTTACTTCAGTATTCCTGTCCTTAACTCATAGGCCTACACGTTTTCAGTGGTCGAATAGATGCAACGTTTGTCATTATACCCGAGATTAGCATGTTCAAACTGCTTAATGTCGATGGACTTTATGAAAAATGAAGAACTTTATCATGTCTTCCTTCGCTAAAGGACGAAAAACCGACGTGCCTTGGATTTCGACACACAAAATAATTTGTATTCTAATGAAAGAACGAGCTATTTGGCCCGTATCAAAATTCACCTCCACTAGCAATCATTTCGATTCCCAGAAATGATGTCCAAAAATTAAGATTGTCACTATAATGATCTCACTAATTCAGTCACAGAATTGTCCAAGAAATGAGGTCCTCTGTAATATGTTTCAGTGTAGATTCAGTAACTATGACGTCGTCTATAAATAAATAAATAAATAAATAAATAAATTCAATCATAGAATGGACAAAAAAAAATCTGGGTAGGCTATATCGCAGACACATCCGCAAGTTTTATGCGTGGATACGTCTCGCGGGGTGGGATGCTGAATGTAAGGTAGCCGCTGTTTTTATGCCTTCTCCCATTTGCGCTATATATGTCTCAACAATGTGAATTGTTTTACTTGAATCAATTTCACTCGTGAATTTTTACAATTTAACTTGTCGATTGCTGATTATTGCTCAGTTGATATTGTAGCCTGGTAAGTTACGAACCGCTTGACACCGCTTCGAACGTTCTATCGCTTTGCATTCTCAACTTGCACTGCCTCAGCTGCCGCGCGACCCGCCAATTCGTGCCTCAATTTCCCCCCCCCCTCGCGTATCGCTAAAGGACGTCATAGTTTCTAACTCAAGGCCACGTTGGACACATTGACACTTCATCTTTTGACTGCCGTTTGTTTTATTGCAGCAGTCTGTCATGCTTCTTGCAGTACCTAGAAATTATAGGCGTGTCAAAACTGGCCTGAAAGTGTGTCTGTCGACTTTCTTGGACTGTAGACTGTAGACTGGATCGAGATTACAGACGTATTAATGTCAGAAAATGTGGCCCTCTACAAAATGTGTCAATGTGGAAAGAAGTTCTTTACATAAATCAGAATATGGTTCAATCAAAAGGGCTGAAACATTATGTTCCATAAGATAGTAATGATACGAATATATTCCGAAATATCGAATGTGTAAAGAAAGAGCCTAAAATATCTAATAATATCAGTGTGATGTGGAATAATGCTGTACTGGCATTCTATCGATTACCTGCAAGACCAACAGAGCGAAAGTGAAGGACTCGTTACCCAAATTAGGTGATGGTCGTACATTAAACAACCCATGAGAAGAGAACAGAATCAACAGCGAATCGCAATTTATTGTAGCGCGTTAACAAAATGTAAGGACAATAACACTTCAGAACCATTTCACACTACTTGAAATCGACACAAGCAAGTGGTTTGCGCCAAAGTTTCGCTCATGGTGTTAATATTTCTATTGTTTGGCCACCGGCGTAACTTAGGTGATAGATGCATTTGCCTGATGATTCGGAGCTGCGTTCGGGTGTGAGTTCGAATCTTGGTTGGACTGTTGCCTGATTGAGTTATTTCCGAAGTCTTCCGCAACTGTAGGACGAATATCAGGTAACCATGGAAAGCATGGGGCTATAGCTCGATGCTCCCCAAGTGCCTCCATGGCATGTTACGGGAATACCTTTACCTTTTTTTTACCTGTATATTAGTAGTTTTGTGTTCCTTGAAACATTTATAGACTTCATAACATTGTCAGTCCGTAGTAACATCAATTGAAGAGTATGGTTCCAAAATGCGTTCAGTCAATTTTTTGAAAGGACTAGACTAGTTTTTTTATCCACCGATTTACGCACTGAGCGAGTTTTCAAGTGACATGCACAATAACACTAACTTTTAGACTAGGATTGACGTTATTTTGGAAGAAAATAACCTTAAAATATAATGATGGAGGTCTATAAAAATCATATAGCTTACATTTATAATAATAAAAAATGGTCAAATGAACTGAGCAAGTTTTGGGACACAGTCTTCAATGAATTATTCTCTTTGATTAATCTTCCTTTCCTTTCTTCATTGTTATTCTCTGGCAGAATTGTTACCAAATATTACAAATTTTCAACTCTACGTACCTCTGATTGAGGTTCTGACTGATGTATACATCTATTATCAGGCAGTACATCTCACTTGACGATATGTGTCGGAGGAGGAACAATTGTTTGTATAGATCTGAAGTCTGATTATTGTAATATGTTACTAGTTAGCGATGTAAGCAATGGAGGGGGAAAGGAACTCGCCATCCTACCATGTTATCTCATGACTTAGTTGCCTCTTGAGTGATGTCTTATTGGTGCCACTTATGAGTTCAGGCCTGTCTTCTGACAGTTGATTAAACAACTCTATAAAAATAGTTTTCTTCAATTATAAGACTCAAATCTTTGGCCCCCCTATTCGGAGTTCTGGATACAATTATATAATTTATTATTTAGTTTCATTGCTCTTAATTATTGGCAAGCGAAACCTGGCGGTCTCATTCACCAAATTTAAAAATACATGTTTTAATGTACTAACATTGTCTGCATAAGCAATACATTGTCCTAATCTATTAAAAAATTGTGTCACCAGGATTTTTGGAAACTCCTCTTGTAGCTTTTTCCAAAGCCTGGTTGAACAGTGTTGTTGATAGTGCATCCACTTACTTAACTCCTTTCTCAGAGTAAGTATATTCCTTGTACAGTCACTTTGCCTTTAATCCAAAAAGTGTTTCTTGGACTGTTCTAATTAACTTCTTTGGAATTTATAATGCATGAGAACATCTATATAGCTCATTTTCTTAATAGTCTATCATATTCTCATTTAAAATTTACAAACAAGAAACGTAGATCTACATCATGCTCATAACAGTTTTCATTAATTTTTTCCTTGCAAAAATCTGTCCTACAGTCGATTTCTTCCTTCTAAAATATGTCTGGTAGCCTCCCACCTTTTGTTCCATATAACTAGAGCACGGACAAATATCCCGTTGGTTCCAGTGTGTGTGCGTTGCGAGTATAGCTTGTTTGGGAGGAGTGGGGAAGGACGCAATCCAGGTAAACTGGAACTGTAAGCAATAGGGACAGGGGTGTGTAAGGAGGTAAATGCAGAGTAAATATAGAACATAAGTATTAACTATTGATGTGAAACAAATTTATTATATAGACTACAGTAAATAAATGTAGTTTACATTATAATAAAATTATCATTAGTTCTATGCATCTGAAAACATAAAATATAACAACATATGAATATACCTAGTAAATAAAAATAGTTTGTACAATGTAAAAATACAGAGCCATTATTATCAGTGGTCCCAGAAAACAGCGGCCGGTTGACCTGGCCCTGCGTGGTTAGCCGGCGCGCGCGCGTAACCGTTTCTCCCGCGCAATCGACCTCCAGTAGCCATAAGACATTCAGTGCGCTTAGAAGTCGTGTTATGAAATTCTCAATTCTTCAAGTGTACAACGTTAATGTATAAAGCTTAGAGATTATGTATGTATTTAAGTATGCCTAGCAACAAATTCTCATTGCGTGAACGTTTGTATATGTACAATACATACATAAAAGGCAGAAGGTCGTATGCGAAAACAAGACGAAAATTTCGAATAAAGTTTCGAAACAGACCTGTGCCTTCTGCCAAAACAATTAGGCGACTAGCTAAAAGATTTAAAGAAACAGGCTCAGTGAACAATCGGAAATCGAACAGAAAACATAGTGTTCTAACAGAAGAAAGATGAGACTGGTGAAAGATTAGAACGTACCCCTCAAAAATCTCTAAAGCGAAAACTGGATTATCTGAGTCCTCTGCAAGAATGCAACAAAATTATTGTAACTGGGCTTCGTGAAGCCCAGATCTAACACCCTGTGATTTTTATTTATGGGGAACACTAAAAGTAGGGTTTATAGGAAAAATCCTCATTCTATAGATGAACTAAATAACTATATATGAGAAGAAATCCAAGCTATCAATGATGTGGGACTTCAGAGTGTTGTTCATTCGTTAATCAGAAGATGTCAGTTGTGTGTGGCGACAAATGGGGGCTATTTTCAGCAACGACTGCGAGCATGCTAAGTCCAAATTATTGAACATTTATTGTTAGTACTGTTATATATTGGAGAAGCGCAAGAGAAATGGTTACGCTTTCGGCGGAAACCACCCATGGCGCGGCCGACCACTATTTTCTGGGACCATTGATAATAATGGCTCTGTACTATAATTAATTTGTATTGTCGTCTTTGTTCGCCAGACACAATGCAATGAATAACAATGTATGTATGTATGTATATATATATATATATATACTGTATATATATACACCGGTACCTTATGCAAATATATATTATATATTTATATAGACTATAGACTGTTCAACATTTATAACTGAAGCTTCTCCTTACGTTGTCTAAACAATGTTTATAACGTGAAAAACTTTGCTCCACAACACACGATATGATGGAACGAACAGAAAATATTGTAGATCATGCTCAAAAGTAGATAGTGTTTGTAAGACTCTAGCAAACAATTTCTTATAACCATTGTAGCAGAATCAGTATTTCTCTCAAGAACTGTTTTTCTGTGATAGGCCCAGGAGCTGCTCTATCAGTTTTTCTACAAGTTCTTCTACAAGTCGCAGAGCATCAGACATTTGAATATTTGTTGTTTCTAAACTCTTAATGGTTTTTGCTAAATCTGCAAATTTGTTTCTAATGAATAACACAATTTATTATAGTTTTATTGAAACAAACGATTGTGAATTTCTTATGGTAGACCTATTACAGTGTTCCTTTAACTATTACAATCCCCAATTTACAGTGTGATTTTGTGAATTAAATTTCTCCAATAACGTATTTAGTGTTGCAACAAGTGATGTTTGTAATATTATTGAAGTTCTCGAAGCCGTAGAATAGAGCAGAAGTACTCACGGGAGCGACCTGAAGCCTCGCCCGAGGCGAGAGCTTGCAGACTGGGCAGGTATAAGTGACCAGACAACGAGTAGAATTCGCTGCTATGGAACTCGGTGGAACCAGCGGGGCAAGAAGATGAGGATGTAGAATCGTCTTTCAAACAAAATATAAACAATATGAATACATTTATTGCATTTACATTGATAAAAGAAATTCTAAACGGAAACACTGTTTTAGGAATAGACGTAAACTTAAACTGCTAGGCATTGCATGTGTGTTTGTGCCACCAGACGAGTAATATCTGGAACAATCTATTTACTCGACTGCAGTCGAATCATAGATGTCAAATACTTATCGCTTAGTTGTGATCTGTGGCTGGTTTCACACATTTTTAGAACAGAGAAAACCTGCTCACATAAGTACGTCGTACCAAACATACTCATTATTTTTGCTGCATGACTTGGCAGACGTGGAAAACGATCAGATGAGATATAATGATAGAATGTAGTTATATCTTCATTTATTTTGAACTTCACCTCAAGAAAGCTGTCACATTTGAGATGTGTTAATTCCATTTTTGAAGCGTGGAGGGAACTGTGAATATATCAACGGAATATGAGAACATGACTATTTGAAAATCCAACTGGAGGGATTCTATTTCACTGAATCGTTCCTCAAATGCCTTGTCTTAGTTAGTCAATGACTCCACAGATGCAGCATATTGTGAATCCGTAACATAAGATACAAATTTGCTTAGGTTTGGAAAGTGGGGCAAATTGCGTTGTTGCATTTGTTGTGTCCACAAATTAAGTTTCATTAGAAATGATTTAATTTTATTGAACAAATCAATAATCAGGATATTTTACCTTGGAAGGAAATATTTAGGTCATTTAAATGATTTGTCACATCGGGAAAGCCAAGAAGGGTCGATCAGCTGGGGAAAAGCTCGAGCTAGCGCGCTGTTACGTCATCACAGCGTAATGCACCTCGCCCTGCCCTAGCTCCACGTCCACGTGCATGTTGCTCTCTGTGAGCACGACTGGAATAGAGTATAAACACGAAACGACTACAAAACAACGTTAACCTGTCCGTACCAGAGACTGTACAACCTCGAGTCAGTTTGTGACGTATGACTTCACTCATAACTATGCGCGTCGTAGGTAACTTTATTTCATCTTCAGTGGATACATTCCCTAGCTCTACATAAAATGCACTCCTAAAATATGTATCTACTGCGTATAGGAGCTGAGTTCTTACTTTATGGAAATTGCGTAGTGTGTGTGATAAATCACGAAGCGAACAAATAGCACAAGCAACGAATGTGTAGCCTACCTGAGACCTGCTTAAATGGGCGGTTAGTTAAATATTTTGTTAAGTGTTAGAAATTTGGTGAGTCAATCACGTGGCTGTCCAAGGGTCCGTGTGCGAGTGTCAACAGTGTGCTTTATCTCTCATTTGCGCTCTTCACTTTCACACCGAACTCTTTCATGACAAGTTCGCTTGACCTCGTTGACTGACTCTGTCTTCTCGCCAAGATGTGTTTCTGTTATCACAATGACATCATGTAATTTTTAAAGAGAAATCATGTTAACAGTGGGCCTAATCGGAAAAAAAAATATCCTGGAGTGGTGGTGTTGGCAATAATTGTTTATGTATTTAAGCACGAGTACGATTATTATTATTATTATTATTATTATTATTATTATTATTATTATTATTACATTTAGCACAAATACACAAGTGGTATGAATGTAAACTTATAAACAGCTACATTCTACTATACAAGGTGAACCGTTTTATATGAAACATTTCATAGCAAGTAATAGGAAAGACATTGATATAATTCAGAATATGCTCGGTCAATTTAAGAGAGCAGTGTATTATGGTAATAAGTGATGGACAGAATTTAAATTTTGTCCCTTAAATGTGCAGAAATTTGATCCGAACAAATGTAACTTTTAATACTGCAAACGAATTTTACAATGTTACATTTTTTCGGGTGAAATTTCTGCACATTTAAAGGCCAAACTAAAATGCTTTCAGTAACTTATCATAATACACTGCTCTCTTAAATTGACTGAGCATATTGGGAATTAAATCAACGACTTTCCCAAAACAAGCTATAAAATGTTTCATATAAAAAATATCGAAAAGAAAGCAAAAACGAACAAAATTGTATTAAACTATTTTGTTTGAAATATCTCAAAGAATAACAACCTGTATAGTAAGTATCATCATATGATCATAGAAAAAATTTCCAGCTAACGAACCAGATATAATCTTACGTGAAGGTAATAAAACATAAACTTATCGATGGAAATGAATAGAGAAATGCGATCATAAAAGAAAGAAATACTGAAAGGGTATAACAATATCAGTATAGAAACCCAAATCGTGTGGTACCTAAAGTTAGCCATACCATTAGTAATTGGTCTTCTGGAAAAACTCTCCAAAACGCTCCAAAAATATATATGAAATACTGAGATAGCTACAAATAGAAGACACCCAAAGAATACTTTTAGTCGATTATCTAATCACGCTATATCAACTATTTAACGTCTATGGAATTGGTGATAACGAGATTGTATTTAGTAAGATAGGGCCGAGGATTCACTCTGAGATTACCTGACATTCGTCTTACAGTTGGGGAAACCTACGGAAAAAGCCTAGGCCTACTGGGTAATAAACTCAATCGGGAATCGAAACCACGTCCGAGCGCAGTTCCAGATCAGCAGGCAATGTGCTACCTCCTGAACTACCTTGGGGGCAAAATATGTTTTCTTTAATTGCACAGATATCGAGGCGGCCATAATAATCTTCCGCAAGATCTCAGAGGTATTGTTCATCTTTGATAAAAATTAACCCTTAGAAGTGAAATATTCGTACACTGCTCCGTCGATTTAGTAGAATGAGTTTGAATCTAAAGAAAACAGAAAACAGTACAACGTGGTCTGTTGTGACGAGAATCCAAGCACCGCATACCGGTAAGGCATCGTGTCACAAACACTTTCTAGTCTGAGTACTTTTTCCCCTTTGTTATTTAACGATTATGTATCAACTACGAGGGTATTTAGCGTCTATGGGATTGGTGATAGCGAAATGTTATTTGGCGAGATGAGACCGAGGATTCGCCACAGATTACCTGACATTTTGCCTTACGGTTGGGGAAAACCTCAGAAAAATCCAACCAGGTAATCAGCCCAAGCGGGAATCGAACCCACATGCTCGAGCGCAATTCCGGATCGGTAGGCAAGCGCCACAGCCGACTGAGCTACGCCGGCAGCTTAGTCTGAGTATGTCTGAAAAAATTAATATTATTCAACGCCTTGAAAACTACGCAAATGTTAACGATATTGCTGAAGAGAGTAAGACAATATTTATTTATTTTTATTTATTTAATCCTTTATTCATTGCTTTATTTCTTTCTTTATTCCTTCATTGATAAATTCATTCATTAATTCATCCATGCACTCCTTCATTCGTTCCTTCTTTCCTTGATAACTTCACTCACTTCTTGCCTGCTTCCTTCCTTTTTTTATTTATTTATTTATTTATTTATTTATTTATTTATTTATTTATTTATTTATTTATTTATTCACTCCTTCATTTGTTATATACAGAGTGATTCACGAAGATTTGCCGTCACTTACGGAGCTCATTTCCGAAGACATTTTGAGCAAAAAATGTCATATAAACATGTGTCCTAATCTTAATATTTTCAGAGTTACACTAATTTGAAGTTGTTAGAAAAATACCACGTTTTCTTTAGTTTTAAGGGTAAAAGAATATTACAAATAGAGAATGGACTATTCAGAAGTATCATTTCTTTAATTGACTAGTGTTCTGAACTAAGAATGTGTTGTTAATTGCTTTGAACAGACTTTGTTTTTCATATTTTAACTAAAAATTACATTATTCCTACGCACTTATCACAAAAACTGTTACAAATCATACGACTTTAGGAACTGATTCTTCACAGTTTAAGTCGACCTGGTTGGCGAGTTGGTATAGCGCTGGCCTTTTATGCCCAAGGTTGCGGGTTCGATCTGGCATGTAAAAGAACTCCTGCGGGACAAAATTCCGGCACATCCGGCGACGCTGATATAACCTCTGCAGTTGCGAGCGTCGTTAAATAAAACATAACATTAACATTTCACAGTTTAATTATGCATTCTAATGTACGGTCTTGAATTTACAAGAGTGGCTTGATTTGTAACAATTGTTGTGATAAATGCGAAAAAAAAAATGTAATTTTGTAGTAAAAATCGAATAAAAAATTATGTACGAAGCAACTATGGAATTCACAACACATTTTTAGCTTCAGAATACTAGCTAATTAAAGAAATGATACTCCTCATTATTTATCTGTAATATTCTTTTACCTTTAAAACTAAAGAGTAATGATATTTTACAAAAAAACTTCAAATTAGTATAACTCTGAAAATATTGAGTTTAGGACACATGTTTATATGACTTCTTTTTTTGCTCAGAATGTCTTCGGAAATAAGCTCCGTGATGGTAAATTCTCGTGAATCACCCTGTATATATTCTAGGAAATTAAATTAATTTGTACTAACGTTATATCAGATTCACTTTTATAATTAACAACTCTTAAATAGCCACTCCCGTATGATCGATTTTTACTGTCCATAATATTCCTTGACTTTCCTGCTCTACCTCTACCTAAAGATGAAGCTTGCCTATTGCAGTGGACTTGCTCCGCGTGTTACATCTAAGTAGGTGAACATTGAATTTCTACTAAATCGAGGAGCGGTGCAGTTTAGATTTCTAGTTTTAGACTCTGTATATAAGGACTTCCCACTGATGTTTTCATAAGCCTTTAGTTCATGTGCGTATACACTTTTTCTTTAAACAGAATATGAGTACTTTCACCTCAAGGAATTCATAATAATGTCACGTGTTCGTGGGCACAATAAGTCAAAGATTCTGGGGAATAGAACAGTTGCCAATCAACTGCTCTTATACAGATGTGCCTGTCCTCTTAAGGTGAAAGGTACACGTATTACTACTATGCATGGTATCATATTGAAAATTCATAACCATTGTAAAAGGTTGAAGTGGTTCTTATTTAAAGATAGATAATTTCAGTAATATATCCAATTGGTTTCTGAGCAGTAAATATTTGAACGAGTTGAATATTTTAATGACCCTGTACACCGTGTTCAACTAGATAAATCCAGATTGTGTAGGAGTATGACATGTGTCAGTGTCGAGAATCGATCTTGGACTTCTACAATTGGGTCCGTAAGCACAAGGTTGCGGTCGATATACCCAGAATAAGTTCGAGCACGCTCATGCCCCACACGTAACGATTGGCTGCCAGTTCCTCCGGCATGTGGGACCAATCATTTCGCAGCGCCTATTGAGTTACACAACGTCCGCAGAAAGTTGAAATCACACTTTACATTTCTGCCTGTAACAACAGGGCCGAATACTTTCTTAACGTAAATATTTTTATTTTGATGTTAAGTCGTAAGAAATTTCACATTCATGAACCTGTAAACCTGACTTAATTTGTCGATTGAAGTTGCTACATATATAATATATTTATACACTGGTTCAAAATGATGAAAACACTTCTGCATGATTATAGTTAAATAATTATTATATACAGGGACATCATTTTATTTTTACTAACATTTTTAATATTAACCTGTTTATACCTTTAGAGAACCGGAAACACCGCTTGCTCCCCCCTCCAAGACTGGAGTTCGATGATACTGGCGTAAAACACAAATCACTCTACTAGGTATAGGAAGGAAGAAAAGTAGTTCATCCATTTATGTAAACTAGGAAATATCGCGATTTTGAGTTTGATAATTTTCATTAGGTTTTTCTTTAATCAAAGTACAGTACTGTATTAAGAATAAGTGTTTTTACTCACGAAGTGAGTTATCCATGCGAACGTATTCATTATGCAGTGTATATTATACTGTCTACAGCACATTAGCGTACAATATAGCGAAAGAAGTTAAATTGAAAAATAATCATAATATGAATATTTAAACACAGTTTTGAAAATGGTGGCCGTTCATTTCGATACAGGCTTCAGTTCTTTTGTGCATATTATCGCACTATAGACTATTGCATCTAATTCCAATTGCCAGTTTCGTCCTTCGTACTAGTAACTCATGTTGAAATAATTCTGTACCTACTCGACGTACTGTAAATTCAATCTTCACTTCCGCCCGACCCGAAAATATAAAATTACTCAGACATGCTATCTACTGTCCGTCCAAGGGTTATGCCGCAGGATTGTAGAAAGGGAGGAAATCACGTGACAGTTAATTACTTAACGAGGCCCTTTTATTTAAGTTAAATTAAACAGCTGTATAATATTACGTAAACTTCCAATTCCTAAGAGAAATTAATGTTTTCAGAAAAGAGCTAAGACAGCCCAGCTATTACAGAGGGGCGAGCAGAAGCAGGTGGGGGAAATCGGGATGCGACGTAGGCAAACGGACAGTACCTGTGCGAAAATATGATTCAATATTGAAAGCTCTTTCGTCACTGGAAAACACGAACATATTTCTGGAACGTACTATACTCAGTAACTCAGTACCGCTTACTATCTGCGGTCTTGGTTCTGTGTGGAGTTGGAACTTCCTTAGTAGGAGGGGTGGGAGTGAAGTACATTCAAAAACTCAGGTACAATAAAAATTGAAGTAAAAATAAAATGATGTCCCTGTATAAATCCCGCAAGGGTAGCTGCCCTTCAGTAAGGGTTGCCAAAAGACACAGCATACTAAAGTAATAAAAATAAACATTTGTGTTATGATTATATTATTTTCAAATGGAAGGTACCCTTGGGAAAATACGTTTATTCAATAATTATTAGTAATCAGATAGAATATAAAGAAATTTAGACTAGGTGTACAGATGATTACGTAAAATCTGAACAGAATATTTCATTACGTCTATAGCAATAATTTTCAAAATTTTTAAAGGAATTCCAAAAGACTTAAAACATTTAACTGAGAATTTTGGAATTGTTCCCTTTGCTCCGAACGATAATGCAAATACTTCAGTCTGTCCTTGTATATGCTAATAATCCCTAAAGTATTGAATTGTAGGGTCATAGATGGTCTTCTTTTCTTCATGCACTGCTTTGGGTTGTTCAACTGCAGTTTCAAAGCTCACGGTGGGATCGATGATAATTGCTGTGTCATTTCCTCTATCAATGGCAATAATGTCAATTCGCAGAGAACTTCCATTTTTGCAAGGCAGTGGACTTCTTGGTGAACCTCGTAGAAGAGAGGAAGACTTTTAGCAATAATTTCTCGTATTGCATGGTGTGTCTAGTATTCCGGTGTACATTAATTGTTAACAAGTCTCTCATAGTTTGTCTTTTTAACGAGAGAATACTGTTTCATACTTATGTCAGCAGATGAGACAGAATGGCAATATGGCGACTCCGCAGCATAAGTCGTTCCGTGTCTTCTGCCTATCAAAGCTTCCAACAAGATAGTGTTTATGATTATATCTATGAATAAGGATTATGTTGGAGAGAAACTGGCAAGGATTTGACTATTGGTTCAATGTAGACTATGTTGAATGACATGAATTTTTCACATTGTTTTAAGGTGCCGGTTGAAACTTTTGAAAGTTTTGTTACTAATTGATTCATACCATGTTGTTTTATAATTAATAGTCACTTTGTAATAACAATTTATGGAGATATTTCCTTATCATACAGTAGTATACGAGTAATATATTTTTGTGATTGCGACACAATCCACTGGGTTGTTTATTAGGGAAGACCGAAGGGAGCACTAATATTTAAAATTACTAACCGCACAAAGATTGTTGCAGATTTTTTTTGGCTTCATTGAATTTATTGTTCTGTGATTGGTTGATCTCGTTGGTTAGATGTATTGGTTGATTTGCTTGGTTAAATTTGTTGGTTCGGATCGGTAGGTTAGATGGTTTGGTATGTGGGTTTGATAGATTAGATACATTGGTTTGGTAGGTTAGATTATTTTGTTAGCTTAGTTAAAGTTAGAACAATCTCCCCTTACGACTGACCTAATTGCGGCATGGGGTTTAAACCAGCCTCTATCCACAATTCATACCATTAATTCATTGTGTACTCCAAAGGATTTAATTTGTGTATTTTCAACGATACGAAGGTCACTCCCAAAGTAATGCTTCCTATTTATTTTCAAGAAAACTACAACCGTCACAGGCAGCACAATAACAATATTGCATAGAGCAAGACGTTAGTTATAAAACACTATTTTTCCACATAGTCTCACTAGACCGCGGAACTTCATGCAATTGCATGTTTTTATTTATTTTGGCATATTGCAGAAGTAAAGGTGGATCTTTGCCGATCATGGTTTTTACGTTCGAATGAAGCCAACTTTATTTTGCATAAATTCATATTTTGAGGGTTTTCCCTTTTAAATTCATATATTAACATCTTTCCTTGTTTTGTCCGATTTATTATCTAATTTCAAAAATTTTCTGTGATAAAAATAAGAACAATTTCCAAGTTTTAAAAAATTATATGAAAAAGAACCTCTGGAACGAGTTCTCTTAATTGACTGCTAACTTCTCCATGATAGAGAGCAGCATTATCTTGCTGGAAAACATGGCTACTTCCTTAACAGAATCCTTTGCAGTTGTGCTAAAGGTAAAAGACTCATTGGAAGTAGTTCCTGGATCACAAGGTAAAGCAGTGGCTCCAGAATTTAAGCGTGTGTTAGAGAATAATCCTGGTTGTAAAGAAATGCTTCAAATTGCTGACATTCTCAGTGGAAAATGTGAAACAGTCATTGAAATTCGTAACATTTCTGCTTGATGACAAGTAAATTATTTTCATTTATATCACGTTATTATACCAAATAAACATCTAAAATGTAGTTTTTACTGAATATGTAGGGTGTAAGGGGTATAAGTGCCGTCGTTTTCACAGTCATCGGGAACGGTCTACACTCTACAGGATCAAAAAGTGTCCATACAACATAGGGTCAAAACTTGATAGTTTTCCCAGAAAATAATATTTCTTCTCTTATTTTATTCGCGTTATACTACTTATATCGTTAATAAAATTACGAAAACAATTACATCAGTAGATATATCTGGCAAAGAGTTAATATTAGTTTAAATAAATATCTGTGTATTCTATTACTTTTTCGTGAAATTAAATATAATTGCATGTTTAAATTTGTTAATATTCTGGCGTGAGAGATATGGCAACGTGTTCAGCTGACAGTACTCTGCACAGACGTACATACATATCAGCCAAGTTCAAGTTCCTTGTCCATAGGTCCACTGCCGAGCGGATGACGCTTCAGTACAGGGTATTCGATAAACAAATTACAATGTCATTAACAGTTCAGGAACATCAAATGTTATTAATGTATGGAAAAAGTCGTCATAATTCAAGTGAGGCAAGAAGGATGTACCGTCAATGTTTTCCGCAATGAGGTTACCTAATCGGCGAACTTTTGCAGCGGTTTCTCAATGATTATTAGAAACTAGGAGTCTCTTACCTCGTTTCAAAAATCATACAAACAGAAATTTCTTTAAAAATAGTACTGCTTTATGGAAGCGGGAGAGATTAAAATGTTCCATTTAAAGAAAAAAGCTCGTGTGATTTTGTGCTGTAAACCATAATTGTTTATTTTTTAGGCGTATAATAAAAAATGGACCAATATTACCAATACTGTTAAATAAAATGGAAATTTACCATAAAATTCTATTAACGATATTGAAAGTTTGTATTTGCTGTTCGTTTTATGTAAACAACTGTCCGCCTCTGCATTAGAACAGAGCATCTGCTTTGTGCCGGTATGTCTGTACCCGCTTGAGCTGTACCATGTACTTGTAAACTCCCTCCTCTCCATCCAGCAACGGTGCCAAAAGCCTAATATTGTAAACTTTAATAGTTAAATATTGCACTTAGAAAGAAATTGTGAGGACATTTTTTCTTCCTTATAACATGAACAATCATCAGTTGAAACAATGGCACTTATACCCCTTACACCTGTATATTTAAATTTTTAGCGCATATTTGACAAGTTTTTACTGTATAGTTGCATGCATATTTTCAGGTATTTTAGTGCATAAAATTCCGTGGTCTACTCATTACCATTCTCGCCAACTGTGAACAAGAGCCTGCCTGCCACACTCGTAAAAATCTGCATCAATGAAGGCAGTCCACTTTTTCACACCTGCTTCTTGTCAGAAAAACGTCGCCCGTGTAGTCCATTTTTCATTGGCCCGAACAGATGGAAATCGGAAACTGTCGCCATCAGCCTCTTAATTGCTCAGCAAGATTCGACAGTGATCTTTCTGTTTCTGTCTAAGAATCCGTAGAACCCACCTGGCACAAACTTTCCGATATCCCAAAGTTGCCAACATCGTTTCCAGAGCATTAAAACCGACATTCAGCTCCGTAGTAAGATTCCTGGTCGCAATCTGCCGATTCTTGCGGAGGAGCTGATCGAGGCGCTCCTCATTTCGTGGGGTGACAGCTGTGCAACGTGGCCTGTCTCACAAACCGCTGAAACGCATCACCGACCGCCTCTCTGTGTTCACATCCACTATTGGTCTCCATAAATTCAGCAAGCATCGAAGAATGTCAATGGGTGCCATTTTTCCGCATGGAAGAATTCTATGACACACCTCTGCTTCGTACGCACTTCCATGTCAGAGGCTATTTTGCCAGATTTCCCCTTTACTGCTATCTGTCGCGCGGCAACAAAATATAACATGATATTGGCAGGAAAGTTCAACATATAGTGTAGTACCTTACCACCAATATCAGCCTTTGACGATGTGGGCCAACATAATAAATTTGGAGGCATTAATTTTCGTAGTTCAAGAAAATACACTATGTTTAGTCAGCACTCCGAAGACTGGTTTGAACCTCGTGACACCAATAAGGAATCACTCATGAGACAACTAACCCAGGAGATAATGGGGCCATTTCCTTTCCCTCTATATTGCATATATCGCTGAGTAGTAACATAGTTCACTAATCAGACTTGAGATGTATACAATTGTGCATTCTTTGTGACACTTATAATCAAGATCATCAAGTGAGGTGTACTGCCTGATAAATAATTATCAGCCAGAACCCCAATCAGAGGTATGAAATTACACTATAAACGGATGTATCATTTTCAATATGGTAAAAGGATTGATTTATTCCGAAGCGCATAAAACTTACTTGTCATCTTTTTGATTCCACCGATTGTAAATTTCCTACAGATGTCGCATTTTTTCAATTTGCTTTGCATTAAATTAAAATGTCGTCATCATCATAATCACTTTCATCCTTTCATGTTTATTGTTAGTAAAAAATAACACGTACAAAAAAAATACAGTCTTAATTCTTCCCTGAAGGAGTAAAAACTCGTGCTCTGGGAGTAATCTAAACATACACTTAACACAAACAAAGATAATTATTTGACACACAGTGGGTCAAGAAAAAAAATTATAGGAATAAATTAACTTTAAAAAATACAATTTCAATTTTAACTATTTAACTCATACAAATACATATACATATTAATTCAATATATACTCTTAAAAAATTTAATTTCTAACGCTATTTTTTAAATTTCTGATACTAACATTTTCCAAATTGGGTATTTTTTAATTATTTTATTATATAACCTTGGACTAAAGTAGGTACCATGACTAAGAGCTGTGCTTGTGAAACACTTTGGTTCCTCTAGTCGCATAAAATCAGATCTTTTAGTTCCATATTTATGATGATACAATTTGAATGTACAGTAGAACTTCTATTATCCGTGGTAATGAAGGGGGAGGACTGAACGGTTAAGCGAAAAAATCGGATAATCCGTACCATAAATATTATCGTAAATTAAGTGAATAATAATTGCATTTCTTAATTTCCTGTGTTCTTGTGTTTAACACGTTATGTAGTGAATCAAAAGTTCATCATTCAAGTCTGGTTATCAACGACGGGTTTTTAAGGGGTAAGGAAATTCCTTGTAATGGCTGTCAGCGGAAACATAAGAATAATACAGGTCTCATGTTATAGATTTACATACTTTATACACGTTATTGTTAATTTTTATTAAATCGCGCACAGTTGTAACACCAATCTCGTACTCTGATGCGAGATGAGCCACAGTTTCTCTTTCCCCGAACCACTCAATTATTTCCGTTTTTTTTTCGGTACTTAGCACAACGTTTTCTTTTGATACTCATGGAATATATTTTATATAGAAATTCTACAGTACGGCAACTCTAACAGCAGATCTTACTGTGTAAGTGTCAAGGTTTGTAATAACATACTCTAGAAAAAATACGTACTGGTACTAATATAACGAATAGTAGTACTTCATACATATGAAGAAGACAGACTATATATGTGTCTGTAGCAAACAAAAAAAAAACAGAGAAAGATAGTCGGATAATCCAGCAATCGATTATTAGGGTGACGGATAATCGGGGTTCTACTATATTGCAATTTTTATGTATAAAGTTTAATAAGGCAATGTAATAAATTTGTTTAATTTTCAAAAAATTAAAATCAGTAAACAAAAGCTCGGATGAGTAATCAGTTGAAGAGTTCGCGGGAAAAACGATGAATGTCACATTTCTGTTAAGGATTAGATAATGATCTAATTGAGTCTATAACTGCAAGATGTAGTGCTGTTTCTATAGAAAATAAAGGAAAGGATTGCTGTATTCGTGGTGATAATTCTCCTTTTTACTATTTTTCATAAGAACAACATTAAATTTCGCAGTGATCTATTGAATTAGATAATGACATCAACCTTAAGAAAACTGTGACATTCATCGTTTTTCCCGCGAACTCTTCAATTGGTTTATTAAGGCATATTTTAAGTATTTTCTGAATAAGTATTAGTGGAGTGAGATTAGAATTACAAACATCTCCCCATCCTAAAATTCCATGCTGGAGAATGGATTGAAATAAAGCTAAATAAATGAGACGTAAAATATTAACTAGTAAATATGACCGAAATATAACAAAGATATAAATTGTTTTACGTAATTTATTGCATATTATGTAATATGTTTATTCCATAGTAACTATTGGTCGATTGTAATGCCGAAATACTTAACTTCTGAGGAAATGGGCCAATACAGTCTCTTGTCAACGTTTAACTGACTGTCCAAGGATCTATTGCTAAAGTAACTTGTTGAGAGGACGTCTTTTTACTAAACAGTCTCTAAAAACACTTACATTAAAACGTAAGAATTTAAATTCATGTATAGAATACCGCAGCAACCTTCATTCCGAGAATGCTTGGAATATTATTGTCGCTTGATATTCACTTACACTTCTACAGCGTATTGTTGATGCTTTGTAGCGCTTAACTCGCCCGCGCGTGCTGCATTCAATCGATACATCACGAGTGGTGGCGCTCGCCTGACTTGAATTTGCCTGCAGTCGTATCGTCCGCTGTATGGCACGGACGTCGCTGTATAACACGCTCTTGCCTTCAACTTGATTTACAAAAGAAATTATCATCTCTGTGTTAATAAATAAAACCTCCGTAAAATAATTTGCCGCCGTACACCGCCTGGTATTTGTAGCAATATCCCAAGATAACATGGAGTCATTCGCGCCAAAAGCAGTGAAATATTAGACGGAACAAATCTTTGCTTTGGCTTTCATCGGGTGAGAAAGTAAAGCTGTTAGCCGTATTTACTACACGTAAAACATTAATCTTGTCATGAATAAATATAAATGTTAGGTTCGTTGTACTGCGTTTGCTATTACTAGAGACCGGATTTTAAAGGGACAATTTTTTATCAAAAAAGGACTAAAAAAGGGAAAGTTATAGCCAAAAAGGACTTGAAAAAGGACTATATTACTCCCAGAAACACACTTCAGCAATTCATGGATATACATGGCACATACAATCTTACATTTATCTCTTCACAACATAAGGAAAGTGTTCTATTTGATGTAGTAAAAAAAGGACTCCCTAAAAAGGGTCCTATTTTACTTGAAAACACACTTCAACACATTCATGGATATACGTGGCACACACAATCTTACATTTATCTCTTCACAACATAAGGAAAGTGTTCTATTTGATGTAGTAAAAAAGGACTCCCTCAAAAGGGTCCTATGTTACTTGAAAACACACTTCAACACATTCATGGATATACGTGGCACACACAATCTTACATTTATCTGTTCACAACATGAGAAAAGTGTTCTATTTGATATATTTAAAAAAGGAATCCCTCAGAAGGGTCCTATTTTAATTGAAAACACACTTCAGCACATTCATGGATATAGTGGCACACACAGTCTTACATTTATCTCTTCACAACATAAGGAGAGTGTTGTATTTGATATAGTCAAAAAAGGACTTCCTCAAAAGGATGCTATTTTAATTGAAAACACACTTCAGCGCATTCATGGATACAGATAGTACACACAAGCTTATATTTATCGCTTCAGAACATAAGGAAAGTGTTATATTTGATCACATTTAACATTTCAGTATGTTTCAATATGATTCTGCTTCTTTGAATGCAGAATGTCTTTATAAACAGAAAATGACCTCTCAACATCAACTGAAACCAGAGGTGAAAATTTTCTTTTTATCCTGAATTCTAAATCAGCAGAATTTATTAGTTTTTCAATGTCTGGAATCAGAAGAAGAACGATATTTATGTTCGATTGCTCAGGAAGTTACGCTATAGGCCTATATAAAAAAATATAGCAAAATTATCTAAATGTTTGCGATATTTGTTAAAAAAAAAGGACCAAAATAAGCTATGTTTTTAAAAAAAGGGGAAAAAAGGAATATGGACTAAAAAGGGAAAAAAAGAGAAGTCAAAACCACATAATTTGGTCAGTGGAAGACAGTTTTGAACAATGTAATTATTTCATGTTTCGTGTTGAAATGAAAAAGGGATTTCCTTTTAAATCCGGTCTCTAGCTATTACACATCTCACGGTAGGCCTACATCTTGAGCGCTGGGTGGTGTCAGTGGACGATAGAATAAAAAATGGGCGTTCCTATGCGGCAAACTAGGACTGTTTGTCACATACATCATCTTATAAAACTCACGTGTTCTAACTAGAATGTAGATATCAGTGTACAAAAGATACCATTACTTCCACTCTAACGGTCGCTATAGCTCAAGATGTACCGCGACCGTGGAAGATTTTGGTACAAAGAAAAAAGGAGAGGTAATATGTCGATTCAAAATATAATTGGTTTATTTGTAGGCCTAACAGTATTCATCAACGTACTAGTGTTAGATGCAGAAATTGGAAGTTGCTACAAAATGTACCGAGACCACTCCGTTGAAAATATACATTTGATTTATCCGTTCGCGGTTACAAGAATGGATCGTAACCTCCTAAACCGCGAACTCCTACCACTGTAAGGATGCAACCAACAGCCAGTTGCCAATAAGTGGTTACCACAATAAAGACATCTGTTTCTATTTATCCCCTTTATTCAATATGAAGACGCATGAAAGGTGTAGAAGTAGAGCGCCATACTATCATGACCTTGACACTAGAATGAGATGATGTGGTTAGCATTACTTTGTGATCGGTGTTCACCGATACTCAATTTGACAGGATGATTGGGCTCTGGGGCTCTTCTGGAAGGAAAATAGAAATAATAACAATAATAATAATAACAACACACAAAATAGGTCCATATACTCGCATTTACACACTAATTTATTAATTACAATTCTTTCATTACATCTCTGCCTCTCTGCAACGTCACTGTTTGCGGTGATGGGAAAGAGAGGTAGTAGAAGTTTGCAATACTTTTTAATGAACTGACCCCCCAGATCAAGATAAGCCACTTGAAATATACCGGTCACTCACCGGCAGATATATAATAAAAGAACTGTATTAAGATACTCGTATTGCGCTGGCCTTCAATCCCCAAGGTTGCGGGTTCGATCCCGGGCCAGGTCGATGGCATTTAAGTGTGCTTAAATACGACAGGCTCATGTCAGTAGATTTACTGGCATGTAAAAGAACTCCTGCAGGACAAAATTCCGGCACATCCGGCGACGCTGATATAACCTCTGTAGTTGCGAGCGTCGTTAAATAAAACATAACATTAACACATTACTCGTATTACGAATCACCGTCATAGCTCAGACGGTAGCGTGCTTGCCTGTTGATCCGCAATTGTGTTCGGACGTGCATTGAAACGTCGCTTGGACCTTAGACCCGAAATTCAAATCTAATTCCATTTTTATAAGTGAATCAACATACGTATGAAAACAAAGTTTGCTACCAAAGACACTATTTTGACATCAGTTCGTCCATTCATAGTTTTCTGTCGAAGGGCAGGTATTTTACTGCAAACCTAGCATTCTCCAGTCTTCTCTATTTTCTATTTTCCTCTTAGTTTCGGCATGCGATTCATATAAATGTCTTCTATCTGATATCATCTTCTGCCTCGAACTTTTCTCCCGTTCATCATTCCTTCCTTCAAGGGAAAATCAAGAACATTTTCCAAAAAAATGTTATTGGATATTTTCTCTTTTTTATCATGTATATTTTCATACCCCAAATGAATTTAGTTCAATTATGATTACAAATATGTTTCTATTTTTTTTTTAATTAAGGCTGTAAGGGGGCCCATCATTTAAAGAGCTGTCAAAATTATTTTTTCATCAAAGAATTTTTTTTACAAATATCTGCTTACAAATCCAATAACTTTTCGTTCTAAAGTTGGCTCCCTGAAGTTATTAGACGAAAGTAGTGGAGGAGAATTTCAATTTACATAAATATTCATTTTAGTTTCAAATCCATTTTTCCCTAAGTTTATTTTTCTTGATTCAACACCAACATTTTTTATGCCAAATATTAATAAATGTGGATGAAATTTTTACTGCAAGTATTTATGAGGTAGCTGCATGTTCCTATACATTTATTTTGTGAGAAATGCTGCTAGTTTATTTTATTGATATTTTTTTCATGA
Organism: Periplaneta americana; assembly: GCF_040183065.1. Classification (NCBI taxonomy): domain Eukaryota; kingdom Metazoa; phylum Arthropoda; class Insecta; order Blattodea; family Blattidae; genus Periplaneta; species Periplaneta americana. The sequence continues at coordinate 99,176,634 of NC_091122.1, read as the reverse complement.
ATTGTAGGAAAAATAACATTTTTAAAATTTCAAAAACAAATTTCAAAGTGAATAGGTAAAATATTTCATAAATTGAAGCTCACATAGAGTCTCCCTCACAGCCTCAAATTCCCTTGCAAGGACACGCAATAACGTACCGTACCTTTCGATCATTTTTCCTCTTCCCATTTTCTGATTGCGTCATTCTACACGGTCCGTCTTGCTCCATTATCCAATTATTGGATGGGGCGTACTTAAGCTATTCTGCCTGTAGTATTGATTTAATTCTCAAATATATCCTTACTTACAAATGGCTTTTAAGGAACCTGTAAGTTCATTGCCGCCCTCACATAAGCCCGCCATCGGTCCCTATTCTGTGCAAGATTAATCCAGTCTCTATCATCATATCCCACCTCCCTCAAATCCATTTTAATATTATCCTCCCATCTACGTCTCGGCCTCCCCAAATGTATTTTTCCCTCCGGCCTCCCAACTAACACTCTATATGCATTTCTGGATTCGCCCATACGTACTACATGCCCTTACCTCTCAAACATCTGGATTTAATGTTCCTAATTATGTCAGGTGAAGAATACAATGCATGCAGTTCTGCGTTGTGTAACTTCTCCATTCTCCTGTAACTTAATCCTTTCAAATCCGTCCTTACGTAACCTAAAAGTTGCTTACCAAAAATAAAGACATGTCACGCATTTTAAGGATTTAATAAGTTCCTTTTCAATTTCTATTTATTTGCTTGATTATGTATTTATTTTGTGGTATCCTATAAATGTCGCTATCCATCTCCAATGTTCTGTAACGAAGCTCCACAAACTGCGGACAAAACTACATGGTTGAGCGTGATGTTGGCATTGCAAACAAATGTTCTCTGAATATTGATGTGGTTCCGTGGATTTGCGTGCGAGTTGCTTAATCTCGATCAGCAGTTGAGACAAAGGTGTTGGTGGCATGCGAACTTCTCAAACTTACTCGTTGCCCTCTGTAGAATTTGTTTTGAGCTGGAGTGCTTGCCTTTGTTTTCATATGTTTAATAGAAGCATACGATTACGGAGAAATAAAAACCATTACTGTATATTATGGATAAAAATATAAATTATTACCAAATCTTAAATTCCAAGGTCCGCTTCTTCCCCATAAAATATTATAGCTTTACTCCTTCATGGGACATGCGAGTGTATTTTCTCTCTCTAGTTCCATATTTTCTTTGGAATTCTGTTTGCCGGTATTCTTACTTCATTCGCATCTATATTTAGTACTTCAGTAACATATGTGATAATATGTATGCAGCTGTTATCATGTCTTTGTGAGTTCTTAATGAGTAGCCAATTAGATGCATTTCTGCACAATTTATTCTCTTGACGTATGTCGTGCTCTTTGAGTTCACTTGACGTTTGTGTTAGAGAAAAGCAATTATTGCATACATACATAAGTGTTCTGCTCATGGGCAGGTCTTTCACTGCAAACCCAGCATTCTCCAATCTTTCCTACTGTATTTTCTGCCTTCTTCTTAGTCTCCGCATATGATCCACATATCTTAATGTCGTCTATCATCTGATATCTTCTTCTGCCCCGAACTCTTCTCTCGTTCACCATTCCTTCCAGTGCATCCTTCAGTACGCAGTTTCTTCTCAGCCAGTGATTCAACCAATTTCTTTTTCACCTTCTGATCAGTTTCAGCATCATTCTTTCTTCACCCACTCTTTCCAACACAGCTTAATTTCTTATTCTGTCTGTCCACTTCACACGCTCCATTCTTCTCCATATCCACATTTCAAATACTTCTAGTTGTTTGTCTTCACTTCGTCGTAATGTCCATGTTTCTGCCCCATATAATGCCACACTCCACACAAAGCACTTCACTAGTCTCTTCCTTAAATCTTTTTCGGAGGTTTGCAGAAGATGCTACTTTTTCTATAAAAGCTTCCTTTGCCATTGCTATCCTCCTTTTGACTTCCTGGCTACAGCTCATGATACTGCTTATAGTGCACCCCAAGTATTTGAAGCGCTTCACTTGCTCTACTGCCTGATTTAGAATTCGCAAGTTTACCTTCTTTATTGTTCTTGCGACAACCATGGTCGTCTTGTTTGCATTTATTTTCATGCCATACTGCTCACAGCTGTCATTTAGCTCCAGTAGCATATCCCTTAGTATCATCTGCTCTTCCGCTAACAACGCGAATTATCATCAGCAAATCGTATGCACTCTATTCTTCTTCCACCTACTTTTACTTCTCCCATGTTCTGAAAACAGTTCTTCACCAAATTGTCCAAGTAGATGTTGAACAGGGTAGATGATAACGGCATCCTTGTCGTACTCCTCTCCCTATTTCACTTCCTTCCGACATTTCTTCTCCTATCCTGACTTTGACTCGTTTCATATGTAGGTTACTGAACAGTCTCCTGTCTTTCCAATTCACACTTATTTTCTTCAGGATGTCCATCAGTTTGTTCCAATCCACTCTGTTGCATACATCTCAAATTTGACTAGCGAACTATATTACTAGTCAGATGTATGCAATGTAGGGGGGAAAGGAACTGGCCTTCCTACCTTATTATCTCCTGGCTTAGTTGCGTCTTGAGTAATGCTTTATTGATGGAACTTAAGAGGTTCCAACCAATCTTCGGACTTCTGACTAAACATGAGTTTCTTAACAAATGAAACACCTTCATAGGTTTATGCTACTCCAAAAGAGTTTTTATTTTCCTTTTATAAAATTATTTAGGCTACACCTTGGCAATTAGATGGATAATTTAATGTTGATTTCTAGTGTATTAGAGTATAAGTAGCAGAGCTAGGAAATTGGTACCAAAACTATTAAGTTGTGTGAGCTTGGACTATATATCTACCGAATGAAAATTAATAGCGCATCTCTCAATGTCACTGAACCCGAACGAGAAACATATAGGGCCGGGTGGTAACCAAACGTGTGCTCCAATCGTCCACAGCCTTACAACAAAAAAAAATAATAAACGAATAATGTAAAAACATATATATAATTATAAACTTTGTAACTCCAAAACTAAAATAATTTACCCATACATATAAAAATAATATACAAAGTATAACCTACAATTATGATTATAGCCTCATTATAATAAATAACAATGAATATTTTCATTTTATCAAAGAAATACTTCTTTTATGTAAAAAAAAAAAACAATATTAGTACTCTGAAAATATTCGTTTTACGTTACAAAGACGTTACTGCAGCAAATCTGAAATATGATACAGTATATCCTACTATCATCAGGTGAACAACTACTTTGTGAATCTAATAGTGTATCTCGTATGTGGCACATAATATTAAACTCATAATTGTTTCAAGAATTTTTTTTTTTTTTCGTTTCTATTGTAATGACAGCTAGGAAGTTCGTATCGTAATTCCGATGTTGAACTTGGACTGTAACGCAATTGAATGCATAGCAGCACGAGACGTCAACATTTAACGAAGAATAATCCGGGAAATAATAAATGTGTTACACACCTCTTTTGTATAACTATTTAATAACAGATGAGTAATTTTTTTTGAAATCATGCATAATATTAACATTACATAAATAATATAATAATAACAACAGAATAGCTCACTTTATTTAAAATTTAAACTATTAATATAAATTAACAATATTCTTAAAACTATTCACGACGCTACACATCCCCACAGAATGCCAGTATGCTTTGTTTATGTCAACGTACCGTGTATCGTCTGTAGCGAGCGGTAGCAGGGCGAGGGGCGGGTGACATCTATACTCTTTGCTGTACTCAACTGAAAGCTACTATTTTGGTATGAACTTCTTTCCTATGATAAGTAGAAAATGCTACAGTAAAATAATAAGTTCTGTACAATTGATTGTATGTTATGACTTCTGTCCTCGTGAAAGATAAACGATAAAACATTTTGTGCGAGATCGTGCGTATTTGCTTGTTTTCCGCACAGAACCAATACGCGGTAAGTGTGAAATACCACATTCAGTATTCCCAACGTAACACACATAACAATTTCCCTCTTCTTACCGCTTAAGCGCGACATTCATTTTACTGCTTTAGGCTTTTAACATATTATTTTTAGAGACGTTTAACATAGTAATAATTATAAATTGGAAACTTACCACTGGAATTTCACCTAAATTGCAATGTTAATTATTGTTTTTAAATATTTTCAAAACTTAAGTAAAGTCTACTACTCCACGAAACTTATTGCATTCCTGATACAAGTAACATTAAGGAAGCCGTGAAAAAATCAACAAGATTCCAGATTTCGATGTTATTACTGCAATATGTTATATAAATAATATTGTTAAAATATTAAAATGAAAAATAAATCATTACATAACCTTACCGTTTGTTTTAAGTTCGCATTTATAGACTGGGGGAAAAAAGACAGACGTATATCCCGGCCTGCTGGAGTATAGTAAACACAGAAAACATTTTATAGCAACAATGTTGAAGAAAGATATTTTGGTTTTCCGAAGTTGCCGTCATTAAACAGAAACCAACATGGAGATTTCATTGCAACTAATTAGAAATTCGTCTTTCAGGTATGTAATAAACGATCTTCGCACAAAATAATGTACGATACACGAGCGGTATGTTTGTTTTCATGTTCTCGGAAATTAAAAAAGCTCAACTACATTTCGCTTTTTCAATCTTTTCCTCGAACATGAAAACGTCAACATATCGCTCTTGTAACGTATATTACTATTGCAGAATAATAATAATAATAATAATAATAATAATAATAATGGCGGCGACCGCATAGACTAGAGCAGTGGTACACATTACGTGGCCTGCGGGTTGCATGCGGCTCTTGAACTAATATTACTATTACTACTTTTTTTTTTAGATTTTTTATTATTTCTGTAATAATGTGCAACTAGAGAAAACTTTGGTGACCTTCATCGTTACTGCCAGTGAAGGTGTTCAACAGCGACACATATTTGTTTTCTTTAAAAAAATAGCAGTCATGTCTCATGTGCTTATGTTGTTTAGTTAACTGTCCGAAGACAGGTTTCAACCTCTTAAATGACACCAAAGTTCATTTCCACCTCCATTGCATATATCGTTGACTAGTAATATATTACCGTTCCCGGACACTTTTCCCAAGCCATTTTTCCCAATCTGATAGTCCCAGTTGTGCATTATCCCAATGACCATTTCTCCCAAAACATTTGTGTCAAGGGCAATTTTCCCAATTTAATATTCCCACTGTTAAATTATTCATTTTTTCCAAGTAGGCGTACATATTGTAGTGAGTATCCGTGGTAATGCTGTTTAGGTGTAGTGTAATGCGAAATTCTAGTATAATTTTGTCACAGATTATAATTCCACCTGCGGGAGTAAAGAAATTACTACTTAATGGACATATACAGTAATATACTATAGAAGAAACACAAAAATGACAAAGATTACTGATATTGCTTTCGAACACAGGAATGCACATCTACTCCAATTACACAAGGGGTTGGAGAACATATTACCATATTGAAAGAAAGTATTCATTCTCATGTTTCAAACCAAGAAAAGGTCAATGCAGAATTGGTGGCTCAACGAATGAAAAGAATTGCAACTGAACAAACAGAAATACCTCCTGTACAAATTCTTCGTACAAAACTTCTAAGAGTTGAATCGGGAATTTTAAGCCAGCTACAGATCGAGAAAATCTGAAGAAATCTTTATGCGGTGTTAGAAGGTACTGTAACTGCCTACAGAACCAATTAATTTAGAAGATTTAGGAGAATTCCCAAACTATTATAAGATGACACTAGATGGTGACAACTTTTTCAGTACAAAAAAGATAACAGAACTCTGCATTACCTAAGATTCATTAGCCACAATTTCTGTTTCTAACTGATCATCTTTCATTTCTAAGTAAACAATTTAGGAAAATTATATGTTGTTTGAATTTTTTGGGAATGCAAATGCAAATGGCTTTTGGTAAAAGTGGCCAGTTTAAGAATTGGAAACTTCAGTGTTGGGAAATTGCAGTTTGGGAAAAATATCTTTGGGAAAAGGACATTGGGAAAATTGTCACTGGGAATTACAGATTGGGGAAAATGTACGGGAATCTATATTACACTAATCAGACTACGGATGCATGCAAACAATTGTTCTTCCTCTGAAGCATCGTCAAGTTAGATGTGCTGCATGATAATAGATGTAGAGTACCTATCAGCCATAACTTATTATCAGACAGCGGATTTTCGGTCCCGATACTGAACGCTAGGTGTATGTCAATTTCAGGGAGGTAATTGAACTCGTTGCTGCACTCCCTCCGTAAGTCAAGAGAAGTGAGTCTTGTTGCTTTATAGGGATCGAAAAACCGCTCTCTGCTTATTACAGAGTGATTTATATAGAACTGACACATTTATTTCTTTCTTTATTTCAAGACGAATGATGCTAGCCACAATTTGTTATATCTCAAATGTAGAGTATCTTTGGGAGATTGCTAACCTCTATAGCAAATGTTGAAAATTCGTTATTTATTCGGCTGGAAATTCACTTAATTACCAGTTTTTAACGTTAAATTAAGCAGGAGTTTTGATTCCCTGTCACGAGATGCGCAGATGTTTATTCTTTATTCTGTATATTTATTGTCGTTAAAATTATTATTATTTTAGAGATCAAGTTGTTTCCAATTCGTTTACCAGTCCCAGTATTGTGTTTTTTCGGGGGGGGGGGGGATTACGAACACCAAATTCTCTCTGGTATGCCCTTTGAGTAGCTGTAATTGAATTCGTAATCCAGTATTGCTTCACAAGAAAGAGCCGTTGATTTAATGTGTACTGCATTTTCAAAATGTCGAAAACAGCTGCCAACAACAAGGAATAAAGAATAAACATCTGCGCATCTCGTGACAGGGAATCAAAACTCCTGCTTAATTTGACGTTAAAAACTGGTCATTAAGTGAATTTCCAGCCGAATAAATAAAGAATTTTCAACATTTGCTATAGAGGTTAGTAATCTCCCAAAGATACTCTACATTTGAGGTATAACAAATTGTGGCTAGCGTCATTCATTTTGGAATAAATAAAGAAAGAAATGTGTTAGTTCTATATAAATCACTCTGTATATCTTGATAATATACTTGTAATAACGGGTTGTAAGCGTTTTTATCTTAATATACATTACAATAGCGTGCATTAAAATTTTGATAACGCGTATCGGAAACACTCCCAATCAAGGATATAAAAACTGAAAATGTTAAAAATGTCCGTAATATCTGAACAGAAAGTAATGTCTTGTACTATTGTAAAAACGAATTGACAATAAAAGTATCATACCATGTAGCCGAAATTAAACCATTTATATATTCGGAGATTATGAAGGAGTGCCTCCTAGCTGTATGTGACACTTCATTTTCTAAATTTCCAATTTAAAAAGAGAGAGGAGGTGAAGTAAAACAACAAATCAACTTGTGTTGATATGAGTTTACAGGAGAGTAGCAAAGTCTGTCTTTCAACTTCAATAATAATAATAATAATAATAATAATAATAATAATAATATAATAATAGGTTAAATAATTTAATAATTAAAAATCCGCGCATTTTGTTAAGCTTCAATGCTGTGAAATGCATTGCTGCTCTCGGCAAATTGCTGTTTCTCGCTTTTGGCTCTCCTCTAGCTTCTAGTATCACTGGACTAGAGCGTCACCGCATTGGCTGTTCTTTTGAAATACAGAATGATCTCTGTGTGGCCACGTCTGTGACTAAAGCGCTAGCGTGATTGTCTTCGGTTCCCGGTTAGATCATGGTGGAATTTTTGGTGGACAAAGCAGACGTTACAGAGGATTTATCTCGGGGTACTCCCATTTTCTGTATGATTCTACCTACTCTCTCCAGTTTTCCCTCATTTCATCTATCATCTGCAATAGTTAAAAATAGACTGGGTGAAGTTTTCGGGGTGCTATAGGATTCTGATGCTTATATAGGAAGGGGTTGGGGCTCCGGACCCTGGGACTTATCAGGGACTTGACTCTGTCAGGACTAAGGCATGATGACTCACTTGTCAGCATCGGATTCATGAATATTTTGGCTTTATATTTTGAAAAAGTAGCGTATAATCTACAGTAGAGTACATTTTAAATGCATTTTTATTTATTATGTTATTATTTATTTTGTATAACAGTACATTATATGCTAATTATATACAGTACATTATATTATGATGTTGGGATAAATATACATTTTCGAATAGAAAGCAAACTTGTAACGATCTGTTTCATACTGCAAATGTCGTCTTTGGAACCAAATTCCCTACCTCTCAAATATTACTGCATGCTTAATCTGTTTGAAGAAAGACATGATGTCATGTGGAGTTGATACAGTTCTAACAGCTTCCTTGATTACGTGCATTAACTGAAGTACACTTTTTTGTTGCAGGGAATGCAGGGCTGCGTTTTGAAGGCGGACCCACCTAGAAAATAAAGCAGTGAGTACATTTTTGTCAATTTTACTAATAGAACGCTCCTGGTAATGCTGATTGATTTATTTATTGAGTGATACGTAAGGGGTCACGAATACCCACTACTTAGAACATTCTCTGGTCTACTGTACTATCTATTGGGCTTATTTTCAATGAAAACGGCTGGCTGACTGCGCTAAGGGTCTCTATATCCAGGGTTCCATGCAGGCAATCTCATGCTTCTTTACCAGCCTCCTCCGCATGTCGCTGACCGGTGATCGGAAAATTGCTGATGAATTTGATGATGGGCAATGAAGGGATGTTGACAAAGTGATGCCTGTTCATACATTGGAGAAGCAGAAAAGCCCTCATAAAATTTCATCTGCTACTCTATCCGCAAGAAGTGTCGCTGGATTTTTCAATGAAAGATCCTCGGTGTTATCCGGATTTAAATCCGGACCGCCTGTGTGACAGACGCGTGGTCTAGATTACGTAGACAACGTAGGGACCAACTTATTTTAGTCATACCAGCAACCGGAGGAATACCAAAGGAAAGCCACTAAGATCTTCGAAAGCAGACCTGGCTGCTGGAAATTATTACATCTATATAGATAATAGTTTTTCTCGTTGCTGTTCCTTGAATCAAGCGCAGGAATTTATACAAACATAAGGACAAGAATTTTAGTTTCTACGTTCTAAGTTTACGGACTGTTGTAACAGAATTTCAAAGTGAAAATGCAATTGCGATCTCAATAGTGAAAAGTTGTACTAAAACGGAATCAGAATAATAATAATAATAAATAATAATAATAATAATAATAAAACAATAAAGCTGTTTTACAAACAGCCAAAGCTTGAGCTCGGCAGTCTCCTTGGAAAGGCAAAAGTAAAAATATACTTGTACATTAAGATAATATAAAAATATAAACAAATGAAATAAGGATACCTCTGTGATGTCAGCATGCTGGTCCCAGGTTCGATTCCCGGTTGGGTTGAATTTCCTGGTTGAGGTTGTTCAGGGTTTTCCCTCAACTTAAGACAAATGCCAGGAAATTCGGGCCACAACATCCCTGAATATCACCGACTTCATTCATCACCAAAATGATATTCATTAGAAATCAGTAATACATCTACAGACGCCATCTAGTTCACAACAATAGAAGTAGTCTCAACAATAGTACACAGATCTTCGGATTTCATCCAAAAGATTGATTCACGATATGACCAGAGATGTTAAAGCGAATATATTATATAAACATAGTGAAACAAAATAAGTTTCTAGAAAAATGAAGGCAGTATTTTTAAGGGTCCATTTCCCTGTTACAGAAAAGCCTGCAAAAATAATTTATACACTTTATTTTTAAAATCAAATTATTCATCGATGTTACATCTGGAGAATTATTATTATTACATTGTATAGCCATGAGCCAAAATTAGAGCTACACCTGAGACCAGATTCGGTACTACACTTAAGTTCAATTAGTTGAAGAGAAATGGCACATCTTCCTGTAGAACAAACATGAAAATTAGACTAGTACTTGATTTTGTTTTTGAGGCAATATGTTACTCGTAGTAATAAGCTTACACATTCGCTATTCTTTTTAATATCTAAAACTCAGAAATTTTTATTTATGAGATCTGTTGGATAATCTAAGTGCATATTTAAATAAACTTTAATTATCTCTTATTAAGTTGATTCAGGGGAAATAGAACAAATTTTATCATACCTCCCCAACCTATTATTCCATGCTGAATAACCACCTGAGTTAAAACTAAACAGATCGTATTACATTACATGCCACAAGGGATCGTAGCTGGTAAAATTTATATATTGATTTTTTTAATTGAGAGCAAGATCATCTGTGCTTCCCAATGTTAGTTTAGGTCTAATATAATGCCTAAATATTTAACCTGTTCACATGGAAGAATTTTAGGACATAAGCAAGAATTAATATTTGAATGATATCTGGTATGTAAAGTCGACAGGTTTTCAAATATAATGTTTGCCAAAGAATATATAAAACTAATAATAATAAAAATAATAATAATAATAATAATAATAATAAATTAATAACTTTACAAGCGCGCTTTTGTGTCAGATTTCTCGGACGTGGACATGAGTTTGACACTCTTGGAATCGTAACCAGTTCGTACGTGGTTAATTATATTTCAGAATCTGGATACTAATGTGGCACATGTGCAAGTGAGAATGGTAGGATTCATGTGGCAACTCTGCTAATATGATTCAAGGCGTCTCGATGTCGCAGGTGACAGCTGTGTTGCACTCGCTAAGTGCTGTTTGTTAATACACTTCGTTTGTAGCTGCTAAACTGTTTAGTGAGGTGTTACAAATGTCCTGTCCTCTCTTGCATCTTGAATCGTTCCCAAATTAGAAACACGATTAAAACTCGTTCGGAACACATTAGCAGCTTGGACGGACGAGTCTGCTTCAATTACTTTTCGAAAACATACATAGACTGTAGCCGTCGGTTAGCTTAGTGAAATGGGTTCGACTCCCTCTGCTGACTTAGTCTTAAATTGTATCGTGCAACTTCTTTTATTCAGTATTTGTTGAGGATTACTCAGGCTTAAATGTCAACTTATTGCTATGTACCGAAGTACCTACATATAATATTTCCGTGCAGGAATTCTGCGTTATCATATGATGAAGAATCGGTGGAGCGGAGAAAAATTCTTTCCGACACCGGGATTCGAACTCGGGATTTCAGCTCTACGTGCTGACGCTCTATTCACTAACTCACACCGGATTCCAATTCCGATGCTGGATTGAATCCTCTCAGTTTAAGCTCCACCTCTTAGTTACCCTTTTAATGACCAACCCTCATGCACTGTGTCACAGGTGTGTGACAGTGGCACAATTTCCAACACACTAATGTGCAGAGGTGCACTCATTACGAGTGACTAAATGGCCGGGATCTGACGGAATGAGCACCGTCTTAAATCACTAAGTGATTATATACGTATATCATATTATTGCGATGTATATGAAAATTCCGTGCAGAAATTCTACGTTATCATATGATGAAGGATCGGTGGAGCGGAGAAAAATTCTCTCCGGTACCGGGATTCGAACCCGGGTTTTCAGCTCTACATGCTGACGCTCTATCCACTAAGAGGTGGAGCTTAAACTGAGAGGATTCAATCCGGCATCGGAATTGGAATCCGGTGTGGCTTAATGGATAGGGCGTCAGCACGTAGAGCTCAAAACCCTGGTTCGAGTCCCGGTGCCGGAGAGAATTTTTCTCCGCTCCACCGATCCTTCATTAAATATCAACGTTAAGAGTTTTTATCAGTTATTCTTAAGCGACGCGGTACCAACTGCGAGGTTATCTAGTGTCGACAGCGATATTGAATTTTGAAAAGACGAGTTCCAGGATTAGTCATGGAATTATGTGATATTCGCCCTGTAAGTGAGGAAAAGCTCAGAAGTCAACTAGGTAATCATCCCAAGTAGCATTCGAACCGACGCCCGAGAGTAGCCACGCTAATTCCTAGACCACGTCAATGTCCTCTAGGGATGTTCACTGTAACTTGTTCTATTGACCGTTCGCCTTAAGTTACTATGAAATAGTGTCGTGGAAAAGTGATGCGTTGCAGTACTTGCATGGTTCCTAGACGTCCAGGATTTTAATGGTGTCCTGGGTCCTGGATTGTGTTATGTTTGTCCTGGGATGTAAAAAAAAATTCTAAAAATACAAAATTTCTATAAAATTATCTTAAAACTTCTTTATTCATTTTTCAAGATCAATCCCACCTATGTTCAACGTCGTCGTCAGTGCCGCCTGGCACCTCAATCAGGTTCTATTGAAATAAAAACTATAATGCTGTATAGTATGTATTATATATTATATATTTATTCTATATTGATATGTAGAAGAATGGAGCGTGTGAAATGGGCAGACAGAATAAGAAATGAAACTGTGCTAGAAAGAGTAGGTGAAGAAAGAACAATGCTGAAACTGATCAGGAAGAAAAAAATAAATTGGATGAGTCACTGGCTGAGAAGAAATTTCCTACTGAAGGATGCACTGGAAGGAATGGTGAACAGAAGAAAAGTTCGGGGTAGAAAAATATATCAGATGATAAACATTAAGGTACATGGATCATATGCGGAGACTAAAAGGAAGGCGGAAAATAGGAAAGATTGAAGAACGCTGGGTTTGCAGTGAAAGACTTGCCCTTGGGCAGAACACTATGAATGAAGACTTAATTAATTAATGGATAAATATTTGTTTGGAAGTTGGTTCGTTATGTAGGATTTGAACACTGTATCATGCACTTTTTCTGTATAGGTCAGGCTGCAATACGACATTATTTTTCCAGACTTTATCAATAATTCAAAGGAAATTTCATAATATAGCAGAAATGTAACAAAATTAAAAGTTTAGACAGCCCAATATATTTAGATGAAATACATAAAACGAATAAAATCAGTTGCATTACAAGTTGAATTAATTCAAATGTGTAGTCACGTTTAGGTATGCAGTAAGCCTGATCATTACCTGTCCTGCATTCCTGATGAGTATTTGCCTCTTACTTTGTGCATCGGTGATAAGGATGATTGTAAAGTTTAGAAGTATAATAAGAGTGTCTACCGGTAACAAAGTTACCAAAAAGAAAGTAATTTTAGCATTTGGTAACGAAAGTAACGAATTTAAGACTCCGAATGATTGTGGGTGACGAAATCATGCATATTGTTCTGCTTTACGTATTTAATTTTTATTTAATCTACGCTAAGATGGAGCTGAAACAGCTATAGTTGCAAAAACAAATGTTATTGAAACAAAAAGCTGATAAGTTTAAAGTCCATTGAAATGAGGATCAGAGAACTTTAGAAACAAGTTTGATGACAGATCGTAAGATGACTGAAGTATTTTTCCATTGTGCTTATGAGTAATTGTTAAGTTATGATAACTAAAAAATAATTAATTTTTGTTTCACATTTTCCGTAGACACCTTGATAATGTAAATACTGTAGGTGAAACTGAAATATTACTCGACCAAGGCCAGTGGAGTCCTGCAGCCCGGAGCCGTGGCGCTACTGCTCCTGCGTTCGTAATACCGCATCGCGATAGTTCACATTACGCCCGCGGCTCCACTCGCCTCGGTCGAGTAATATCTAGAGAAATTATTCAGTACTCCTTTCGATCACCAAAAATTTCATCCTTGCTCCATGGTATTCCTATTATTTTGCCGTTTGTGAATGACATGTAGGTGTATGTGGTTAGTAAAAGTATCGGGGAATAGTTATTAAAATTATTGTCCCATATAATATTCCTCATTTCTTCCTTAATCGCCTTTAACCTTAATTTTTACTGACTCTATTCCGGTGTAGGAAAGGGCATATTTTTGTACAAACAGTAGACTCAATACGGATCTCCCTGACCATATGGTCAGCACGATACAGGACCACAGATGAAGACGTCATAGAACAAGTAGGCATACAAGATGAAGGATAACAACACCTAGTCTAGTGGAATGGAGATAAAACTCCATTCATTTCAGGAACTGAACCGAGGACCACTTTGATTGAAAGTGCAGACGCAATCAATGAAATTGAGTCATAGCGGCGTCTCTTGAAATATAATGATGTGTTTTCAGGATAAAATATACAGATATACAAGAATTGTTCATTTAATATTATTGAATAAGAAAATCCTTCGACAGCAATGTAACCCTTGAAAACTGGAACCAAGATCATAGGAACCATTCTAACCACTGTAACCTGAGGTACGGATGTTAGCTGAAAATCGCCCTGTAGACCTATAACCTAATTTTTATATTTAACATATTAAGACCAAAGTCCCTGATGTTATTAAATTTTCCTGTGATTTCGTCTTTTATCACAATTTTAGTTCTAATTGATCGAGATCGTTAAAAACTAAGATATTACATACTTACTTATTACTTACTTACGGCTTTTAAGGAACCCGGAGGTTCATTGTCGCCCTCACATAAGCCCGTCATCGGTCCCTATCCTGTGAAAGATTAATCCAGTCTCTATCATCATATCCCACCTCCCCTAAATCCATTTTAATATTATCCTCCTATTTACGTCTCGGCCTCCCCAAAGGTCTTTTTCCCTCCAGCCTCCCACCTAACACTCTATATGCATTTTTGAATTCGCCCATACGTGCTAATCTCAAACGTCTGGATTTAATGTTCCTAATTATGTCAGGTGAAGAATACAATGCGTGCAGTTCTGCATTGTGTAACTTGCTCCATTCTCCTGTAACTTCATCTCTCTTAGCCCGAAATATTTTCCTAAGTACCTTATTCTCAAACACCCTTAATATCTGTCCCTCTCTCAACGTGAAGTTTCACAATCATACAGAACAACAGGTAAAATAACTGTTTTATAAATTCTAACTTTCAAATTTTTTGACAGCAGACTAGATGACAAAAGCTTCTCAACCGAATAATAACACACATTTCCCATATTTATTCTGCGTTTAATTTCCTCCCGAGTTTAATTTATAGTTGTTACTGTTGCTGCAAGGTATTTGAATTTTTCAACCTCTTCGAAGGATAAATTTTCAATTGTTATATTTCCTTTTTGTACAATATTCTGGTCACGAGACATAATCAACTTGCTGCATTTTGCTCGTAATACTTTTCGATGATTTTGAACTGATTCTTGTCAGTTTTTCGTGCTGAATTCGAAACTGACCTCCACATTGTCCCATCACATCAGAATGTTTCACAAATCACAAAAAAAAACAACAAAACAAAATACCTAAAAACAATATCTTTAGAGGCAAATATACAAATATATCGCATTCATGTTAGTTAAATACGTGTAAATCAGAGTTTGTGACAAAATTAG
Organism: Periplaneta americana; assembly: GCF_040183065.1. Taxonomy (NCBI): domain Eukaryota; kingdom Metazoa; phylum Arthropoda; class Insecta; order Blattodea; family Blattidae; genus Periplaneta; species Periplaneta americana. The sequence goes on along the minus strand of NC_091122.1, from coordinate 99,161,388 downwards.
AACTATCAACTGAATAACAAAGCTAGTAACATAATATTTACGGTCATATAACCTTATCGTGACCATATGTGCATCTCACTTCACTTGAAATTTCCGTTTCTTTGACTTCCTGGAAGACGTTTTTGAAGAATTATCTCTCCTAAACATCCAGCAGTAATCAGTCATCATATTCACACTCCACTTTCCTTGGTATCTGGTTTCCATGTCTTTGATTCCTGATGAAACCTTTCACCATTTTCCTTACTAAAAGCGCCTAAGTTCTCGGGAGGTGCGAATATAGAAAATGAACTTTAACACTCATATTGCAGCCCAAGGTTCTGAAGTTACCCAACATAGTTTCAACCATTTCTTTGTAAGTGTGTTCTTTATAGTTGCCTAAGAAATGATTTACAACCATTTTCAAGCTATCTCAAGCATTCTTTTCTGAATCACACATAACAGCGTCAAAATAATTGTCTTACATTAATTTAGGTATCTGGGGATCTACAAAAATTCCTGACTTGACTTTATAACTGAGTGAAGGAAATTTATCACATAGGTATTTAAAACACTGTCTATTTTTGTCCAAAGCTCTCACAAACTGCTTCATAAGACCTAATTTAATATGTAGGGGTGGTAACAAAACTTTGGTGGGGTCAAGTAATGGCTCCAGAATAATGTTCTTCATTCCCGGTGTAAATGTTTGTCTCCAAGGCCATTCTTTCCTCTCCCAATAGGAAGTCCTATCTCTGCTTAAATATGCCAGAGATAGGAACAGGCACCTGCATATCTGTGTGCATTTACTTCAGGTACAATCAGGAAGTGGCTGCTTGTTAAGGGATAGAAAAATTCTACCAGTATCAAACACAGACCAGGCATGCGGCAGTGGTGAAAATATTACATAGGTCATTTAATTCATATCTACATTAACCTAACAACTTACAGAGAGATATATGAAATTACTTTAAAATTGCAGCAAATAAATTGTCAAACAATTATTTAAAATATTAATTTTTGTACGAACACACTTTAACAAAGATTTAGAAAAATCCAAACTATAAATGTGCAAAGTTTCATAACTGCGCGATAGTTTCTGACAAAGATGTACCTAAAGTAGGTAAAATTAACATGGCGGGGTTAGGGTTTTACAATCCCCCCTAAAAATATTACAATTAAATAAAATCAGTTATATTAAATATCTCATTGTAAAAGTATTTCTATGACTGTAATTCATACTCAAAAGAAATAATATTACATATTTTAATGGTATATCTAGAAAACAGTGGGCCATGGAACGTTTGGTTAATTGGCATTATTTGCATTTACAAATATTAAAAAATAACTTAATAACGATTAGTCCGATTAAATTCAAATTTGGTGATATTATTACTGTTAATGCTGTTAATTAACAGTAAAAATTGTTAGAAAATCTGTTAAGAAATGTGGAAGTTTGAAAATTCAGTCCCCGCGTCCCTTAACCAAAAATAAAATTGCGAATTGTGGAATATTCTGATGTGATGGGCAAAAACTAAGTACATTTTCGTGATGAGCACACAACAGTCGACAAGAAACGCTATTTAGTTTCAATTCATATAAAATGATGCTGAACGGTGTAATCATTGTCTTTTCGGGATTTACTTCCAAACCTATCGCTTTACTTGCTTCAAGTAAAATTTCCGCGTTTTCCCTAATCGTTGTGACATTAATTATATGTATGTTGTTGTTTAGTCAACTGTCCGAATACAGGTTTGAACCCCGTATGTGACACCAATATAGGCATTTCTCATGGGACAACTAAGCCAGGAGAAAATAGGGTTGGATGTTCAGTTCCTTCCCCCCTCCATTGCATATATCGCTGACTAGTAACAATATATATCTGTGTGTGTGCGTGCGTGCGGTATATAACTTATATGTATATAGAGACATCTGCATATTATTTACGTTGCTTTTTAATCTGATTTAGTCGACCTGGTTGGCGAGTTGGTATAGCGCTGGTCTTCTATGCCCAAGGTTAAGGGTTCGATTCCGGGCCAGGTCGATGGCATTTAAATGTGTTTAAATGCGACAGGCTCATGTCAGTAGATTCACTGGCATGTAAAAGAACTCCTTCGGGACAAAATTCCGGCATATCCGGGGACGCTGATATAACCTCTGCAGTTGCGAGTGTCGTTAAATAAAACATAACATTTAACATTTTAATCTGATTTAACAAATTGTTGTTTTAGAAGCTGAAGAGAACCACTACCGAAGCTAACTACAGCAAGGGTTTTTTTAGCCCAAAAATGAGTTAACTATGCGATATCCTAGTTACATATGCAGGGGAAATTTTGCTGGTATTAATATTCTCAAAGGACGTGCATAGACTACATCAACCTGTGAATATCGAAATGTGGGACACCCGAGAATAGATGGAGGTACAAAGGTACTTTAATTCAGGACCAGACTCTGGTGGCCTAATTGTATGCAGAGAGACGAATAAAAAGAAGAGACTTGAAGCTTCTATTTTCTCACATCCTTCGAAGAATGAGACTTTGAAATTATCCACACATCTGCATTCCTGTGTTCATGGACCGCTGGTATTTAATCTGGATTATGTCTGTGGGTTATTCCGATCTTACCAAAAGTGTCGATCGATCTGGTTCACTCAGTATCTTAGTAGAGTTTGTTTAAACCTGGTGTTACTAAAATAGAACTTCCACAGTCATGGCTTTTGTTTGCTCCGGACTAACCATAACATTTGTTATAATTGTTTACACGAGCCCTGGAATTTGTAGTGGGGAAGAGCCGCCGGCATTTTAAGACGTTTCTTTGAAATTTGTTAAGATATTCTTTCAAAATATCGTGTTTTTTTATAAAAGGTAGGATGGGGGAAGTAGAACAAACTTCGAGATAATTGAATGAAGCGTTTGCAATGACTGAAATATTCACATTTAATTGGTATTATTTGTTTACATTACCAACGAAATTAAACTCTGCGAATGTCTGCATACTGCATATTTCGGAACTAGGGCTTTAAGTACCATATTGTTCGTGTTATCTGTAGCATTACTTTCTCGTTATATGAAAATTAAATTCAACAAAAATAATAAGAAACAGTTTATTCCTTGTCCAACTATTCATTCCAGTCCACAATTAAAGAAGTAATTATTATGCTGTAAAGCGAAAGTGTTATAATGGAGCAAAAATATTTTGTGCTTTTAAGGGGAAATTCATATTTCACCCAAAAGTACCAATATCAAACAAAGACTTTTTTCTGCTTCTGTCTCTCAGTATTCAATGATTTTCCATGAACTCTTTGGTTGATTCTCTTCGTATTCAAAATCTACGAGTCAATCCGCCGAAGGCCGTTGGGTAATATTATATTGCGATAGCATGGTAATAAGTGCTTTGTAACAAAATCGAGGAAAAGTTAGAAAATAGGAGACGAAGTCAAGTCTTTTCTATTTTCGAGTTTGTTACGAACTTAACGAATGTTTATTGCATAATATTTCTTGCACGATCATATTTTTAGAATTACAGTGCTGTATAAACTATTACATTGAAACTGTAGAGTTAATTTATTTTTAAAGGACTTCATTTTATAGTTTCGTTGTGGACCCATAGATAAGTAAGTAACCGTAAGAATAGCGTTTGTTTATGATCCTCCATTTTAGTCAATATAGCTATTATACATTAAAGGGAGTATTATTTTGCTAAAATGATTAGTAAAAGTTAGTGTTATAATTAAATATAGGAATTTACCCACAGACACTACAATGTTAGTTATGCATAGAGTGTTCGTTGTACGCACGAGAAATACAGAAGGTATATCCCTATTCATTATTGCTGCGATACAAAACACATTTTAGTTGCAACTTGGCCATATCTCAGGCTTCACGTCATGAATGACGTAATAACAGTCTAAGCACAGCTAACCTAATATCCTCGTGTTGCATAAATTCTTACCTTCAGTTATAATATATCCGATATAGCTAAGGTGAATGAAAGCGATGATTCTGATATGTCCGCGGACATAAAAATTGAAGAGTTACGGAATATTGGCTGTAATTTATTGGTACTGCTATGTTAGTAGGTACTGTTATGAGTTGTAAGTTGTAACAATAATCTGTTTCTCTAGCAACTAGCCGAAATTCACTGTAACATGTTCTTTCCTTTTTGTTCTCTGCATAATGTACAGTATATATAAAAAGGGAGTACACGATAATAGAGGCAAAACAGTCCCAGTAAATGTGCTTCCGCAAGCGAGCAGTTTGCGAGAAAATTACGAATGTATGATTACAAGCCACCACTGACGCCATTGTTTGTAACATCGTATGGTTTACTCCTTGCGCACTAGAAGCGGTACTATGCTCTTTGTTTACTAAATTGAACAATGTCATACACGCAGAACGTACGGGATGTAAACAGTACACGTCTCAAAAGGTAGGTATCAATCACATTCTGCGTATGGCCTATGGTTTGATTACAACAGAACGTGACTGATACCTTTCTTTCTTTCTTTCCCTTTTTTTCTTTCTTTCTTTTATTATTATTATTTATTCATTCATTTACGTATAGGGACTATGAAAATTCTCGACTAGCGAGTTTTCTAAAAATAAAAATGAGGAAATAAGTGCAGTAAATTTGTTCATTATGTAATAATTAAAGTTATTTTTCTAACAATTTCCGTTTTTAATCCGCGAACGGCTTGTAATTTTCGTAAAATTTGCGAGAATAAATTAATTTTAGTCCCGTACCATAGCTGCGTGATCTCAGGCTTCACGTTTTGGATTAGAAATTGTATCATAAAATGTCGTATAATGAATGGGATAGGTGCACAACCAACATTGTGATGAATTTGAGGAGCTACAGTGAGTAGCGAATTCCCGTCCCATAAACTAGCTATAACGGCTGGGAGGGGGAGGGATCATCATCCTGATCAACGTTAGCCTACCGTATTACTAATTGAATGATCGTTCACTTCTGCTGAGGCATGCGGGCGAGAGACCACTTGTCGTCTGGTCGGCCTTGGTCCTTTATGGGCTTTCCCGTGACGTGGTAAAAATAAACAAATTTCAACACCCACTCAGAAATTTTAGTAAAATTCTAAAGATTAAGGATACCCTAAAGTACTGAAATAGCAGGCTATTTTTATTTTACATGTGATAGGGTCTCTACAGATTACTAACTATGTAATTCTATCCTGTATATTGACTCTGCTTGTGTCTTAACGCATCAGCGTATAAACTAACAGAAGACGAGCTTCGCATTGAATTCTTGAAATGTTTACGGAAGTAATTCAACTAAGAACAGTAAGAATTTAATTGTTCTTCCAGTCCTCATAACTGATTGTACAGAGCGTTCGAACCAAGATGTCCACTCATTACCGGTGATCGCGCGGCCTCCGCATGCTATACGGGTCGTCCGACTTCCGTCAAACTGTGACTGTTATTTGCGGCAAAACAAAGCACATAAATAATTGCTGGAAATGGTGACCTTCAGCATTCAAGCATGCTTGACATTGCTTCAGCACATTCCCGGACACTTTCTGTAGTTCATTTTCACTTATGTTTCATGTTGCTTGTCGGATGTTTTCCTTCAATTCATCAAAGGTGTGAGGATTATTTGCGTATGATACACTCTTTAAATTACCCCATAAATGAAAATCACATGAATTTAGGTCGGGGGATGCGAAGGCCGTAAACCGCGACTCACAATGCGAACACCAAAATATTATTAAATTCTTGCATTGAAATATTCGCAGTATGCGCCACCGCATTGTCCTGCATAAAATATGCATAATCTTTTTGCTCATTTGAGAGCTCGGCAAAGAATGGCTGCAGAATCAGTCACATATATCGCTCACAATTTATAGTCCCCTCAAGAAAGATTGAGCCTATTATCCTTCTTCCTGATATTGCACACTACACACCTATCTTCTGCTCATGTAACGGCAGTTTCAAAATGTTATATCGATTTTCAGCGCTCCAATATCTATAGTTTTGTCTATTTGCATAGCAACAGAGATGGAATCATGACTCGTCACTGAAAAAATACTAAAGTGGAGTCTGCCAAGTCATCATGGACTGATTGCTGATACCAGTTACAAAAATGTATTCTAGCCTCGTTATCTGGGCACAAAAGCTCATGCACTACACGAGTTTTGTGCGGTTTTAACTTCAACAATTTTGTGACATGAACTGAGGTTTTTGACATCCCTATTTCCTGGACTAATCTGCGCAAAGATTTCTAAGGGCTTCGCTCTAATCGAAAACCTATTTGACTTAATGTTTCCTCAGTGAAGACCCGTTTATTCACTTGATGCTTATTATTTTGAACGGAGCCTGCCTCGTTCAATTTCTTTACGATTCTGTACATTGTTTTCTTATTTGGCACAGGACCATCGAGGAAGCGACGGCTGAATTTACGGCAACACGTTCTTCACGTATATTTTACGAGAATCTTATTTAAAAATGCGTTGTTTTATACTGTACATTACAACACAATCGCGCACAACAGAGACGCACTGAATACTGACTTGAGAGAGCCGTAGGAATCTACCATATTAGCGAGAGGCATAACGCCGGAACTCGCATCATTTCCGCCCGCCAACCAGTTTTCATGGCAATGGGGCATATTTTGACTCGAACATTCTGTATTATATCTACCTGTAAATAACCAAAAAAGTAAAGTTTCGCTACCTATAAGATAATGTAAACAAAAATGTTTTTTCTTTTATTCAAGAATTCTACCTCTGTCACCAAGAATATTCAGCTAAATCTATTCGAGAAATATCTGGTCTCTACATGTGTACCATTATTTTATTTATGGATAAACGTGTAAATAAGTAGTTAATATCCGCAAAAGATGCATAATAAATTACAAAATTTTTAGGAAAAGCAATAGGTATTTATTTTATACGAAAATACATGATGACGTAGGCTACAAAAATCATATCGTCAGACAATTTTCTTCGTGATTTTTTTTATTGCATAGAATAAAGGAGTAAATGACATGCATTGTGTAGTGTCGACTGAGAAACGTTTAGCTAACAATAATACAAAATTAGGTATTGTGTACGGAATTATTTATACTTTTCGTTGCGAATTCAGCCTAAGTTTTGAACCTACTCAAGGTTAGCCTACCTGATATAGCGGAAAACATGAAAACAGGAGAAGTAGGTTTGTTGTCCAAAGGATTTACTATTCCTCCCATACATATTTATTGTAAGTAGGGTAGGTGAACCACTAAAGCTATGTTTTAATGAATTGATATTAAAACAGTCTAAATGTATCTTTGTTTTGTTTTAACATTTATGTCACTTTAATATGAAGATTTTCAAATAGGTGGACTGTAGACGTGATAACAAAATAAATATATCTATTTCATATAAATTTTTAGAAATTATTTACATATAGGCCTACCTACTTCATCATCATGAACTTGTCCGATTTAGGTCTTCTAATACCTACTCCGCTGTAGGTCTTGGAGGTTTTTGTGATGCTGCCATCTTTGTTGTGGTCGGCCCAAATCTCTCTTGGCTGGCAGTTTGAGGTTATCATTTCCATAGGCTGTGAGGTTATTATTTCCATAGGCTGTATCTGAACTATTTTCTCTGATAAAATTTTATCATCGACTATATTACTTACTTACTTACTTACTTACTTACTTACTTACTTACTTACTTACTTACTTACTTACTTACTTACTTACTTACTTATTGGATTTAAGGAACCCGGAGGTTCATTGCTGCCCTTACATATGCCCGCCATTGGTGCCTATCCTGAGCAAGATTAATCCATTCCCTATCATATCCCACCTTCCTCAAATCCATTTAATATTATTTTCCCATCTACGTCTCGGCCTCCCTAAAGGTCTTTTTCCCTCCGGCCTCCCAACTAACACTCTATATGCATTTCTGGATTCGCCCATACGTGCTACATGCCCTGCCCATCTCAAACGTCTGGATTTAATGTTCTTATTTGAAGGATTCGTAACAAGTCATCGAGTATATTATATATTTTTAATTTCTATCGGATGTATAGTGAAACTTAATACTAATCGCATCACTTGTGCTGCTTCTAGTTTCTTTCTATTTTATTTATTTATTACCCAGGTTCCACTGCCATAGAGGAGAGTTGGTCTTGTACTGATGAAGTGATTAAGTAATTTGTATTGTCAGAATTTTTTTTTTACCCAAGTGGCGTTTAATTACTCAGTTTTTAATGTATTTTTGTCATTTAATGTTACTATATTTTTCTTCACTAGATATTAATTTTCCCATATAGGTGAAATTAGACACTAGTTCTATTATTTTATCGTCGGTAACAATTGTTTACTTTCTAGGTATTTGTCACGTAGCTCCCATTTTGTTTTTTAGGTTGAGATTTTCATAAAATATTTTTTATAAGTATTGTTTAGTTCATTAACTCCTATTTGCAATTCATCCCCAGATTTTGCAATTATAAATTGATTATAAACTTACAGTATAGTTTGAATATTTTATCCTTCTGTTTAATTGAATTCCATTATTAAGTGTCTGTTTCCATTCTTTGATAATTTTGTTAATATTGATATTTTAATAAATCGTGCGATCGTCTGTATCCTTCCTTCACTCTTTTATTGCTGCTAATTGGTTCTGATAATTGATCATTCAAATATTTAATATTTTTTTTTTAATCTCTAGATATATTTTGTACTGCCATCTGAAGTTGGGGTAGTATGTTTTCTTCGCATAAAATTTGTCACAATTTTTCACGGATATTGTCTTATGCTTTTCGTAATTAGTAAACGAACAAATGTCAGTAAGTTAAATTGTCTTCTTTTTCCATAATTTTTGATAATGAGGAAATATCTTCTGTATTAACTACTTCTTCCTTTCCCAAACCTACATTGTTTTTCTTAAGGAGAAATGTACCGTCTTAAACCTTGCAGTTTATAAATGAAGTCAAATATCTTAATTTTGGCATTAAGAGAATGTCTTTTGTATGTGATTGTGTTGTCTAGTCAACTGTCTGAAGACAGTGATACCAAGAGGGCACCACTTATGAGGCAACTAGGCCAGGAGATAATATGGTAGGGTGGTCAGTTCCTTTCCCCCCTCCATTGCATACATCACCGACTAGCTACATATTACACTAGTCAGACTTCAGATGCATACAAACAATATTGTTTTTCCTCTAACACGTATCGTCAATTAAGATCCTAGCTCATAATATTATAACAGATAGCTCATCCCTATGTTAAAATCGGTAGCACTTTGAAGAGAACAACCGCCAGGATCGCCACCCGTCCGCCGTAAACGAACACGAGATGGCAGTACAATCGCTAATGCAATTCAAATGGAGTTATGAGGAGACTCCTTATGTAACAACTAGATGGCAGCATAGTAAACCTGACAAAAGTTGTTACCGCCAAAGCCTATAAGGCCGAGTTATCTGGGTATATATGATCTAGGATGAAATGTACTGCCTGATAATAGATGAACAACCTGAATCAAAGGATTGTGTGTAATTATAAAATGAGAATTCATTCTATTTGGTTTTATATTAAATTATTTAATAACTATTACTTCTGAATTACAATTTTAAATAATCACTATGTCATATGCAACACGATAAAGAAAGGGAATTGTTTTGAAATGCTTAAAATGTATAACAAGAAAGCATGTGCCACATCTATGACGTTTCTTTTTAATGGCATAAGTCTGTCCTCCGCTGTTCTATTTCAATAACGAAAACTTTCGAAATGAGATCCTTCCTCAACATAACATCATATGAGTAACATTCTGGTGAAGTCTTCTCCACTTTGAATTTCCAACGAATAAGGTAGGTTCTTATTGCTGCAAATAGAATGCCGAATTAATATTTTTACGAAACATAACTGCTATCACCTACGCGGCCATACTTCACAGATACAACATAATATGATTCCGTCTTGGTTTCCACATGACGAGCAGATCCAGTGAGCTTTGCGATGCTATCTGCAAAACCATCTGGTTAGCAACTGTCGCATAGCTACCGGTTATCTGGCAGTAAATAACCCGTCGATGCAAGCAACGGTCATTACTTGACAAAACGGCCAGGTCTTATGCCGCGTCTCTTACATACATTAAATTTGTAATTGTTCTTCATTTTAACTTGAGTGCTTCCAGACATAATTGCAGCGGATCCGGGTTCGATACCCGGTAGGGAAATAGAGTTTCATCTCTCATATACATAAGTATTGGTCCTGGTCTTGTTTTCTCCTCTGTTATTTCAGGAGAAGACCATGGCATCTTTGCTTATGACTTTTTGTCGATCTTATGCTGTGTCAACGTACGCAGGGACTCCAATGAAATGGGGATAGCACGTCGCTTATCAAAGAATTTCAATCTAGAAATTCAGTGCTCCGTATTCAATTCCCGGAAAAGAAATGGAAACTTAGCTCATTTCCTTTGTGGATTATTTTTTTACTGTTGTCTTTGAACAGTGATTTCGAATCGTGCTTACCTTATTGTTAGAGAGTCGCTCTACTTATATATGTTCATAATTATCACAAACGCGAGGATGCGACTTGAAAAAGGACACAATAATAATAATAATAATAATAATAATATCGTTATCATAGATTACACCCTAAAGTTCGTTCCAGCTTCAAGAGGGTGGGTATTCTTAAAATAGTTGGGTCCATCTTTTTAATGGTCGTAAGTACAGATTTTTTTTTTGTAGATGATCTGTAATTCATAATTACATTTGGTATGCGATCTTCAGTCATTCTGTCTACGTGGTCCTTCCAATTCTTTCTATACCGAGTTATTTTGTTTGTCATTTTAAGTATGTTGAGTCTTTTGCTTACTGTATATCTTCATTCTATTTTTGTCCAACAAATTGTAAACTGCTATATTTGAAATAAATCTTATTTCCACCTTTTCCCATGTTTGTTATTGCTTTCCAGTCAGAGTCAAAATTTGAAGCCATAGAGGAGAGTAAGACTATTTTAATTCATGTCCATGTATTGTGGGTCCCTATTACCACGGTATGGCGCGTCCTCAGTTTATGGATAGAGGAGACGGCCTCCAGATAAGGAGGGTAGCTGCGAATATATTGAATAAGCAGTCATGGATAGCCGATAAGGGGTGGTCCTCCAGCTTGGGGGTTGGGCGAAGGACTAACAACCCATCTCCGTAAAAAACAGCTTGTTACGTATCCATATAATCCTTATTTTTCTAATAGTCCTCTTAATCGTGCCATTGAGATAGTTGAATTTATAATGTTTTTTTTTCTAAAATATCTTCCTTTTATATACGAAATTTTAAAATCTAAATAACAAAACCAATTCATTTATTCCAAAATTTGACCATCCAGTATGATTTTAGCTCTTATATTAGATTCTTTAAGGACCAATATAATATAATATATAATATAATATAATAATAATAATAATAATAATAATCCGTGGCACTACAGCTCATGAAGGCCCCAGACCTACCAGTCGGTTGCTGGCCTCACGTCCACATGTCGAAGCAGAGGTGGACGATCATCCACCCGTAATGGAGGTATCGTGTGGTTAGCACGATGATACCCCCAGCCGTTATAGCTGGCTTTCGCAACCGGATTTCACTACCTATCGTAGCTCCCCAAGTGCACCGGTCCCGTATACTGGCCGAAATTTCATGAGACAATTTCTTCCCTCATGAGGACTCGAACCAGCGCGCATTCCGTAACGCGAGTCCTAAGGCAGGATGCCTTAGACCACGACGCCACGGCGCAGGACTAAAGACCAATATATTTGCTTTATTAATCAGTATTTTTAAATTATTATCCTCTGGATTCCGATTAAACCTGTTGATGACCAAACAATGTTGTATCTATAAGTATATTATTTATTTTAAAGCGTGTTGCTCTACATAATCTTATTAATAGTATTCTAATACTCATGTTCCCGGCTCGATTCCTAGCAGAGAAATATAAATTTATTTATCTTTCATATACAGTATATATTATATAATATATGATTATATATTGCCTATATATATTGTATTGATATATACAGAGTGCCCCATAACGCCCCCATAACAAACGTCTTTTAATTTATATAAAATATAATGTATAAACGTTATAGGGTTCACCAAAGTCTACCGTTTGGAATAGCTGGCAAATGTACAGATTGTTGCAAAACTTCGTAGTAACACAAAGTAATCTTTAAGGTATATGTATACATTAGGGGGTGAAAATTTAAATTAGGCAACATTTAGGGCTCTCAATATTTTTAGCTATAAAAATACATTGTTATTAAGAGATTTAACCATTTTTAAACAATTGTTCTTTGAAATTGTTTATAATAATATTTTTGTTTAAAAATATTAATAAAATGATAAACATGATACCTTCTTTCCTAATGAAGCTATTTTCAAAATTCCTTCACTGTTTTATAGGAAAGATGTTTGTCTAGTGCCTGAATAAACTTTGAATAACATTTTGTTGTAATTTACCATAAATATCTTAAATTTTGTAAAATATTAGACAAAAAAGTATGCAACCTTGAAGAAAAAAAATGTTAATGGGACTGTGAACATGTAGATCAAATTTTTATTTGATTCATGCCCTAGATTACATTCCAAGCTTCAAAATGATACCAGAATCATATCTCTATCTTTTTTCTTGGATGAGATATGTTTTCCTTAAGCCAATATGTCAAGAAACTGTACTTACGGGAAACGGCAGTTGAAAGTTAGGCTGTCAAAATCCTCCTGCTTCATACGTTATACCCTCAGCAGTAGTCTCGCGATCCACCTTCATTTTTTTTCTTCCTCTCAGGTATTTTCTTCTGCTTCTTGCTTCTGGTGTAGCCTGATTTCTCTTCATTATATCCTTTACAACCTTCGAAGAAGATACGCCCGCAGTTGTGTTCAGTCCAGGTTCAATTCCCATCTTCCTTAGGATGTCCAGCTCCACTTCAGGACCACGGTTGTAGTGGCACACTGCATCCATTACACACAAATTCAGTGTTGCATGTCCCACATAGGTTTCTTTTGGACACCTTTACCAGATCATCCCATTGAAGGACTCGTTAATGTTCTGGATCTTCCCATGCAGGCATTTCTGCAAAATCTTATGGTCCGTCAGTCTTTTGTAGACCAGTTTCATTTGTCTAATCACTGCAATGGGAATACTAGGACCTTCTTGCTTGTAAAGGATGCCTTTTGCTTTGGCCACTTGATAAGTGCACCAACTGTCTTCACCTAGTGGACACTTTGCATGAAGTGGCTGGCTGTCATTTGCTGCGACATGGAACATAAAGGCCCAGATAGCTCTTTTCATTTTTTATACACTTTCTGTGTTAGACCTGAGGGCAATACCAAAGTAATTTTGAAGTTTGTCTGTGAGGGCTTGAGTCAGTTTCCCCTTTCCAACGATCTTTTTGGTCTTTACTAACTGCGGAAGACCTTTGCCTAAACGCTTTTGGTAGTGCCCCACACATTCTAATTTCACAATCTCTTTCCCATCATATGGGTCAAGTTCAGATACAGTTTTGAAGCTTTTTGAGTCACCATCTCCTAAATATTGAGTATAAAGTAATCCTCTATTTTGGACTGACCTCAAAAAGAGCCTACCTATCCCAACAGGTTCCATGTTAGGTGAAGATCCCTTGTAGTTACACGAGCATACTGGTACATGGTCTGCTAGCCAAGTCTGATATGAAGGTGATTTTTTGTCTTCCTTAGCATGCATTCTGCAAGACATGCAGCTTTTGGACATTACCTCCACATCGAGAACTTTACCAGTTTTTACTGACATGGCTGTCACAACACCTGACAAAGAAGAAAATCCTCTCCGTTGCCATGTTCCATCAAGTGACACTGCACATTCATTGCTACCAGTATTTTCACGTACTTCATTAGCAGCATCATTCATTGTATCATAAGCAAGCTGTGTTACCACTTTGTTTACATGCTTGATATGACCCTGATAAGAATTTTTACTGAGGCCACATGGCAAGCCCAGAAGGTAACATAACCTGTTCAATTCACTATAACCACAACCAATTTCTCGGCTCGCATAGAGAATTCTCCTGTTTATTTCAAAATATTTTGAAACTTTGTGGCTTGAGAATAATTCATCAGAATTATACCCACATGCTGAACAAGCCAGTTTCACACATACTGCCAAACCATTTCTCTTGCCACTATTCAAACATAATGAAACTGAACCCAACGTAAGACATTCTGGACAAGCCAGTAGTAAAATTAATTTTGTAGAATATCCAACATCAAAAAGAATAAAGCCATAATGTTCTGTGTGTTCACCATTTGTTACTATCATAGAAAAGTGCCATTATCTACAAAACTACCAGTCAGAATTAAATAAGCAAACCAGCAAATGAAAGAAGAAGAAATGCTGCATCCAAAACATAATGTTTAAAAAAATGCCATTTTTTTCATAATTTTTTGTGTTTCTAACGTATACATATACCTTAAGTGCATATGAGAAACTGGGGTGCACTATGTCTCTCAAAATATACTTTTTACAATCTCATTTGGATTTCTTTCCTCCTAACATTGGAGCGGTAAGCGACGAGCATGGAGAAAGATTTCATCAAGAAATATCTGAAATGGAAAGGCTATATAAAGGAAGATCATCATCCAGCATGCTTGCAGACAATTGTTAGTTCCTTGTAAAGGACACTTTCGTGTCTAGTTATAAACAGAAGTGATCCAGAAAATTCTTTTAAATGTAAGTTCAAAATCCGAGATTTTTCTCATTATACGCGTGAAATGTTTTTATTGTTGTTGTGTTTTAAACTATGTAACATCATTTTTGTATCCAGTACACATTTTTCAAGTATTATGAGGCATTTTGAATCCCTAATCCTTTGTAATTTTACTAGTAGCAGTGAAAAAAAAAAAATAATAAAATAAACTTTTTTTTTCATAAAAATTTAATTAATTTTCCCCCGGAAAATGGTACGAGGTGGGGCAATTTGGATTTTAAATTCAGATTAAGGCACACATATTGCTAATATTCACCTATTTTTAATTAGGAGCAAGACAAAAAGTAAAAATGTGTTGTTCAGTGTAATTATTTATTTAAATGTGTTATATTCCCCTGGAACATCTATAAGATAAAATGTATTATTATTTCCTAATTGAGGTAGTTATTAATGATATTATTATTATTATTATTATTATTATTATTATTATTATTATTATTATTATAGCTGCATTGTGTATGTCAGCACAACGCATTGATAATATAGCCTAATACATTAATTATATCAGGAGGTATTTGTCGTTGGAGTGTGATGGAGGCTGTGTTGTGCTCGAAATTCTGATGAATGAGCCATCACAAGCACGTGCCGCGCGCTACTTCTCTGGATCCAATTCATTCATCTGCACACGTGACTGTCCTTCAGACTTCCTTTACGTCATTCCTTACAATGTGCTGAAAATAAGTACAGGACATACGTGTCTTGACACCGACGACATCAGTCTTTGAACCAGAACTCTGAGTTACATGAGAGGTAAACAGCTATATCTGGCCATCTTCCAGATCCACACAGCTGAATGATGCCCAAATTTATAATGTAATTGTAACAGCACATGCCTTCATAATAATTATTGTTTTGATTACATCAATGTATTGTGATTCGGAAGTTAAATAATTGACTTGTCCCACTAATATTAAGAGCTGATTACATAATTGTATTAATGAATTTGTTTCATTGTATGTTTAAATAGTTGCCTGAATTATAATTTCGGTAATTTGCTAGATATTGTCGATGTTCCATATATAGCACAAAAGTCGTTTTTGACCTTAAAATTACAGTGTACTTGTATATTATTTCTTTCTTTTATTTCTTTTTTTTATTTTTTATTGGGTTATTTTACGACGCTGTATCAACAGCTAGGTTATTTAGCGTCTGAATGATATGAAGGTGATAATGCCAGTGAAATGAGTCCGGGGTCCAGCACCGAAAGTTACTCAGCATTTGCTCGTACTGGGTTGAGGGAAAACCCCGGAAAAAACCTCAACCAGGTCACTTACCCCGACAGGGATTCGAACCCGGGCCACCTGGTTTCGCAGCCAGACGCGCTGACCGTTACTCCACAGGCGTGGACTTATTTCTCTTTCTCCCCCT
This sequence comes from Periplaneta americana, assembly GCF_040183065.1. NCBI lineage: Eukaryota > Metazoa > Arthropoda > Insecta > Blattodea > Blattidae > Periplaneta > Periplaneta americana. The sequence continues at coordinate 99,145,311 of NC_091122.1, read as the reverse complement.
CTTTTACCCCAATCGTCTCTCCTTTCACTATATCGCCCTTTTCGTATTACTTTGTTATTTATCTTGCTTATATTATTCCTTACGCAATTCAACTTACATAATTTTTTTGTTTTATTATAATATTTTATTTCGACTTACTTTATATGTAGCCTCCGGGATTCGATCCAAGAATATTTCGATTTATAGTCGGATGCTTTACTACTGCCGCAGAATAAATAATATAAGTATTAATTATTCTGTGCTACTACGCTACGACTTTCTATACCAGAGCTGGGGATCGGGAGCGCATCCAGACTATAACGGGGACGCTTAATATTCATCAGTAATGGAATCAACGCTGCACGGTGTTCGGCAAAGAAGAAAGGGGGTGAAGAGAAATCATATGGCTCCCTGGGAGATAGTGGAATCCGCTCTTGCTGCCCAGCCCTGTATAATCTAGACTCACTTTAAAATATTTTACTTAATATTACTTCTTGTTTATACATACACATCAGTGGCTTCAGAGTAAAGATCACTTTGTGCAACAACTAATGTAAGTGAAAAATACTTCGCGTTAGCAATGTCTCACCCTAATTCGGAATGTACCTAATTTTGTGTTTGTTGGTGGGGCTGATGCCACCCCCTCTTCAACCCCGCTTAGGGCTATCTCCCATGAACCTCCACTGGGGCCTAGTAAAAATACATGGGTAATTCAACAATAATAATTAGTGGCAACATTTGAATTAACAACAAAAAAATATTTTTAGAACAGTCACATTGTTGCAGTGCTCAGAAGTAATCTCTTCCAACATGAAGAACCCGCCTCCACACCTTAAGGAGACGACGGATGCCATCCACAGCGTCTTGTTGTGCTAATCTTCGAACAGACTGCTCTACTGCTGCTATAATTGTCTGTCTTTAAGATTGTGTGGAACCCACCATTCGCAGGTTTTCCTCATCTTTAACTTCTTCTTAAGTATCTGAAGAATCGTACCAGGAGCAATTCCAACTTCCCTTGCTAGTTAATTACATGTCCAACAACGTTGTTCTTCCAGCAGTGCTCTTACAGCGTTCAAATGCACATCACTTGCCGATTACCGTCTGCCAGTTCCATGTTTTTTATGAAAATCTTCCCTCGCGTTGCGAAATGTATGTGCCCACCTAGCCACGGTACGATATGATGAAGTCTCTCTACCACAAGCTTCCAGTAATGCTGTATGGCATTGTTGAGCATTCTTGCCTCTTGCAATCTGAATTTTAATGAAGCATCTTTGTTCGTATTTGCTAAACATTTTAGAGCACTACAAGTAACAGTCTACAAATTAAACTCACTACAGATATCTTATAAATGAGATTATTGTCTTCAAACTCACAGATAACACACATCAGATGCTCTTCTTTCTCACTGTTATCAGCTTGCATCATTTACCGCATGCAAACATTGTTGCCACTAATTATTAAATGAGCCATGTATAAAAATAATTAAAACCAGTGATTTACACAGAGACAAAATTACTACTGCCTGTGAGGTTAAGTTAGTGGAAAAACGACTCACGTGGTACATACGGGATATCGACAACGTCTAGGAAATTACCTTTATTTTTACAACGGATTTAATGTATTTAGTTATATGTCTGTTTTTATAGTTCTGCATTTTATTAAATATGTTCTCTAGTGACATCTATCAGATACTGTAATTTTGGTATAAATATTTTTGTTTGTATTACGGGCGCCTACTATGATCCCTATGTCCCTATACTTACTTACAAATGGCTTTTAAGGAACCCGGAGGTTCATTGCCGCCCTCACATAAGCCCGTCACTGGCCCCTATCCTGTGCAAAATTAATCCAGTCTCTATCATCATATCCCACCTCCCCCAAATCCATTTTAACATTATCCTCCCATCTACGTCTCGGTCTCCACAATGGTCTTTTTCCCTCCGGTCTTCCAACTAACACTCTATAGGGTAGACCGGGGGAAATCGGGTCACGGGGAAAATCGGGTTGTTTAAATTACGCGCTTATAACTTGTCGACCAAATGGAAAAAAATCGCTCCACTGGCAAGGATGTGCTGACACCTACCAGAAGAAATGACTACTTCATGCTGCGAGCCCAGGACGAGCTGCAGTTGAGGTTTGGATGTCTTCTTTGTTGGTGCTGTTGCTGACTGCTTTGCTAAACAATAATCTGATGTTAAGTATTACATGTTCAACTTTAAGCATTTAGTGCATTTATTATGGTATTCTTCAAAGTGCAATGACTTTCTATCTTACGAGTAATATACACATCAATAAATAGAGTTATTGAATAATCTTGCATCTTTTATGTAATAACAGCATGCACTGATTGCATTTATTGAACATGCAATTTGGGGTAATTCGGGTCTCTTCTAGCGGGGTAAAGCGAATCATTATTTCTTTTCACTGATGGGTAAATTTCTTCACACTGTTTGTGTGTCTATATAGTAGCGTATCACTTTTCCATGAGTGCTGTAGAACAATGTTAATCAAATGGTGAGTCGCGACTCAGTGGTGGCCCGCAATATGAATGGAAATGGGGCACAAGTAGGCTATTGTAATAGTTTATCCCACAGATATATTTTTAACCTAACAGTTTACGAGTATAATAATTGATGGGCCTTAGTCGAATATATTAATTGTATATTTAATGGACCTTAATGCCATGTAGAGCATAGTGTCCCAAATTGCAGCGCTGCCAACACGAGAAAATAGTTGACACCGTGACAGTTTTAAAATATGTACAAATGGCCTACTCCCTTCATTTAGTAGGCCTATAGGCGAAGTTACTGTTATTTATTTATTTATTTATTTATTTATTTATTTATTTGTATGATTTGAGGCTTTCTCGGCGTTGGTTCGCTAATATGTTTTCGCGGGATATCAGCCGAGTTAAGATTTTGGAATGCTCCAAGCTTTCGACTGCTATCTCTGCAGCCATCTTCAGGGAAGTGATGTCCGAACAGAAAGTCGAAAGGTTATATAGATGTGGCTGTCTCAGGTGAAACGGGATTGGTTGGCGGATCGGCCAATCCGGGGCCGGGAATTGTCATCGCTCGTAAGCTCCGCCCCTCCCGGGATTACTGCGTGAAGTTTGGCGGGCGGCGAGCCCTGTTCCGCCGGTTGGAATCGGTTGCCGTCCTCGGTCCGTGATCTTCATGACCTTGATTGTCATGAAGATCACGGACCGAGGACGGCAACCGATTCCAACCGGCGGAACAGGGCTCGCCGCCCGCCAAACTTCACGCAGTAATCCCGGGAGGGGCGGAGCTTACGAGCGATGACAATTCCCGGCCCCGGATTGGCCGATCCGCCAACCAATCCCGTTTCACCTGAGACAGCCACATCTATATAACCTTTCGACTTTCTGTTCGGACATCACTTCCCTGAAGATGGCTGCAGAGATAGCAGTCGAAAGCTTGGAGCATTCCAAAATCTTAACTCGGCTGATATCCCGCGAAAACATATTAGCGTATTTATTTATTTATTTATTTATTTATTTATTTATGTATTATGTATGTATGTATTTATTTATGTATTTATTTATGTATGTATGTATTTATTTATGTATTTATGTATGTATGTATTTATTTATGTATGTATTTATTTGTTTATTTGTTTGTTTGTTTGTTTGTTCAAGAAATTAGTCGAGTAGCATGAAATATAGATAGATATATTATAAATGTAGTCAGTAATAGACTGTAATATTACAAAACGTCAAACTTACTACTTTATTTTGCTACAGTATTTTCAGATGCCACGTACTTATGTTAAGAAAACCACGCATGTTTCTTGGTCAAAAGTTGCTATGGAGGATGCTGTTACATCTGTAAAAGAGGGAAGGTATTCCATAAGAAAATCAGCAAACGTTTTTGGCGTGCTCTTTTCAACACCAGCGAAGAACATCTGCTTCTGAAGATTCCCCAGTGTTGACGGTAAGGCGTAAACCTGTGTTATCCCCTAATGTTGAACGAGCACTAGCGACAAGGTTGATATATTTATCCAAGAGAGGCTTTGGTTTGACTTCAAAAACTATCCGTAAATACGCATACCAATATGGATCTACACGTGAAATCCAACATAATTTCAACATCCAAAATGAAATGGCAGGTGAAGATTGGTGTCGGGGATTTTTGAGACGTAACCCTGAACTTTCACTTAGAAAATCCGAAAGTCTTTCCCGAGCTAGAATTAATGGACGACACGTGAAAAAGTGGACCAGTTTTATGAGCAATTAAAGAAATTGACAATCGAGTGCAATCTTGAAGGAAGACCCGAGTGCATCTACAATAAAGATGAAACTGGTCTACCAATGAACAATAAGCCACCTAATGTGGTTGCTCAGAAAGACTCTAGTGACGTTGTTTCATTGACGAATGTGGAATGTGTGGAAAATATGACAGTTATGGCGTGTGTTTCAGCCATAGGTGCATATATCCTGCCCTTTGTAATACTTAAAGGCAAAAGGATGAGAGCTGAATTCAGCGAAAACATGCCAGCAGGAATGGAGGTATGCATGACAGAATCTGGATGGGTGAATGAAGAAGCTTTTGGAAAATGGTTGAAGCATTTTAATAAGCATAGAACGCCTGGCAAAGTAATTCTCCTCTTGGATAGACATCATTCTCACACTCCATTTTCAACAGCTGAATTTTGCGAAAAATATGGCATTGAAGTCTTGCTTTACACAACACATGCTCTACAGCCCCTTGATGTCTGCATTTTCAAGCCACTGAAGAGCTATTACAATTCACACCGAACGTCATGGTAGCATTCTAATCCAAATAGAGCAATTTCAAAGTTAAGTTTCGGCAGTATTTTCAAAAAAGCCTGGGACTCTGCAGCAACAGTGGGAAATGGAGTAAAGGGGTTTGAAGTAACTGGCATTTATCCACTTAACATAACAGCTATTGCAAGCTACAATTTCGTATCAGAATTTGGACCCAACCAAGTCAACTCATCAGTAGGCCTAAACGATGTGTCACCAGAACCAAAATCTCCTGAACAACCCACCAATTCATCGCAGCTTAGTAGGCTTACCGCAACACCTGAAGCGTCCACTAGTCATAAAGACATCAGAAGTTTGTTACCATCTCCAGCAAAGATGACGCCAAAGAGACCTAGGAAAACCAACAGACCTACTTCCTTGGTATTAACTTCATCAGAGAACATTTCCCTTTTGAAAGTCAAGGCGGCCGAAACTAAGAAGAGAATCGGCAGGGTTCAAAAGAAGGATGTAAAAAAGAGGAAACAGAGTGTTAACATTATCTGCGATTCAAGTGAATAAGATGAAGAGACCGAAGAGCAAAAAGACGAAGATGAAACAATCGATCTACAACGTCTGCAAAATGTCATACAACGATGACAGAAGTAGTAATGCAGGTGATTGGATCAGTGCCAGAAATGTAAACTGTGGTACCATGAACGCTGAGTTAATGCTTTTGGATGTAAAAAAGTTCGTATGTGGAATATGTATGTGGAAAGAGTGAAATTTTTTTCTGACACGATTTACCTCAGTACTGATCGGATCAGAACAGACTTATGTTTAACATTTATTATAATGAGTTAGGAGATCATTATGCAGTCTGTTAAGCACCTCTTAGATACTTCAATATATCTATTTTGTATTGGTTATATAGTTTGTTTAATAAAATTTCTTTTTACCAAAATACATAATTTTTTTTGAAAATTGACTCGATTTCCCCCGGTCTACCCTATGCATTTCTGGATTCTCCCATACGTGCCACATGCCCTGCCCATCTCAAACATCTGGATTTAATGTTCCTAATTATGTTAGGTGAATACACTGCGTGCAGTTCTGCGTTGTGTAACTTTCTCAATTATCATGTAACTTCATCCCTCTTAGCTCCAAATATTTTCCTAAGAATCTTATTCTCAAACACTCTTAATTTCTGTTCCTCTTTCAAAGTGAAAGTCCACGTTTCACAACCATACAGAACAACCGGTAATATAAGTATTTTATAAATTCTAACTTTCAGATTTTTTGACAGCAGACTAGATGAAAAAAGCTTCTCAACCGAATAATAACAGGCATTTTCCAGATTTATTATGCGTTTAATTTCCTTCCGATTGTCATTTATATTTCTTACTGTTGCTCCAAGATATTTTAATTTCTCCACCTAATGTAGATGTCAGAGAAATCAAGTGGCCAGCGCACCTATTCATATTTCATGGATTACCATATTCACAGAATTTTAGATTACGTCCATTTTCAGCTCTTAGAGTAATAGTTCACTATGATGGACACCTCACTAGGGATTTAGGACAATAAGACGTATCTTAGAAAGAGAGTGAGTTTTTATCATACAAATACGAGTATATCTCGACGTACTGCCCTGAAGGAGGTTGAGAATGAAGTGGTCGACGTTGAAGTAGATGTTGTATGAACGATTCCAAGAAGAGGCGTAGAAATGGGGTGAGAAAGGGAAAGTGGTTAACGCGCTCCATGAACGGAAATGAAAAATGCGTAAGAACCACAAGTGATATGATTATTATTCTTATAACTTACTGTAACTTTCATAATTACGCCTACGTTCTTAAATCCTCAAAAATAGTTAAATCTTATTCTTCCCATGAAAAACGTTTAACAAGTGTTTAGTAACAGAGCTATTAGTATTTAGAGATCTTACTGAAAGTAACTGATAATTAGAGCCCGGATGTTTAGGCATTTATTTTGGTTGAAATAGGCAGGCATATTGGCGCTAAAAATAGTAAAAATAGGCAGTGAAATAGGCATTTATTATTCATGGAAACAGACAAAAATAGACTAACAGTTAATAAACTATCCCATATGATACTCACTTTCCTTGGTTCATGTCAAAACAAGATGCTTTTTAAAGTTGTCAACTGTCATAGTGAGCCGCTTGTCAGAGAGAATGTTTTTCGTGGTGGAAAAAGATCTTTCTACTTCTACTGAAGTGATTGGAGCAAACTTAAAACAACTTATTTCAGAAGAAGTGTCTTTACTTTCTTATAGAGATCGGGAAAAACCGACTGTGTATTGTCTCAAAAAGAGGGGTGTGAGAGGGATTAGAAACTTCGAAGTACGCGTGACTTGTGCGTGCAAGCGACAACAGTAACGGAACCTGGAGACTTGCTTTTAATACTTCCCTCATCCCCTTTCTTTCGCTCGTAAACCCCAAAGTGACCTGAGCACTGAGGGCTATACTGTTCAAACATCTTTGTAAAGTGACATAAGAAGATGGAATCAGTAGGAGAGAAAAGTTTACGACTTCTTGGAAATATATGTATTGCTGGACAATAAGATTCTCATCAAATATTTGTGTGAGGTGAATATATATTTTTAATTTGTACAATCGTTCTTTTTTGTTTTTTGATATAATTTGTGTGCGGTTTATTTTAAATGCATTAAAAATATAGAAAATTTACAATAACGACGTAAAAAAGACTAAAAAAAGATATTTAACCTTAAAATAGGGAACGGGAGCTGAAATAGGCAAAAAAAGGCAAAATAAAAATTGGGCCTATCGTCCACAAATGTGTGGAAACGTGTTTATCTCTAATAGGTCTTTCATACATACACTCAGTTTCAAAAAGGCATTTTGCCTAACATCCGGGCTCTACTGATAATATTACTCACTTCGATCTTTAGATAGGAGCAGAATACTGCCGTCAAGATGATTGAAAGTCTTTCATGTTTATCTCATTCCTGTGGTTATCAACTTGTGGCCCATGATCCTTCAAATATTTTAATTTTAAGAAAATACTTCAATATTTTCGTTAAATAACAGTGCTAAATTGCGGCCCATCAACTTCAGCTGGAGGACAAGTCGTTCACGAAATTCTAGTTCCATAAACTCCGCTCTCATGTAAGATTTGATGGGAGTTTGTAACATTTCCCACTAGTGAAAACCTGAGCTACTTGTTCTTTCTTGGTATAGAATCGCAGTCTCTACAAGTGGAGGAGAATTTAATCCTCCGACTTCAAAACTGGAGTCAACGAACATGAGTAGTTCTGCGACTGCTTCTCTAGGAGGATTACGGATATTTAGCGTCAAGATGTCGCGAGGAATCATTAAAGACGATAGCTGCCGATCGTGTGAAACGTTATGAGACGAGATAAAATGTGTATAATTCTTCATTTTGGCTTTGAATATTTACGTAGGATATCCGGGTTCAAATTATAATAACTGCAATAGAATTTGACAGGAAAAAGATCTATTCGAGCAGATGTCAATATTACTTCAAGGACCATTCCGTCATTCAGCTTCGAAAGTTAATTCTACCCACTTTGATATATTTTTATTTTATTTCCTACTTTATTCCGTTGAGGACTCTTCTGCAGTCTTACTTGACATTACCTTACACAAACGTCTGGAATTTCAATTAATATGTGAATTTGTAATGACATACATACCTATATCCTAGATGTAGAGAGCTTCTGAAACGAGAAAACTGAACAGGTCTTACTCGCAGAGCGAAGCTAGTATATGATCCATGTGCACCTAACTTGTACTCAAAGTAACCAAACACAGTTGTTATGAATCCATGAACGGTACACGCGGAACTTGTCTGGAGACTTAAAAATTGATCACCTCAACGAACTATAAGGTCATAGACAGATAATGTTATACTTTCAAAATTAATATGTAATTAAAATTATTTTACTTGTTTTTATGGATTATCTGAAATAAACAGAGGAAGGATCAAAGTCCTTCTACTATCTTAATGTTTCTTTGTGCTATCCATTTTAATACTGAATGTAAAGGGATTATTATTGTTATTATTATACTTTGATTATGATTATATACCCATCCATATACGATTAGTCATTTCTGGCGTTATTAACCTAATGACAGCGCCGATTTTCTGTACCTGATCATAAGACTGTTGTTGGTTTTAAATCTTCCCATGAAACGGGTATTATAGAGTAAAGAAATCTGTAATCCAATCACAAACTTATAGAAAGGCTGGGGAGTGCCTTGTTTACGCCCTGAAAAGTTAATTGTCTTAGTCTGAGGCTTTGTATTTCAAAGACTACCTCCAAAATGAGCTTTATAAATGGTTACGATTGCATGTACATAAGATTCAAAGTATGTATTAAATTAAACCATAGAATTAGAGAAAATATAGTATTGAATTTGCTAATTCCATTCTATATTAAATAGACAGAGGAAAATATTACTCAAACCGGAATCTTTACACTGAGAGAGTACTTTTCAGGACATCAGAACAGTGGAAGTTGATGATCGTAGCAACCGGTAAGTTCGTGACACTCCCTAAGTTAGTAATGTAGTGGGCGACGATGCACGAGTTCGCAGAAAAAGCAATCAGAGGCAGAAGTTCTCTGAAAATGCTTCACCTGTTTTCTTCCCTAGTATTTAGAATAAGAAGTAGGAAGAAAAGAGGGATCCGTGTGATCTTTCGCAAGATGAAACTCCTAGACGTGCTAAGCTAATTTTCTTCGAGTGACCCTATCCTTTGGCCTTCAAGAAGCCTTGAGCTGTGCTAATATATGACTAATATGGCAATTAAAACACAAAATCACCATTGTTATTGTAAGTGCTAATTTTGAATGAAAAGTGAATGATATCCTTTCTGCATTTGAGGAATTCAAACCTGAGCGCACATTGAAATACATTAAAACAACCGAATAAATTGCACCCTTCTTGAGCGTTTTAAAACATAAACGTTCAGATTTGTCAAACAATTTAAATGTATTGAGTCTTATTAGACGATCCTGTGTATACATACGCCAATCAGATGTAACATGTTGGGCTATCATAGGAGCAATGGAAGTGACATTTCTGGTGGACTAAGCCGATGTTGAAACGATGATAAAAGTATGGGATGGTACTGCTCTATGCAAATGGGGGTGATATGGTGACCAATTTTCGTTAAGGAACCACGGTCGGAAATACGAATTGGCGGATCCACAACTCTATGAAATGTTTGATTTCCTTTCATTGTGATAGAGAACTTTCCACATATTATATTTACATTATCTTGGAAGGGGATGTCCAGTTTCTTGGTCTCCGCGCTCCCCTGACTTCACCACTTCCGACTTTCTCCTATGGGGCTAAGTGGAGAATACGGTCGAAGCAGTGGATGAGCTTACTGAGCGCATCTTCACAGTGTTTGATACCATCATAGGTGAGGGTAGAATCTTCCAGAGAGTAAGACGAAACATGGTTCGTCACTGCTTACTTTGTGATGAAATTAGCAGTAGCCACTTCGAACAGTAGTTGTGAATGTAAAAGTCGATAAAGCTCCCCATACTAAAATTATTGTATCATTTTTCATTTCCGATGATTAGCAGAGACATAGTTCATAATACTTTTAAGGCTGTGAATCCTTCATTTCTCATTGTCCGACTGTGGGTTCCTTAATGAAAGGTCTTCACTATATCACCCTCTACAACTTATCAAATTCGTGAAACGTCGTTCCTTTACATCATGCGCATCATCTTCCCATGGTTATCAAATTATAAGTAAGGATTTTGACCAAGTAAAATGCATTATAAACGTATAGGATCTTCCTTGCAAAACCACCGGTTAAGCTTAAAGCAACATAGGCCTAGCACAAGACGCTGGAAATGTATTTAGTTCTTCACTTTCCTACCGGGAGTAGAACCCAGATCCCCTGTATTTAAGATCGAAAACGTCGCCACTTGAGCTACAGCTGAAAAGTAAATTAACATTTAAAGTGTTGAAATTAAATCTAAGAGATGATCACTGTTATTCAAAATTGTCATTTTCTTTCCTTAAGGAAATTCCAAGTTTGTGGGAATTATTGACCTCTGTTATGTTCTTAATCAGGGCATTCAGTTTAACTCGGATGATTGCAAGGGGACAGTGCGAGAACAGCTGCTGCACGCGCTAGTCAGGCCTACTTTTTCCTCAGGGAAGAAATTAGGTTAAGCGCGCAGGAAAGACACAGATGTTCTAAAGGACGGGAGTTCTGCTTCTTGTTTACACACTCTGTAAATTGTTTCGTATTCTAGAGGAATGGATTTTATTTCTCTTTGTGTACTTTTTTTTAAGACAGTTCGATAAGATTGTATTTGTATTGGCTACGGATGATATTTTATAGTGCAGATATTTTCTGGGAAATAGTTGTTTTACTGCAATTTAACAATATAATTTATACTTCCTATTCTTAAGTAAGAAATGACAATATTTTCGTTAGTTTTTCCTTAATTTCTTCCTTGTTCTTTGAATATTTAAACATCGTAAGATTCATATTTATTATTCGAAAGATGAAGGAAAACTTGGTCCAGATTGAGAGGGCTTCTAGCACAAATGTCTCGCCTCTTCAACTTCCCTCCTTTGTGGATAGACGTCGCTGCGAGCCAGTCTTGATCACTGATTATACAGTGCTCTCATTTTACGAGGAAACTTGACATCATTCCGCCGCCGGCCGACTTCCTGCTCTCCGACCGCAGCGTGAGAAGCCAGTTCTACAAAACATCCAAACAGTTAGTTGCTTCTGAGAATTGTACCACAAAGTGTGTCTGATGTTGCTTGTGTATTAAGTAAAGTGTACGCCGGGGTTCCGCTGTAATTTAGTTTCCTCGTAAAATGAGAGCACTGTATAACAGAGGTACTTATAGTTCGCGGACTATAATTTTTGTAGTCCTGTTTTATTAGTGCTCCGAGTGATTGGATGTAGAACAGCGTGACGTGTAACTGCGACTGGTATATCTTTATACTCTCATTTGTTTTAGAGTTATACAGTATGACCATGTTATCAATAACAGCGGAATATGTGTAAGCTAAACCAAGAGGGGACAAGAGGGGATTGAGGTAAAGTGTGCCTATTTCAACTTTATTCTTTAAGGGATTGAAATTATAAATTATAGTTTATTTAACGACGCTCGCAACTGCAAAGGTTATATCAGCCGGTGTGCCGGAATTTTTGTCCCGCAGGAGTTCTTTTACATGTCAGTAAATCTACTGACATGAGCCTGTCGCATTTAAACACACTTAAATGCCATCGACCTCGGCCGGGATCGAACCCGCAACCTCGAGCATAGAAGGCCAGCGCTATACCAACTGCGCTACCGAGGGCGACTTAAGGGATTGATGTTTTTGAGAGAACTTTCCTATTAAAATTATGAACAAGGAAATGTAGACTACTGTGTAACGTGCGTAAGCTATGAAATAAATGTTCATTTTTAATCAGAAAGAAACTGACCACCCTACCTCATTATCTCCTTGCCTAGTTGCCTCATAAGTGGTGCCTTCTTGGTGTTGCTTGTGAGGTTCAGACCTGTCTTCGGACGGCTGACTAAACAACAACAAACAACTCTAGCAATATAAACAGTGGAAATTTATTCTTCGAAGAGGTGGAAAAATTCAAACATCTTGGAGCAACAGTAATAAATATAGGCACTAAATGACACTCGAGAGGAAATTAAACGCAGAATAAATATGTTATTATTCGGTTGAGAAGCTTTTATCATCCAGTCTGCTCTCAAACAAACAGAAAATTGAAAGTTAGAATGTATAAAACAGTTACATTACCGGTTGTTCTGTATGGCTGTGAAACTTGGGTCCCACGTTGAGAGAGGAACAGAGGTTAAGGACGTTTTGAGAATAAGGTTCTTAGCAAAATATTTGGGGCTAAGAGGGATGAAGTTACAGGAGAATGGAGAAAGTTACATAACGCAGAATTGCATGCATTTTATTCTTCACTTGACATAATTAGGAACATTAAATCGACACGTTTGAGATCGGCAGGACATGTGGCACATATGGGCGTATCCAGAAATGCATATAGAGTGTTAGTTGGGAGGCCGGAGGGAATAAGACCATTGGGGAGGCCGAGACGTAGTTGGGAAGATAATATTAAAATGGATTTGAGGGAGGTGGGATATGATGATAGGGACTGGATTAATGGGGCTCAGGATAGGAACCGATGCGATGGCGGGCTTATGTGAGGGCAGCAATGAACCTCCGGGTTCCTTAAGAGCCATAAGTAAATACTATGCATTGTACATAATCATCTATACCAAATACTCTACAATGATAATAGAGGAAAGTTCACGGTAAAAGTGGCGAATGACTCACCAGTGCTATCTAGCGGCAGGGATTGTAGGCAGCGAGGATGACGTGACGAATGGCGCGTTGAACTGTGATATGAGCTTTTTTCTTCAACAAACACATATGTCCTAAGGATTATTCTCATTATAGTTCTAGCCTATCCAATGTCAGTTAAATGTGGAAATGTTTGTTCTATGTATTGTAAAAACTATGCCTTGCAAAATATGTTAGATCTTTCTTCAGATTTCCAAAAGATAGAGATTGGGAGTATTCATGTAAACACTAGTAGAATATTACTTTTCTGTTATAATATGATGATGATTATATTATTATTATTATTATTATTATTATTATTATTATTATTATTATTATTATTGGTACTACAGTTATTTGCTTTTGTCTTTTAGCTGTGCCAAGCTCATATAGACAGACAGTGTTTAATGAGGTTTAACAGGGCGCGTCAGCTACTATCGCTATTTGCGTCCTTATCTAAATCTCTTTAAAAAACAAAACACAAACAATATCATAAGCAAAATGCGAGCACTAACTAAAAACGCTGTCAACAGTTCTAGATGAAACGTTTAAAATTAGAGAGATAGAATATATTATGTACAAAAATCACAAAATATTTTCAGATCACTTTTGATTATCGGACTTCAATAACCATAATTCGAAACATTAGGAGTAAGTAAAAATTGAGTGTAATAAATTGGAAAAGTATACCGAAGTTTCAAATCAGTCGTAGGGCTGTTAATTTTTAATACTCTGTTTTTAATAAGAGAGTGAAGATAATAGATTTTCCTCCAATGAATTTAACAGCTCCTTCTTCCGAAAATATGAGTCATAATCAAAGCACAATGAAAGAATCGCGAATGTCCCAAATAAACATATTAGATCTTGTATCGAGGAAGCCACAGGTAACTAATAATACTCTCTCATCTCTTCACAATTTATAAGTATTTCCAGTTACAATGAATGGGACACGGAATTAAACAATTTGTATTGCAATAACAGGCTCGAACCCAAGACATGGTACCTACCTGTCCTTAATTTGAACCCAAGATAGCTCATAATTTAAGTCAGCTATCTTACCTACAAACATAACATGAAATAAAACTAAAAAGAAAGAATATAATGGTAGGATGGTCTGAGAGACCGGCCACACTAAAGATGTTGCAGTCTTTAGCCACACTTACGCAGGGTTAAGGGCAGCTATCCTTTTATAGGATTTCCTGTCTCTTCATTAAGGCAATTGTTACAAGAAACTTTTTTTAAGAACATCAGCCTATCAGTCTCTTATAAATATAGCCACAATTTTGTACATGGCTATGACTGCAGAACTGAACCTACATGTTCGTTATTCATGTTTGTTTGATGACACTCACATCACAGTTAATATCACATAGTGCCATAAATCTTCCGACTGAGCATGACTAGTGATTGGTAAGAGTTTGAAGTCAAATCATAGTTTGAGGACAAATTTAATGTGTTCATAACTGTTCGTCATCTTGTCACGCAGGCGGTCCGGCTTCGAATCCAGGTTAACCTTAGAACTTTTCATCGAAAAAATCCTTAGAGACCCTTGTGGAGGACGAGATGATAGCTGGGGTTTTCCCGTTTCCCCACATTATACATTATAATTCCGTCCTGTCTCCATTCCGTTATCATTCCATAGCATTCCCCGAACCCTGGCTAGCGATGCACGAAGGGGGCTGGCCTTCGAACGAATGGGACTGCCTGCTCGAAACCTGGGTATGCAGGAAACTTTTCAGTTGTTGTTTAGTTAATTGTCCGAAGACAGGTTTGAATCTCACAAGTGACATCAATAAGGCACCACTCATGAGACAACTAAGCCAAGAGGTAATGGGGTAGAGTGACCAATTCCTTTCCCCCGTCATTGGAAAAATCGCTGACTAGCAACATATTACAATAATCAGACTTCAGATGTATACAAGCAATATTGTTTTTCTCTGACACATATCATTACAATGATGGCTGGAAATTAGTTTAGGTTGAGGCTTAGCACAATAGATCTTCTAGGTCGCAGTGCTGAATCATATGCCACTCTCCCAAAATTCAATTCAATTCGTGTTCGCAATTGTTGACTAGGACTTAAATTTACTCTGTAGCACATTGTCGCGTAAGAGCATAGGAGACAAAGTAAACATGAGTACGAACCTAACGAGCAGATAGAATGAATTTATCAGAAGGCGGATAGTGAACTTTTTCTCATGAAGCGCCCTCATCGCGTGGCGCTCGTCGTGTGACCGAAGATTCCCAGAAACTCCGGAGCTGCATGAATGAAAGTAAATAAGCAAAACGGATCCGGAACGCTGCATGGCTGTAATGAGTGGAGCCTGACCTATATGCATCGTCTGCGTTAATATCTATTACGACATATGCGTCGGCATTCCTCCACTTTGTTCCCCCGTGGCTCGTTCTCGAAGGTTCGAGCCCGCGGATGTCGACAAACAAAGGTAATTACGCCTCTGCCCCAAGTGACCCAATTCTGCGGCCGTGGGGAAGGCTCTGTTAGGGGTCATCACCCGCGGGTTGTCTGCACAGTGAGCTTACAGTGCTTGAAGCGTGTGTGGAACAGAAAATGAGAGTGGTCTTTGAAAATAATAGTTATTTATGTATTAAGGGGTTAAGTAAAATTTGGAAATATTCAACGTTTTTTCCTCCATTACTGTATCTTGTACAATAATGAAAATTAGTATATGTAAAACACTGTCCTTCTGCTATATGAAAAAATATTTTTACGATTTAAAAAAATGATATATATATTTTTTCAAAATTAAAAATAGTGGCAGTTCACTGTGCAGTGATGAAGCGTTTCCCTCGTAACTCACAAACTACCGAACATTCTGTGATGACTAGAGACGAGAATTTCATGCACTTTAAAATCCCAAAATATGCATGCATTCATGCACTATCAAACTATGAAATATGCACGATCAAGCGAAAAATACATTAAAACATGCACTTTAATTTTTGTTCCAAATTTCTTATTTCACTTCTTTCTTTTTCCCGAAGTTAATGACTAACAACATTTCTAAATTTGTTTCTGTGAGGTTCTTGTGTTAGTCAATCAATATGTTTTTGTAGGCAGAGAACGACCTTTCTACATCGCAAGAAGTTATGGGTATAAACTTAACTGAACATATTTGTAATAGTGTCAGGTCAAGTTCTTCATTCAAGTTTTCACTGGGTCATTCCATATCAAATCAACAAGGCGCTCAACCCGACCGACTCAGATTTCTTTCAAAATTTGAGGGTTTGTTTTACCTGCCACGCTAACTAAAACTGCCGAGTTTCATATGTCCTGTGCTTTTCGTTTTCTGTCAGTGGCGTTTCAAACATGAAGAAAAATAATATTTTTGTAAGCACGCCGCTTCAATTAAAATTATATATATATATATATATATATATATATATATATATATATATATATATATATATATATATATCGACAACGTCTCCAGATAAATTTACAAAAATTGGGTGATGCATTCTTAATATGTGATAGTTTTTATTGCTTATATTGTTTTCTGCATGTATTCAATTATACTAAAAAAACATGGTGAAACAATTTTCATATATTCATATTTAAAAATGCGGGGGTTCTATTTTAAGGAAAAAAATATATAGTACGCCTCAATTAGTGATATAGTGAACTGATAAGTTTCAACTTGGAATCATCATAGGTTACAAAGATAAAAATTATTATGTCACTGCAAGCGTAAGCTAACCGTATAAGTCGCGATAATTATGTCCCACACATTCGTTGTATTTAATTATATTTGATCATATTCTTGAATGTCACTATGTAATTTAACATGTAGTACATAATTTGATTTTTTTTTATTATTACCTCAAATAAATTATTGTCACATGGATTTTGTTAAACCTGAAGTTCTGTAAGAAATGCTTATCTTTCATTGCTGAGATGAAATAGCCTGATCATCTTTCCAGACAGGATGCTGCGTTGATTCAGCTGCATTTTAAAACTGCTTAGCAAGTATAATACCCATCCTAAACAGCAGGACTGTATGAAACTTGTGTTCCAGGCACTGCGGTGGATTTTGCAAATCGAAGAGCAAGCATTTTTTCCTCTTCAGTATAGCTTTTTTCAGTCACATAAACGGTAGTAATGTTTGGGAGATGATCCCTTGTCCAGTCGTACAATTCCCTAGGTGTAGTTATTTGTTTATCGGATGGTCTCTGCAAACTAACAGAAGCCGCAAACCTTTTAAGTGTCCCACCTACAACGTCGCATGCTCTTTTGCCATGCGATATGCAAAAATAATGCAATTCTGTTGGAAATCCAAAATCTTCTTCATGTAATGTGAGGTTCAGGAAATTTTTTCCTATTTTTATACTGAGCAGAGAATCCATCGGAGAAATACATAATTTTTGTGGTGAATTACAGATGTTTGTTTTAATGACTCCATTAGATATTTTTGAAACAGATGTACAGCTGTAGTGTCATATTTCGGGCAGTGTGAAATTATTACCAGATTTTTAATAGAGACCGTATCGGATGACGATTCGTTATAATATATTACGAAAGTATGAATGGTTGTCTGCACATTAGTCCTGTGATATGACTAAATTTCATCTTCGATTACGAAATAGTTTTCAGCGAAGTCGCATAACACAAGAAACTGGCATGGCTGTAGAAATGATTTCATATCACGTAGAAACTTACTTTGTTCAGATGATATAAATGAGTGAGTCAGTAAATCACCAAGTTTCTCCAAGAGACAGTCGAAAAAATTGTCTGTGGGTTTCATTATGGTCTCAAGCGTTGATCGGTCAGTCGTCATCCACTGCTTGTAGGTCACTGATTCACTGAAGTTTTATTCGAAACATTTCTCTAAACCCTCTCTTATTTTGAATGGTTGAGGACATTCTTTACATTTCCTGAACAAGAAATTTATATGAGGAGGATTGCACACCATAGTAGCCAAGAAATGTTGGTAAGTTGGAAGGTAAAAAGAAAAATTTTCTAGAAATCCTCGTAGACCTGAAACTTTAATAAATTGCTTCCGGCATAAGTTTTACATTCTGATAAGGACACAAACACAGACAGTACAGTTCCACTAACTCCAGCTAGAATACAATTTCTTGGTCTAAGAGCTGAAAATTTGGAGAATATTACCTTCATTTCAGGGTTAGAATTTTTAAACACCGCATATAATTCATTTCTGTTCATGTGATTTACTCCCTGATTCTTTAATCACAACACATATTTCTTACCAAGCATCATTCTGCTTATCTCGTCAGAACAACAGAATTCTTTAACTTTACCGGCAACAGCCGCGAGCAAGGGTTTTCCAGGTTTCGGATTTGGTGAACACAAAATTCCCTTTCCCTTTGCCAGGACTTTTGCTTTCCGAATTATATATTCGAAAGCTGAAAGAAACTCTTTTTTATATTATTTACGCTCTAGCTTTTAGGTAGTAATGTTAAAATGGTGATTTTCTCACTTTTACCTGAATTTTGAAAATTTTCCTGCAACTGAGACAAAATTTCAGAATCAGAAAGGTCCTGGTTCCTCGGCGTCTTTAATATCGAAGACTTTATCTTTTACAATATTTTCAAATTTCTGTCTCTTATATTTATCTTGTTGTAGCCTTTTTTGTTTAATAAGGAACACACCTTGGTCAAAAAGACTTGTATTTAATTAACTTACATTTGCTGTAGAATCTACGTATTCTTCATTACTAGAGTCATTCTGAGGATTCTGCGTAATAGCATCATATTATTTTTTTTCTTTGCGACACATAGGGCACACCTTTTGTTCCTGTTTTAAATCAGGAAATACATTAAGTATCCACGATATAACACTTTTTAAATTGTTCCTCTAATTACAATGCCCTGATTTCTCGAAGGAATTGCAGCAAACATAGGCCTATAACTTAAAACGCGACTCCATTACATTCCACAAAACTATCACATACTACCAAAACTAACGACACTGCACTTGAAACAGATCGCACTTTTTGTATAAATTGAAGACTGTATAAACTGCTACTTATGACGGCCTGACAGATCGACGACGCAGATAATCAGACAAGTACGAACTTGCGCGCATGCAGTGTTGGTGTAAGATAGGTTTAAGTGCTACAAACCAATACACTGATATATTTTTTTTACTGATATTCCTGAAACGTTTCCAAAATGAAACTTACACCAAGGGGAGAATACTCTTACCTCTATAACATACATTTTTCGCGAAATAATTTATGACCCGCATTTATAGATATTCAATGTTAAAATGTGTTTCACGTGACCATTCAATAAAGAATTCATTACTTTGATGCAAACCCATTTTTATTGAAACTTATGATTCCTTAGCTTTAAAATAAGCCCAAGTTTAAGATTCTACCTCAATTAGAAGAGAAGTTATGAATTATTTTTGTTGATGTAGTATGCGACATTTTTACATTTTTTCTCATATTGACAGAATTGCTGTATGGATATCTTGCATTATTGAGGGCTAAAATTTTACATAATTAATTAACTTAAGGTTCTTTACCATCCCACCAAATTTAATGAAAATCTGAGGTGGCCGTTTGAGAAGTCCACTTTTTTGTGTTGATTTGACATGGAATGGCCCCACTACAAACAGTCTAATTCACTGAACAAAAGAATCCGTAGTCCGGGTTCGCGTTTATGACCCTGTCCAGTTTATTGTAAAGAAGTTTTGTAATGTTTTCCAAAGAACAACTGTCATAGAAAATATTCGGAAACAGAATAGCAGTACTTATCTTTTTACTGCAACAATGGAAGAATACGACATCCATAAATGATCCAGTAAAATCCTTTCCTTTAATCCAGTGTGCAAAGAGTACACTATTGGAACCTTTAATTGGAGGCATATTAGAAGCACATTAACACACGCAAACAGAATAAACAAACAATCTTACTGTGTAAATCTTAACATTTTATTTCATTTTCTGTTATTTAGTATTTTTTTTCTTTTCCTTCGTCAATCCTGATTTCTGAAGCTAAAATAAGGGATATGAAAATCAAGAAATGAGGTGTCCACTCAAAACCATTAAAACATGCATTTAAATTGCTTAAATATACATTATGCATGTTTTTATCCCCGTAAATGCCAAAACATGCAAATATGCACGGAAAAAGTACACGTATTTGGAACCAGAAAGTAATGAAATGGATAAGTACTAAGTTTGAGCTATGTCCTATGTTCCTATAAAAACATGCATTTGCATGGAATACTCGTCTCTAGGGATGACATTTTTTGTGTATATTTATGCATTTCATATCTACAATATGGTGTAAAATCACGTGTCTACCTTCGATAGATTGTCGGATAAAAAATAAATTCATTTATAAAATGGTCAAATATCAGTATTTTCTTCTAACACAAAAATATATAATATTTATTAAGGAATGTAGTTGAAAGAGCATGATTTTATAAACATGAGTTTCAGCAATAAAATAAGAGAGAGGGAACATGAAAAAGTTCAGAAGTTTATGAGCTATGAGGGAAACGCTTCATCACTGCACGGTGAACTGCCACCGTTTTGAATTTTGAAAAAAAAAAATATATATATATATATATATATATATATATATAATTGAAAATTCTTCTGGATCAAAAGTAATTTGTAAGTCCAACTATCTTATATATAAAAGTCAATGTGGCTATGTATGTATGTATGCATGTATGTATGTATGTATGTATGTATGTATGTATGTATGTATGTACTCGATACAAATCTACACGCTTTGACCGATATTTGCCAAAGTTTGCACGTTTAACTTCATAACCCGGAGAAGAACATAGGCTACATTAAAATTGGACAGATGGACGTTAAATTAATTAAAATGTGAAAAATAAAAATAAATAGATCAAATTTTCATGTATAATATTAAAATTCAAAAGCTTCTACAGTCAATTGCTCTAAAATGCAAAAGCTTCTACAGTCAATTGTTCTTTATTATTGTCTGTTGCATTCAACATCGACTTTCACGAGGCCATGGAAATTATAACACGAAATTAAATTACATTGTTGATACATCATGAAGGCTAAAATCTAGAAGATAATACAATAATTAGTATATTTACGCAGTCCAGGATCGTATTATGAATTTCTCGATGCAGTTGTGCATAGTGAGCAGGCTGTGTTTATACAACTGCATTCTTTGAAACCACAAGGATTGCTATCACATAGGCTAATTTATTGAATACTTAATATTGAATCACAATCACCAATAGTACTATTACGAAATATTGACCCACCAAAATTATGCAATGGAACTAGAATTGATGAGAAAAAACTCATTAAACGTAATAGAAGTGACAATATTAACTGTCAAAACGAAAGGAAAAGATGTTTTTATCCCATGTATTTCTATGATACCCACTAACATGCCTCTCGATTTTAAGCAACTGCAGTTTCAGTGCGACCAGCATTTGTAATGGCCATTTATTAAAATGAAGCTCAAGGACAGTCGCTCAAAGTTGCAGACATTAACTTAAAAACTGAGCGTTTTTCACATTCTCAACTATATTTTATACAAAGGAGTGAAAAAAAAAGAAAAGATTTTACACGTATCAAAAAGCACTTCAATGATAATTTTGTCATGTTGTTAATGTAGTATGTGAATGTACGTAATCCCACTGAAAATAAGACTATTAAAATTCTAAAATATACGTATTGTTATTCATGTCCGAAAATTTATTACTGCGAAATTCTGTCAGTATAATCATGTTACCAGTGTAGTACGTTATGCGTTGTGGAAAGAGCAATCTCTTAATTTCCAAAATACTGGCATACGTCTCTCAGAATATTAGTCCTTATGTTAAAAAATGACTTCTTGCGAGTTTATATTATATCTGTATTCTGTATATAAACTAATAATGTAATTAATATGTTCTGAATTTGTGAGATACAATTTCTGAAGTCATGATTTAAAAGAACTGAGTATTATATAAGCGGGCGTACAGCGATGAAGGGGTAAAAAATCTTCCAATGTAAGTTAAAATATACGTAGCCTATAGGCTATATTGATTCTGTGGTACGACCGATACAGAGATAAATTTTGGCTCACGATGACACCGCAACGGGTTCAGACTGAGAACAAGAAAATTCCCTTTCATCGTCAGCTGTCTCTGAAATTTAAGTGAAAGCATGCATAGACATGAAGTTACGTGAAATGTATGTCAGCACAGCATAGATAAATGTACAGATCTTATAATTAGTATATCTCTGCTTCTGTGCAACGTCACATTTGCGGTGGGGAGGAAGGAAAACGGCAGAAAGGTTGTAATGATTTTTAGCACGCTGACTCTCACGACTAAGTTAAGCCATTTGGAATTTAACAGTCACTGACCGGCAGAAACAAAATATAAGATCTGTAGAACATTGAGTTAACGTTAAGTGGGCCGAGGGGTGCGCTTTTGTTTTGCTGAACTTCAAGACAATGCTGGAGGTATGCTGCGGACAAGAAAGATTGGACGAGAGCTGTAGGAGAAGCCAGGGTCCTTCATGGACTGCGGCGCCAGGAGAATGGAGAATGAAAATCAAAGCAATGCTAACTCATTTAAAGTTTGTGTGGCTGTAGCCTGTATATATTTTCGTTTAGTTTTATTTTATTTTATTTATAGTTTAATTTTTATATTATTTTATTTGTATTTTTGGTGATGTGGAAGAGAAGGACTGACGGCCTTAACTACGCCAAAATAAATAAATAAATAAACACACATATATATACATACAAATAAAAAGACATTTGAACGTATAGCACGTGATGAAATGTTTTCTTTCGTTGCCTGACCTGCAATTGTTTCAATTGAGTTAATCCTTTTCAGGCATTCGGCTAAGAAGTTCATTAATTCATGTAAATGACACTATGTAAAGGTTTCATCTTTATGGATGAGGAAATCTCACTAAAGACAATTCGTTTTGGTTGTCTATAGTTGAGTTTCTGAGATTTCCGAAAAGTCTAACAACCAGTGTAATTAAAAAAAAAAGGAAGCAAAAAAGATAACCCGGGCAACGCCGGGTGTTTTCAACTATTGTAATAATAAAACAAAAATATTCTGGACTCTGAGAAAAAAATCGAACTTTCCTGTTTCCTAGATATGTAACCACAGCAACGTGACGCTACTCATATAATGACACAGCTGTGTGCTTTGCATTGTTATAACTGCATGCAAACAGTACTGACAACATAAAATCTTAACTACAAAATACTTTTGAGCGCTTCTGTACGTACGTATGTACATACATACATACATACATACATACATACATACATACATAGTGTCCTGTCAAATGGCAGATCTTTCACTGCAAACCCAGCATTCTCCAAGCTTTCTAATTTTCTGCTTTTCGATGATTAGAATAATGGTAACCCGCAATGATGGAGTTGGATTATTAGTGCAGAATTTACTACGTCCATAAACCTTGTTTCAGTGCTTACTATGGCTGTTTTATAATTCCTAATATGAGTTTCCTATGACCACCAGTCGCCTTCCTTGTGCAGTCGCCCCATTGTTTATTGCCGCGACTTGTCACAATGGCGACGTGTTGCTAATGGAGCCTCATTACAAGCCGTGAATTGCTCTGCTGGACAGCGACTGGGAATGGGCATCGCATTAATCTGAGACGAGCTTAGTGTGCGTGGTTTATGTATTTAGTCAGCTCACTGAGCCGTATCTGGCTATACTTTGTTTTTGTTAAATTCTTCTATTAATACGCAACTCCAGACGCGCCAAGATTGCCGAAGAAGTTCGTTGAAGTATCCGTAACGACGTGTTTATACAATTTGTCAATAAATTGATGTGCATTCTATTGTAAGGATTTAATTTCGAAAATGGTGTCTTTAAGATGCACCAGTATTTTTGTTTCTACGTCTTACATATCGTACGACGGCAATTTTATAAAAGAAGCAGCACGCTGTTTTCTGTCACGGGTTTCAAGTTTTCGGAGTGATAGAACTATGAACAGGATGTTGAATTCTGCTATTTTGTACTTGAGACTTAATTTCTCCAATTGTTCTGAATGAATTACATAATTCACTCTTAAGAGCCGCACCACATATGTCTGCCGACACGTTGAGCTAATTAACCTCACAATACCCTTTAACATCCAATATATTATATATATATATATATATATATATATATATATATATATTGTTCTCCATTGTCTTTTATTAAAGGATCAAGAAAAACTTCTAGAAACTACATTTTCGATCTCAGGTAAAGTTTTCTCAAAGTATTGTATCTATTAGCCATATCCATAGCTCAGGCGATAGTGCGTTTTCCTACTGTCCCGGGGGGGGGGATTGAATTCGATTCCTCCTTAGGTAGATCACCTGGTTGATTTTTCCGAGGTTTTCCCACGTGTAAGGTGAATGTCAAATAATCACATGTCAAATTCTTGGCCTCGTCTCGCCAAATATCTCACTATCATCAATTCCATGGGGATCCGAAGAACTCGCCACAATTTATTTGTCACAGCTACAACTCGTCACACAATTACAATTCGTGAGAATTACAGTTCGTCATGCAATTACAATTCCGAACATTTATAGCGGGTTCACAGTAATTCGTCAAAATTTCGCCATATACCATAGAGCAGCGCTGACCAAAACTCGAACTGCAATGATTACATGCGACAGACAGACTATGAAGTAAGGAGACGGAGGAAAGGTACTTAGCATGAAAACTACAACCAGTGGTGGTTCCTGTAATCAATCCCACGGTTAAAAATCTCAGGCTTTGCTCTATCAGTAATGTAAAGCTGTCATAAAGAGCCAGTGAATAATATACGATTTTTCTTGCTTCTTTTTTTTAACCTTCATCTCGAATATAATCAGGAATTTTCTAAATTCTTCTCTCGATCCTTGATCGAGAAATTAGAAGTTTTTCAAAATTAAAAACTTCTTATGGACAAGTTATTCAATCTATTTTAATCATTACTCTTTTGAGAAATTCTGTTCTAATAAAAGACTTTAGAGCACGCGATATTTCAAACCCCATTAGTTAGCTGACTTCCTTATATTTATTTAACTCATCTTTCTCTTCCAGACTATGATTTAAGACATGTCAGTTCCTGGTGTATAACAGTTCGTTGGCACACAATATTGGATCAGTCATTCTACAATATTGTTATTAAATGAATAACTAATAAATATTTACCCTCATCTAAAGATTAAGGAAATTAAAATTGAGATAAAACTTAATAATTTTATTCTTCTAGGGAGAAGATATAAAATATTCATGCGCGCACAGAAGTATTATAGAAATATATACTTAGTGGTCAGTAATAACAATAATAATAATAAATTTTCCAGCGTGACAATTAATGTTTCTGTATAGTCATAATTGAACCGTTGAGCAAAGTAAACGTACTACATTTTGTCCGACAGAACAACAAAGAAGTTCTTTTTCTTTACGAAACCATCCCTTACTGCTTGTAGATACAGAGTTTGTAGAGTGACATGATACCGCCACTGCTTGCCTTCAGTACGTGAATGAAACACACAGCAATGTACAGGAAACTGCTCGTACCCGTTCGAATGTTTGTGATTTCACGATGTAATCACGATACCCGCTTTGGTCACTACTGTCATAGAATATAAACTTATTTATCTTGCATAATGTATTTTTTACATTTTTCCTCCCAGAATAAAGTAGCTATTGTTTCTACAGTAAGTTATTTTCAACTCTTTCTAATGTATTGTCTTTCTGTAATTTCTACAACTTTCCAAATTCGAAGTACTGTTACTTTACTGCTTCTTCTACTGTAAGTTCGCAGTATTTTCAAAATTATGCGTGATAAAATTAGATACACACAAACCGAAAGAGGAAGCCGTAAAATTACATACAGTAAGTTATATATTGGTTTCATAGAGCCGTCAAAAGTGGGGTAGTGTGACGTTGTGATTTAACCTTTTCCCTTACTATATATTTTACCAATTTTGTGAAAAAAATAATCATATTTTTTTTTATTTTTGTATAGATGTCATTTAATATTACAGAATCACTGTACATCACTAATGTTCTTACATACCAAAAAGTCACTATAAAATAGACATACATTCATACCTGAATTATTATCCCGAGTTATCTCGTGCACCTTGATTCCAGATCTGGTAGTTGTCCCACTTTGATTTTCTCCTGAACTATTTACCAACTTATGTTTTTTATGGATTAATTTATGAGGTACAATATCAGTGCTGTTATCAAGGCGTTAAATGTTGCTAGTCGTGTGATAGACTCGAAAGCAGGGTATTACGCACAGTGGCACATTGCATTCCGGACAGTAGTATCTGCTCTTGTGTCGAATTTGTTTGTATTTTGAGTCTCTCGCAATACTACAAATGAAATCCTGCCTGGTTGGTTGTTCTTCTTCAGAGTTCGTGGAATAACTTCTGGAAAATGTCTACCTGTAAGCCGAAGTGGGTTGGGTGATTTTCCTGGCCATCCTGCCTTGAGTGATAGGACATTCGGGGTGTATTTTTCGAAAATCTTTCGAATTACCACCATTCGATAGTCAAAGTGTGTTTTCCTACCTTCAGATATCGTATACCAAACGTAGGAATCCCACCACCAGATGTAGCAATATCACTAACTTCCGTAGCCATCTAGTCAGGAAAAGGTTAATGAAATGACGGAAACGTATATTTTCGGGATAATAATCCTTAGCAGCGAAAATGGGACTCACACGAGTTAACTCGGGTTAATCAGGGAAGTGGTTAAATGGTGAGTGTAACTCATTGCTAACAGTAACGCATGATGGGACTAGAATCATAACGGACATTCAGATCATTCCAATCATACTGCTGATTGAGGAAAAAGCGAAGCGAAATACTGTATGGTGTCTATGGAGGAAACAGCATGTACTTCTAAAGAACCAATTTCCTTCATTAGACTATTCAAAATAAATTGCAGAGAGTATCAAGTGAAGGAAATGTCAAACTACCAAAAAATCAATAATTAAAATTACATTGCACCTCACTAGGTGAGAACATCTGCCTCAAGAACCACAACGATCAACTAATTGAACGTCATAGCTGAAAGGTATACCAAAACCTTAGAAGGTGACAGATGGTTTCTGCATTTTGAACCAGATAGTGAAGAAAATTTGTATTTTTTTTTTTTTTTTTTTTGCAACCGACAAACATCTAAATGAGTTATCAAGAAGTCATTATTGGATAATGGATTAAACATATAAATCTGTACCAAGAATTCCTGCTACAGCTTTACATAATACACGTGAAGGTTCCAAATCAGTGGTACCTTGTTATAGCTACTGCTGCTGATGGAAAGAAAGAGCAGGAATTCTCGCATCGTCTTAAGTTACGAACAATTTAAGGAGGAAGGAAACATTCTGGACTATCTCCGGGCATTAGGCCATAATACATCAGGAAAATTACAGTAAAACAACAGGAAATTTAGTATATGACTAGCTAAATTATTGTTAATTAATTCAATAGGAATTCAATGTCGCCAATTCAAATTGTGACGAATGAATCGCCTGTGACCAATTCAAATTGTTACCATTAAATCACATATGACCAGTTCAAATTGTTACCAATAAATCACCTGTGACAGAAATACACCTGTGGCGAATATGAATACGTAACGAATTAAGTGTGACGAATTGTAACGATGACAAAAAAAATTGACGAATTCCCCTAAATCTATTCCATCGACGCTATATAACAGCATCGTTAAATAACTGGCTAAAAATAAAGCTATTGTTTTTAAATATTTCACAGTGATAAATCAATCTTTCAGAAACACAATGATACATGTGGAAATAACGAAATGAATGACTAATGCCTTTATAGGGTACATCAAAACTTAGTTATTATTATTTTATAATATAAGTGCGATTACATCATTACTGCATAGATCAATAAAAATATGTGTAATTATCTTGTTGCTGAAACCATTTCTTGGTCAGTATTTTTAGAGATACTATAGTTTACACATTTAAAATCTTTAAAATGTGAAGCCAAGATCATTAACCCTACGAATCGTTTCGAGGAAACCACCTCTCAGTCATTTAACATCTATAAAAAAAAAACCTATATGAATCCTTTTTTCTTTAAAGGGCAGCAGCCACTTGACGTAAATTTTAGGAAAACAGCAAAAAAAACTACCGTCAACGCGGGCTACTTTGACCCTTAAGGTGTTACTTGAACCCAGAAGAAAAAAAATGTTTTCGTCGATGTAAAATAAGTTTGGTGTCGAAAGTTGTGGTCTTTTTTCTCTGCAAACTTTCATCTGTACAAATATTTTCACCCAAGTTACTCCAATGGTAAGTAAACATTTTTTTCTTCTGGGTTCAAGTAACACCTTAAGGGTCCAAGTAGCCTGCGTTGACGGTAGATTAAAAGATTTAGAAAAATAATCGCTGCATTTTTATTCTGTTTCTTAATAATGTGCGTGATATTTTGAGAAGAATTTGAGATGTATTTTTTACGAACTTAATTCTCAAATGATGCAAATTAGTGACCGATGCCTTTTCAAAAATAGATTCATATATACTACAACAGTCCCTTTCTTTCAAAGTAAATAGTCTGTAATATTTATAACATTACAGTCACAGTTTTGTTCACAAGTGTATGAGGTACTATATAAAGAACTTTCGGGAAAAATACAAAATTCCTAAAGAAGTACGGGAAGAAATCAAATGTCATTGATAAAATTTTCTGTTTCAATAGTCTGAAAACATTTATATAGTGGCGTTGGAGTTTAAATTTAATAAATATAGAAAAAGTTCTGATGTTTATATTCAAAATTGTACCCATATTTTTGTTTCATTACTTTGAAAACAGCTTGCATGGTGCCCGTAACTTTTTCAAATAACTCAGAACATGAAACTATTTATAATGTTATTTTTTACATCAAAATTATATTCTTCCTGAAATTTATTGTTTATATAAGTACTCATTACCTTCCTTAAGCAGAGATGGAGAGAATTGTAAACTATTCTGTGTCTTTTGGCAAACATATGTAGGCTTACCTGTGTTACATTTTAAATAAAAATTTGTCCCAAAATTACACCTTTAAGGCACCGTCGTCGTCTTCGTCGCCCTCGAATATCTGGCAGATGCAATGTTAGTTGTTCTCGAAATTTGTGGGCCCAAACCTGGCCGAAGACGACAATTTTTTTATTTGGTTATTTTACGACGCTTTAATCAACTACAATGGTTGTCTAGCGTCTGAATGAAGTAAAGGTGACAATGCCAGTGAAGTGAGTAAGAGTCAAGCGCTGAAAGTTACTCAGCATTTGCTCTTAATGGGTTGAAAAAACCTCAACTAGGTAACTTATTCCAAACGACGATTTGGACCCTGCCCTCAGTTTCTCAGCCCGACATATAGATGAGTACTCCACGCAGTGGACTGATACATTTTTTAGTCCACACCTGTGGAGTAACGGTTAGCGCGTATAGTCGCGAAACCGGGTGGCCCGGGTTCGATTCCCGGTCGGGGCAAGTTACCTAGTTGAGGTTTTTCCAGGGTTTTCCCTCAACCCAATATGAGCAAATGCTGGATAACTTTCGGTGCTAGATCCCGGAATCATTTAATAATTTCTCCGGCAGTATCACCTTCATCTCATTCAGACGCTAAATGACCTAACATGTTGAGAAAGCGTCGTAAAATAACCTACTAAAATAAAAAATAAATACATTTTTCAGGTGGGCTCTTCTAGGTTGGTGGAGTAAAGCTGCTAAGTCGATGTCGTACATTTGAGGTAGACCTACGTAAAATAACTCTGCCATTTGGATGATTTTAAGTAAAATTTGCCAGCCATTTCTTGACCACGTTGAATTTCGACTTTATATAAATTTTTCAATTGAAAACTTAGTTAAATGTAATACTACTTCAATTACTTCGTTTTCCCTTTATTATCAGGTTATTTTTCTTTGTATATAAAATCAGTATAGTTTTACAGAACCCGGAGAAGCTATAATTAGAGTTGAATTGAGATATTTATACGAGGCGCATCCAGAAAGTAAGTTTCCCTATTTTTTTTAAAGAACACACACTTTCAGGAAAACATTTATTGGCAACAGGTACAGCAATGTTTCAGCTATTTTTCAACATAGCCACCATCAGAACTGAGACACTTGTATCGTGGGATCAACTTTTGTATCCCTCTGTCGTAGAACTCTGCCGCCTGTGAATGGAACCAGCGTGTGACAGACGTCTTCAGCTCTTGTCGTTGCCAAAACGCTCACCGGAGGACAGGAATTTCTTGAGGTGCAAGAAAACGTGAAAATCGCTGGGAGCAAGATCAGGACTGTAGGGTAGATGATCAAACAACTCCCAGCCAAATTCCGTCAAAACAGCTGCTGTGCGCCGAGCCGTATGTGGACAAGCATTGTCATGGAGGAGCACAACACCTGCAGTAAGCATTCCACGCCTGTTGTTTTGAATGGCACGTCGAAATTTTCGCAGTGTTTCACAGTAACGGTCAGCGTTCACTGTTTCACCTCTTGGAAGGAAGTCAATGAGCAGAATGCCCTTCCTGTCCCAGAACACCGTGCACATCACTTTCCGTACTGACAGCGTCTGTTTGAATTTCGTCCTGACCGGAGATCCACTATGCCGCCAATGCATTGACTGCTGCTTGGTTTCCGGGGTGAAGTGCCAAATCCAAGTCTCATCGCCCGTGACGATCCTGTCGAGGACCTCGTCGCCGTCATCGTGATACCGTTGCAGAAATGTCAGTGCTGCTCCTGAACGTTGCATTTTGTGTTCGGGTGTCAGGTT
Organism: Periplaneta americana; assembly: GCF_040183065.1. Lineage (NCBI taxonomy): Eukaryota > Metazoa > Arthropoda > Insecta > Blattodea > Blattidae > Periplaneta > Periplaneta americana. Next base: position 99,114,510 of record NC_091122.1, on the reverse strand, counting down.
TTTCGGCACCCACCTGGCACACACTTTTTTGAACAGCAGGTGCTTAGTGACAATCTCATGCAACAAGGATCGCGATATCTGCGGAAAATGGCTGCTCAGCTCCGTAATCGTGAAGCGGCGGTTCTCCATGTTGCACTGCCGCACCAGCTCAACCCGATCATCATTGATGAGGGACGGTCGCCCACTGCGCTCTTCATCATGGACACTTTGACGACCTTCGGAAAACTGCATACACCAGCGACGCACCATCTGCTTACTCATGATGTTCGGCCCATAGACCTGACAGAGCTGCCGATGAATTTCAATTGGCGCAATGCATTGTGCATTGAAGAACTTTATCATCGACCGAACCTCGGAAGCGGCGGGAGAAGGAATAAGAGCTTCCATTTCGGACAACTGCTGCCACGCTACTAGCACCAGGCGGGACCTGTCCGGCTGGCATATGATTGATACGTCATAGATCTGTTACGCATGCGCAATTGACACGGCTAATTACGTTTACTTTCAAGGGGAAAAAATCTGGAAACTTAGCTACTTTCTGGATGCGCCCCGTAGTTTAAAGAAGTGAATGAATTAAATTAATGAATTCTAAAATTTAAGTGCGGCAAAAAAATATGTAAGCTAAGTACATTTGTCTCTGAAAGCTTTGAACTAAAAGCCTTGAAGATACAGCAACTACACAGTTCAATATATTCCATACAATGTCGTGTAATCGTACTTCCATTTATTTAAAATTTCTTTTTTAGTTTGTAAATGTGATGATATTAATTTCTTTATGTTCCTAATGGTTTTATGGATTGTAGTAAAAATTTTCAAAATAATAGCTGTAATATGGTCTAGGGAAAACGTTTTTCAGATTGAAAATGTTTCTAGGAAAACTTTTTGTAAAGCAAGTCACATTGCTTTACAATGCCCAGCATAAGCTACATTTAAATAATATCTTTAAAAATTCTATGGTTCCAAGGCAAAAGGTGATATTTATGTCAATTTTGGCGATGTTGTGCATCCTGATGGTATCTTTATTGTGGCATAAGATGGCATGCATATCTCTATTATTTTTCTCTCTAATCCGTTGTAATGAAACATGATTCCTATGATGTTATACGGTCGTTCAAACATGTTCGCTTCTGAAAAACTGCAAGAATGACGTCACATTATCCTTGGAGCCACAGAATTATCAGAATATTCGGTCAGTTCATTGAAATAGAGTTTTAATATACCTGCCTGCATAAGAATCTTCAAAACATTTAAAATAATTTTTAATGCTGGCTTTAGTAACAATTTATTCGGTGTGTATAAATGTTAAGGATGTTAAGGCTTCTGGTAATAAGATTAGCGGCAACGAAGTGGCATTTTTTTCTTTTGTAGGTATAGAAAATATGTACTTTATGTAATGTTAATCATTTGTCGTACTATATAGTGGCCCTACGTCATGCTGACTGCAGGCCATAGGAGTGTCCATTGACAGCCCTCAAAATAAGTATCTCTGACTGACTCGAATCTGTGAACTTCCATACAATGGCCACTGTTGACAGACCGTCATAAAGAGAGACTTGCTTTCTTTTGTAGAGGACCAGACGTACAGTGTGAAGAGTGTACAGTAAGTGTAGGAGGTCGAACACTTGGATGTGTTCACCCCATTCATTACACAGAGACCACGCATCCAGCTGTCCTCTCCATGGGTCGCAGACACCAATTAGGCAATCAGCACGCAAAGACAATGAGGGGAAATACACACACTGACACCAGTTTCCTTTGAATAGTAATATTCTTGCATTCGGCCATTCTACTGTCTACATTGCTTTCCTCGACATTCATTTCCTGAATAGGCATGGACCACGTTTTATAACGAATTGTCCTCACTATGTAGCCTATTTGCTATATTTTTCTTGTTTATTCTTCATAGAGATAAATAGGAAACAGATTATAATATACATCTTGCTGTAAATCGACTTTCTTCTTCTTCTTCTCCTCCTCCTCCTCCTCTTCCTCGTCCAATAAATTACGTTATAATTCCTATTACATTCGCAAAGTAGTCTTCCATACTATTTTCTTTCGGGCAATTTAAAACTTCTCTTGCAAATAATACTTTTTCAGTGAGCCTGCATTTACATACATACATGCGTACATACATACATACATACATACATACATACATACATACATACATACATACATACATACATACATACATACATGCATACATACATACATACATACATACATACACACATACATTCATTCATACAGGATGTCTCATTTTTCTTGACCGCCCTAAATAACTTTGTACGCAAGCACCAAATAAAAAATTGTTTCCTACAAAAGGTGTACAACTGAAAGGGGGAAATAATACTCATCAGGAGGCAACCTTATACCGTTATTTATTAATGAGATACGAGTACTAACATTCTCTTAATGGCACTATGTATTTATTATTCAGTACTTCAATTATGCTCGTCAAGACATGTCCAAAAATGTATCACAGTGGGTCAGTCTAATAAACAAAACGTTAAAGAAACGAAACGTTATTTGATAGGTAATAATTCAAGATGTAGGTAATGGTGGCAAGGCTTCCCCAATCAGAACTGTCTAGACACAATTTTCAAGTAGCTACCACAATACCCGGGAACCTCGCTTATATAAAGTCAAATTTTAGCACAACATCAACAGCAATTACACAATTAGAGGAAACTGATGTCAAACTTTGTGATGGTTTTCAACTTGCGAAAATTGTGTGAAGTGAGTTAAGACGGTGCGCTAATGAAATTTCTAAAATCCACAATTTTTAAGCTAGAGTGTTGAAATGTTTACCGAATATGCATGTATCATAATAACACATTGTAAATTTCAATCTTTTCTCATAAACACTTTTTAAAAATTTCTTCAATGTTAAACATTAATATGAAAAATAATACTGCTTTACGTATAATTCTGCGACTATAAAATTATGCCGAATACAGCCAATCAAATGCTCCATTTCACAACAGCTATATTAATAAATATGCCGAGTTTCATCGCTGTAGCTTGAACTGCTGAGAAATAAAATAAAACTTGTGGTTGAAAACATAGAAAATTTATTTTTCGAGATAACTAAATTTAAAGTTTTGATTGCACATAACTCGTACATTGACATAACTTCTAAGTACGAATTATATAAAAGTATACTTAGGGCCTATAATGAAGATATTAAGATAACATTTTCATAAAACCGTACATTTTTAGCGCGAAAATAAAAAAAAAATAGAAAATTTGTTAAAATTCTACTATTTTCAGTAGTGCATCGCCTTAAAGGCTGCACGTTGTGAAGTTTGTATAGGTCGTCTCGCAAGCAGGGATTACCGAAGACAGGAAAGCAAACGAAACATTTCGATAAGGAAGAGCGGGCGACAGGAAAGGTCACGATATAACTTGAATGATATTCAAGAGTACAGTCGGAAGAGAAACGACATCGATAGAATCAGTCTTGCATTGAGATAATTACATTACGGTTTTAGTTTCAGTTCTACTGCATGTGAATACGTGTCTTGTTCCAAGTGCGTTTATTTTATTATGTAGTGATGAAGTATTTCCCCTCGTAGAGTATCATTATATTATTCGTAAACATAAATGTTGCGCGTTTAATTCGCTTCGAATTGTTCTCTTGCTACGCTCTTCATTTCCACAGGCGATGTCCTCATCTGTTCATCTTCTTGGAAGAGGCAATACTTCTATCGGCCCGCATCTCTCGCTCCCTCAACGTACCTACATACACATGTCAAAACAGACAGTAACGCCACCATTGTTTTTCGATAATCGTTCCTTGCGCGTGTGCGTGCGTGCACCTGAATCAAGGGTACTTCATAGTTCTGCACTCTGCAAGATTAGTGACATTCTGTGTGGTAAGAGCGCGAAGTTCGATGAAGATGGCCTGAATTCAACAGCAAAGATTTAATTTAAATATTTCAGATAGGTCTACGCTCCAATAACATCCTGCGATGTTGAGCTTAGCTTTTTCCGTTATTAGTGCATGCTCGCAGAAAATAGAAGATCGTTTTCATCTGAAAGCTTTAAAATGTATTTGATTTGCTACTACGAGTGTTGTTCAAAAACTAATACCCACATTTTCTTCTCAGCCATTGACAGAGATAAATAGGTGCATTTTTGGGGGCTTGAAATTTTATGTTTCTCCGGCGTGTGTACCGAGTTGCAAGTTATTCCGACAGATGGCGGAACTGCAATGAATTCTTAAAATGGCGTCTGTTGCAGACTCCCGTTACAAAGCAGCGAATAATAGGCTATATGGAGTTTTTGATTCTCGAAAACTAAAGTGTGGTGAACATCTATAAACGTTTGTGTGCAGTGTATGGTAGTCGTACAGTTGATAAGAGCACTGTTGGGCGGTGGGCTTAGAGAGTTTAGGAGCCAGGAAGTGCAAAAACAGAGATGCGATAACTGCCGCGTGCTGGACGTCCTGCCATAGCCAACATTTCAGTATGATGAATCGCGCAAATGTCATTATTCGTGCGGATCGGCGCATCCTAATGCGACAAATGGCCCTATAGCACGCCTTCAAGTTTGCGAACCCGGGAATACATGACCAAAATGGGTTGGTCCGTGCTGCCCTACTCACCCTACAGCCCAGATCTGTTAGTCAGACTTCCACCTCTTTGAGTATCTTAAAGATGCTTTGCGTGGAACTCATTTTGAAAGTGAAAACAGCGTAATTGATGCAGTGAGGAAGTGGCTACGCACGCAGGACAAGAGCTGGTACCGTCAAGGAATACACGATCTCGCTCCACGCTGAGGCCATACAACGTGATGGAGACTTTGTAAAACAAATAGTATGTGAAGAAACATTTATTTACATTGTCACCAAACTGCAATAATTTTCATGGCTATTCTGAGAAATAAAATGTGGAGCATTAATTTTTGAACGAACCTCATACAATTCTGTATGATATTCCATCATAATGTTTTTTTTTTTTTTTTTTCATTATATGCTCATCGAAATGTTATCTTACTTATCTCTGGATAGGATATTGAAAAAAAAATTAATGATTCAGATTATATGCACTTAAATAAGTGTTATATTTTTAAAACATAGGGTAAAATTATGTTTTGAATAAAGGATAACATGTTTAAAGAGTCGGAAAATTTTATATCGTATTATGATCATATTTTCACAGTTTCTAAGATCATAAATGCTTGCTTATATATTCGGTCATAAATATCCGGGCCCACTCTTAACAATTGTTTGTATTGTTTTTTGTGTGTCTTTGCACTGTAACTCTTAGCTAAAGTATTCCTAAAATATCATTGTAGTTACTTATGGATCTGTTTATTATAAACAGAGACCGGAAGTTTAGGCATTATGAATCGTTAAAATAGGCAGGCAAAAAGGCATCATCAATAGCTAAAATAGGCAGGCAAAAAGGCATTATAAATAGCTAAAATACGCAATAAAAGGCAATTACAAAAACCTTGCACTAGACCCACAACCTTGCACTTTCCACAAGAGATTTCGGCAGCAAGAAAAGCTTTACATAAGTCGCATGCAGATTGAGATTTTCGACTCGATGCTGCAATTACTGTTGGAAGCAAAGAAATCTTCTTCCTAGTAGCCTTGGAAAGTGCAGTTTTGTGTTTAGTTGTACTGATATGTTGCGATATGAAATATTTAGGTAGCTACAACAACGTCGCAATGAAAACTGAAAGAAAAATAACGTTGGACCCGCACTCTTTGTTGCCTTGTCAAATAAACACAAGCGATAATTAAAACGCTTACTGTTATACATTTTTGCACGGCAGCACTCATTGTTGCAAAGAGAATATGAACTGACTGAAAGACAATAATATACATTCGGTGAAGTCACTTTCATTGTAGCGGCTACATAAGTAAATTAAAATATACCTGTAGGCAATTTTTAATAAATAATAGATCAATAATCAAATAAAGGCAAAATAGCATTTATTTTTTAAATTAGGCATTTATATTAAAAATGGCAGAAAAAGGCAACATAAAACTGTGACGTTTCAATCACAAAGGCATAATTCGTACAGATTTACTTTCAAAATGAAGTAGATTTAACACAATTAAAAACGCGTTTTGCCAAAGTTCCTGTCTCTGAATAAATGTTAAACGTCTGTGAATCGCAGAAGTCCATTCTTGTATTTATTCATATATTTTGTACAGTAGCCTGCAGTGGAATAGATAGATGCGTTTTGCGTGGATTCTTTTTATATTATATAACATACTAAGTTACGAATAGACGTTGAATTCTCATCGATTCCCCCGATGAAGCAGAAAAGTGAAGACGTTTTCAGTCACAATGTGAATGTCGTGGAATAACTGGGGGAGAGAACTGACATGTAAAAGACGCGAGATAAGAATTGTGGCGATGGGGTGTCAGAAAGCTTCCTGAACATAATAGAGAAATGCAGAAATTAATGGAAGTTTCTCCCGCGCATGATAAACGTGTTCATTTCACTTCGAGACTCGTCGTGAGTGAACTATCCATCTTGTTGCTACTACGTGAAGCATTTCTCTGTACAACGAAGCAGTTCGGTAAAATAAAATGCATTTTACTTATTTTTCGTAGACCTATGAATTCGTGAATGTATAGAACTATTGTAAACCATGTGCTATTTTTATACTAAGACTATAAATATATGGATACTTTGATTCTGGACGGGTTTTTTTCAAGAGACTGTTTAAAAATGTTGGCGTCACTGAGTGAAGAGCCGATGATAATTATACAAAATGGGACCAAAAAACTATTGACGTCAAATTTTTTATTGTTTAAATGGACTATTAACCACGTATAAAACAGAAATATTATTACATTTATGTACCGTAGACTACTGGACTGTACCCGAGCACGAGCATATGCTCATTTCGGATAACTATTCATATGTATTCATTTCAAATGTAAATTGTAAATAAATTTTAATTTTGAATTTGAATTTAAAATTAAAAAAAAAGCTAAATACAGTGAAACCTGTGTGAAAAACCACTCCTATTAAGAAATCACCCCTCTTAGAGACCGATGTTTCTCAGAACCGATGTAAAAACCCATAAAACAAATATATTTTACCTCCATTTAAGGACCATCCCTCTCCCCAACCACCGATCAGTCATTGAATAGCCGCTTCCTTAATTTTACCCGTTTTAAAGGACCTGATTTCGAAATAAAGTACAGTATTGTAATCCAACAATGCAGTAGTTTATTGCATTAATTAAGTACCGAGAACTGTACTTTATCTTTCAAGGTTGAAATGAAATGTGACATTCGTGCCGAATACCCGATCCTTTAATCCTCCAAGGAATGTGATAATTTTAACGAGGGGTTGTGACCACTGCACACGGCTTTCAGAGTCTGACCGCGTATTACCTGTACAGTACTTGCTCCTTGTTTAACAGTTTCGTTTCTTCTGGAATTGTGTAAAGTTATTACGAGTAGAAACATATTCAATAACATTAGAAGTATAATATCGCTGGAGTATCGACTCACAGTGATTTGTGAAAGTGAAAGTCGTTTATCTGAAAGAAAATTAGTGGAAAAATTTAAATTTGGCAAAACTCAGATTAATTCAGTTTTAAAATTGAAGAAAAAAATTATAACCTTCTGGAATTCCATTGAAAGACTGTGCGACTGGAAAACATATGAATGGATTTCTTAATATGTTGAAGGATAGTTTATAGAATAAAATAATATAATAAAATGGTGCAAAGTTTAATTTATAATTTCCCGAAACGGAACTAATGAGTATCAGGATAAAATTGTAATAAAATTCTGAACACAACTTATTATAATTAGCAGTACATACCTAGCTATTTTATTTTATATACGTACGTAGTTTAACTCATTATTTATTTAAAAAAAAGAAGCTTCCCCCTATTAAGCGACCAAACCAATTTTACATGGAACTGTCAGTGCCCGTACAATACAGGTTTCACTGATCTACAATTTTTCAACCTTTCGCTCGCTTGTGCTGCAAAGTAAAATCTTTATCTAGCAAGAATATTAATTTAATTGCATACTTCATTGTAATTCTTTATTCATAGCAGATTGTACATTATTTTCACATCTTCCTGGTCCACTTCGTTTTCAATTTATCCTCATTTTCCTGTTGTTTCTGTCGTCCCAGTTTTCCCCTGTCAATTCTTTTACTCTCATCAGTCCATTGATCCCTAGTTTCAAAGAAGCTTAAGCCTTCGGGCGTGTCCTGCATTGTGGTTACCAAAGGCCCGTTTCACAATGTTAACAAATAATCACTAAGTTATAACAAGTTACGAATCAAAAGTAAAATATTACAAATGCTAATAAACTGTGTTATACAATGCTATCTTATATTAATTAAGAAGTTTGATAAACAAACAGAATCAACTAAATAAGTTAACAAATAAGATAATGCCTTTTGCAATATCGCCAACGACAGTTCACGAAAAGTCACCAAGCAGAAGACCTAAAGTTTCCGTATGTTTACCACTCTAGTATACTTATATTTTATCTTAAAATAGATTATAAATGCTTGCTAATTTAAACAATAAAAAATAGAAAATAACACCAAGAAGCATATAAAAGTCTCCAGATTTACGCTGTATTGGCGATGCTGGAGTTTCGAATTGTGATTGGTCGATTAAACGAATGCGTTGATTGGTCTACGATTTAAATGGCCATAGGAACTGACAAATTCAATAGATTCAAAGTCGTTTTGCATTCCTCCATTCCAGGTTAATAATAATAATAATAATAATAATAATAATAATATTAATATTAATAATAATAATAATAATATTAATATTAATAATAATAATCAGTAATCGTAATCATCATCATCATAATCATTGGCACTACAACCCTTTTTGAGAACCAAGACCGACCAGCCGGCTGCTGGTCTCATGTCCACATGCCGAAGCAAAGGTGGACGATCATCCAACCAGAATGGAGGTATCGTGTGGTTAGCAAGATGATACTCCCAGCCTTCATAGCTGGTTTTCTTAACCGGATTTGGCTACCTATCGTAGCTCCCCAAGTGCATCACGATGCCTTTTTGTTTTGAGGTTAGACGCCATGTTTCCCTGTTGGATGTTATATATGACGTTCTATAACCTGACAGTTATTTTTCCATCTTATCGGGACTCATTTCAAAACTTTCATTACATTCATATAATGATACGAATGTGTCGTTAGTTGCTGGTTGGAAAATGTCTTCTTTTATTAAATTCTATAGCTTTATCTAACTAGAACCGCTGTTAAATAACACTAGCATTGCTGTTGTTTAACTATCAGTCGTATCCAATTACTCATGAAATGTGTGTACTAAAATGCCTTTCGTATGACTTAGTTCAAACGTCTCATCTTCGTGGCAACAATATTTTTTTCTGGGGGCATGTACGTAATATTTAACTTACCATAACTAACAGCGACTGAGTCTTAGCACTGCAAATAGGCAACGTTTCCTAAGCGCAAATAGCTCGTGTTGTTCTGGGCGGCTAAATAGCCCCGCTCTTAATTAATTAAGTCGCAAGTAACGAGATGTAATAAATATGTATTTATTATCTTTATGCTCGACCATGCCGAAATGTAGTAATCATAAACCTGGTAGCAGTCCTTTAATGCATGTCATAAAGTACACCTACTCATTAAAGTACAGGTGTTTTCAGCCAATGACAACTCAGCTTACAGGTGTTCAGCCAATAACAAGTCAGCTTTGTACCGTTATAAAACCGCAAGTATCGATTATTCTCGGATATGCAATCGAAACAGAATTAGCGAAAAGTCACGGAGGCTGGAAATCCAATACTGTCGCAATACTGTTCTGTTACTATAATAATTAGCGTTAATTGTAAATAATATTCAAATAAATTCAATTTGTCATCTCGTTTTTCAATGTCGAATTCAATAATCAAGGTTATACCAAGTTTAACGGGATTACACAAGGTCAATGACATTATTGTTCCTCGGAAAAAATCAATACTTTCGCGTCTGCGCACATCTCACAATTCACGACCTAGAACAAGGTCACTTCCGATCTTGTCAGATACAAATAAAATGTATACATCTGAATAATTTCAAGTTAGAAATATGGTCGAGCATAAAAAGTCGAATGAAACTCGCCTATAATGGTAATTAAGAAGCTCGTATGGAAATTATGAAACTCGCTTGCGCTCGTTTCATAAACATCCATACTCGCTTCTTAATTACTATCATTATAGGCTCGTTGCATAATGTACTATTATACAGTTCGATAAAATAAAATACACCTTTTGACTTCAAACTTTACATCCCAAGGAAGATATTGCAGAAAATGTACTATACCTGTTTTTTTTTTAAAGATGAGACATGACAGTTAAGCGGCCGAGCTTGGAACTACAGCGCTATGTTGCCAAATGGACTACCACGCTGTCAGCTGATGAAGGGCAGCAATTGATGTTAGATGGCTGACGTTAAAACATTGACAATTGACGCGAAGGTAAGAAAACGATACAAACACCGACAGAGAATCAAAGACGAAACGTATAAATGCTAACATTGCGTGCACAATAAATGTCGTCAAGGGCTATTGAGCACTCGCCACGTGGGAACTGTAAGTTTGGCAATTCAACTGTTGTTACCATAGCAACAAGCCTACCATGCTATGTGACATTCAGTTGTTTTCCCGATCTCAACATTACTGTCATGTATAGATTTGCAAGTAAAATTTACACATTTGTAAAACTACTCCTTCATTTGAAATAAAACACTTGTAAAATATGCAAAATTTCATTTGAAAAGAATTGACTTCCTTTACAAATTTCGACTTTACTGACTCAGATTGTGAAATAGAAGTTTTCAATTTATAAACGAAATTTACACTTTACAAGAATTGTAAACGTTATGAAAGGGTTATAACTTCCTTTGGTATCTTAGCCTCTTCCATTCTCTGAACACGTTCATACCATATAAGCTAATAATGATAAGCATTATGAACATCGAGAAGCTCAAGTGACTGTGGGAAGCGTTCTCTCTCAAGACCAAAATAACACTACCTGCTGCTTTCAGTAAGCCGACAAATTAGTTGTTGAACCCATGCTGAAGTGGTTTTCGCAAGAGCACGTATTTCAGCACTGTTAAGATTCCGAGTGACACTACACGCAGCCCGTTGTGAAATGACAACGTAATGTTCTATTTCACGTTTCTGTAGTCTGTTCTTAGAATAAGGAAATATGTACTAACTTCCAACAGGGACATTAAACCTAAAAAGAAGTGATCTTTCTGTTGATTCCACTTCTGACACTGCTAATAATCCTGATCTAGTGAATCCGATAAAAGAATGAAAATAATCCAGCAAAAATGTTGTATAGGTGTTAAACTATTAAATATCGTAATACTTATTTGATATAATTTTTAGGCAACATGATAAGATTTCAATAGTTGCTTGAAGTCATCCATGTTAGGCCTTAACATGTTATTCAGAAAATTGTTTTACATGAAATGAAGAATTTATGGTGATGCGCAGAATTCGTATAGACCTAATTATGTAAAGTGGACTTTACTTCCAAAAATTGTTAACTGCTGCCAAATATTGACTATTACGTTATAATGATGTAACTCAAACGTCTAAATTAATGACCTTATCGAAATAACAAGCCATAAGAAGATAGATTTTTCTGCGCGTGTCCATGTTTCCTCGGTTGTCGTGCAACTGCCTCTATCTTCAGACAGCGAACAGTATTTTGCGCCATTCATCGTGCTACTTACCGGACACATGATTGGCATACCATGAAGGATGACATACAGAGTCTCATGACTGAGAGTTATGGAATAGAGTAGGATGCCAATAGTGGCTCTTTCTAATTGGAAATATTCCATGATTTTCCTGAAAAGACTTGGAAACCCACGAAAAACCGGTCAATACAGTGGTCTTTAGGATTGAATTCCGGACCTCCCGAATACAGTCCAGGAGTAGGCTACAAGGAAGACATCAGACTCGGTATAGCAACTTATATTGTAATAAAAAGTAAACGAAATTTGTAAATGTTTCAGTTATCTGAGATTCTAATTATCACTGAAGGTGAAATAGATTTTCAGACCAGGTGATTAAATTTCATATTACTCACATATTTGAAATTTTCAATAAAGTATTCAAGTATACGCATGTTAAAATCACACATATTGAAGAAATTTCTTTGTTGCAATATCACTGTACAGGCTGAACACGAAGTCTTTCCTTGATTATAAACATTTATTACCGAAAAACTATACTAGATGCAGGGATGCGGTTTTCATCTTACATGATACCTCAACTTATGAAGTTTTCGTTGCCCGAAGAATATATAATCAATAACCAACTTCATGCCATGTTTTCTACCAACATTTTGCTTTTCATATCCCCAAAACCGGATATTGTGTCTGTTGACTTTTCCGGAGGTGTGAAAGATAATCTCTGCAGAAAAGCAAACTTGGTTAAGGTAGTCATTGTGTTGTTCGATTCGTTACAGAATGTCTTCAGCAAACGCAGCACTTCGGCGAAAGTCCTATAGCAACAAAGCTCGCATGATTTGAACTTTGTATGGATCGAATTCCAACCATTTCTGCAAAATTTTAACAACGGTAATGTGAAGTACGCCAAGTTTATTTGAGGCACGACGCGTCGATTTTTTCCGGACAGCATTCAAAAGCTGTGCACACAGCATCAGCACTCTCATCTGTAACTCTAGGTCGACCATTTCTCTGGTCTCCAGCACTGCCAGTCTTTTTTTTTTTTTACATGCCACCTTTGATGGTCTTCACATATATTGGTTTTCGTCCATACTTCCTCCGGATGTGTCGCTGAACTGTAATGGGCTACCTCGTTTTGTGATACTCACTGCACTTTTCCTGCATAGATGCCATTTTGATATTGAACTATATTGTACTGCAGTGCTACATGAAATGAAAAAAACTCTATGAATCCAACAATATAATAAAACTTTTATTTGTTTATATCTAAGATAAAATTAAGTTACAATTATTCATAATCAGAGGAAGACTTTGTATTCATTCTGTAGGTAGGCCTATATTATATGATAGCGAAACTTGGATTTTTTGGAAACCATATTTATTTTTAATTGGGTTATTTTAAGACGCTTCATCAACTACGATGGTTATCTAGCACCTGAGTGAGATGAAAGTAATAATTCCAGCGAAATGAGTCCAGAGTCCAAAAGTTACCCAGCATTTGTTCCTAATAGGTTAAGGGAAAGCCCCGGAAAAAAACCTGAACTAGGTAACTTGTCCCAACCAGGAATTGAACGCGGGCACGCTCGTTTCACGGTCAGACATACTAATCGTTACCAAAGCCTTTATACTAAGGAGACGGTCATATTACGATATTTCGCACGATATAATAGGGAGACACCTTGCATGTGCGCTCCTAGCGGTTCGACCTTTCAAATCACGCGGGAATTCAAACTAATTTAATATACGGAACTGGATGAGGAAATTAGAGTGCGTAAGAGTGTGTATTTTGTTCAGTATTTAGGTTAAATGTAAAATGAAAATCATTTTGAAGGAAAAAGTGATAAAAAAAACAAAACTTACACAAATTGTTCTTCACTTTATTGATTCTAATGCATAACATTAATCATGCACTACTTTTTTAGCTTTTGGATTCTTTGATGCGAATTTTTATGTTCTTTCTTCCTTTTCCTTTTTCAGTTACTTTTAATTTAGCACATTGATGCATTTGTCAGTAAAAACATTCAAACAATCACAAGAAATAACATTTACACATGTAGGAATTTGGATGCACGGTTTCTACTTGGCTTTTACATTGTTTCTGTTGCTCTCTAAAAACTCGAACTGTGAATCATACACTTCTGAAATTTCAATTTACAGTGCAACAGCATTGGTGTTTGGGAAGCACATATTTTCAGTACAGTACTTTTTATAGAAAATATGAGTGCTGTGATCTTGGTGCATTTCACCCTATTTGGCAACGTAATACGGCATAAGCGGGAAAATAACAAAATATTAACTTTTTTATTTGTTTTTTACTACAGAAAAGATCTAAATTAGCAGGAAAAGTTAACTAAATGGCGACCTTATAGAGTTACAGGGAAACTATAGGCCTAAGTATAAATGTTATGTTTCATTGTAATAATTATTAAATAATTACCATAGGTATAGTTATTACTTAAAATCGTTACAAAAGCGCCAAGATACTTACTGTGGCTTGTTCTTCAGAAATCAAAAGAAAGATGGGGAATCTTTCAGTATTTCTTGATTATTGCAACCGTATATTCATACTGCATAATACTTTCTAAGCATACTTCTGATCTTCTTTGTAAACACTACATTACTACACTACCATAAACACTATGAATAAATTGAAATTAATTACAGAGTAGCTGAATCTTAATGGCACATGCAGAGCACACAGTTGACTCTCCGCAAGGTCAAGCCGCTAGAGGCGCTGTTGTTCATGTCGCTCAATATTTCGCAAAGAAGTCCGTCTTGTTAGTATAAAGTCTTTGCCGTTACTCCACGGCGGCGGACAACAAGATTAAATGGGATTCAACAAAAAAGGATTCGATTTTATAGAGCAATAGATGCCAGCACTTCTTTACTGTCAATCGTCTTGAATTACGAAATGCCATGGGAATTACAAATCACTCCCATCTTCACAAAAATAAAAAATTAATAAATACAAACATAATTCTAGAAAATTCTACAAGTATGAATGGACGTATACTAACAAAATCCTTACACGACAGCCCATAGAGAGACAGGGCCAACCAGCTGATTGCTGTGCTCACGAACACATTCCTCAGCAGAGGTGAACGGTCGTCCAACCAGTGGGGAGGTAACGTGTGTTTAGCACGATGATTCCCCCCGCTCCAGCCATTAGAACCAAATTTTGCTACTCACTGTAGCTTACCAAATTCAGTGCTAGGTGGGTTCCGGTCCAATACACTTGGTCGAAATTTCATTAGAAAATTTGTCCCCTCGTGAAGACTCGAATCAGCACTCATTTGGTATTGCTGACGTTTACGACGCGGGACGTAGACACATAATCTTCTTCTTATGCCGAATCAATGATTGTGCTTGCGTCCCGTTCCAAAGTCAAAGTAAAATTTCTGTGAACTGCTCTCTCCGTCGGTTTCTCGGCAGTCCCTAGTGTGGGGGAAAAGAAGATCTTACGGTCTTATCTTCATCAGATAAAATAAATTACTTTATTTATTTATTAAATCCCGTCTACCAACGGGAATATAATTAAATTCCTGCAATGGCAAACACTCAGTGGACATTCTCAGTAGATGTTCCATCCATTTTTTGTGATAAGTTTTTATAGCGTCAATCAGGTTTATTGTTATGTTAAGTTCTTTCGTAATGTCTGCATTTCTAATTTAATCTCATAGGCTTATTCCCATATAAATGTCTAAAATATAGTATTTTCGCTGATTATATGTGTCTTTTATTGTTTTGTCTCAATATCCATGTCCTACTTCCATATACTCTAACAAAGCTGGTTTAGATGCTACATTATGTAGTCGTAACCGTATATATTTTGTCTTGATTTTTGCAAGTATCTTTTTATATAATGTATAACAATTTTGAGACATATTTCTGTACGAGTAAATTGATATTTCGTACTGGAAATATTTTAAATAATTAGTTGGCTCAATAATACGTTCATTTCTAAGAATTTTAGCTCTGTTATAATGTTTACCTTTCCTACCCATAACCTTAGCCTTATTCACAGTGGGAGTAATAACTAATTACATTCAATAATGACAATTAATAATAAACACAATTAATAAAAATACAATTAATAATAATAATACTAATAATAATTAATAATAATAATAATAACAACAACAACAATAACAATGAGCATCCTAAATTAAATGAAGCACGATCACTTAAAATAACATTTAAAGTAAATCTAATTTGTATCTTAACCCTAAGTTCAAACTAAAACCCACGAGTATAATATGTTCATACGTGCACAAGTACCTTTCAGCACTACACTCATTTCGCTGTCAACTCACTTACTGCACTGGAACTACGACACATTTCACTGATCAAATGCTTTGCATTTACCACTATAAACTATAAAACTTCACTGACACAAACACACGTCAAACTTCACTGGCACAGCACACTTCTTCACTGATACAACACTTGAAATAACAAAACATCAATTACACTCTTTAAATAGTGTGCATAATATACTACCGTCTATTAGTAAAGTCCTTAAACCTATTTTTAAATACATTTTTTGTTATTGGTAAAGCCTTTAGTAAGCTTAAATCTGCAGGTAAAGCATTCCAGTCCCTGATAGTGCGATTGAGAAAAGAAAACTTTCCAATATACGTCTTCTGTTTTCTTTCCCGCAGTTTATATGAGTGGTCGTTCCTTGAAGAGTAATTTGGCTGCTGCAACCTAGGTTTTATTTCTCTCCAGGCAGGCTCACCTCTGTATGTTTTGAACATTGTGCATAATCGAATTCGCGTTCTCCTGTTTATGTGTATGTCCTATTTTAATGGTGAATTATTACAACAACGCTTGAGAGCCCGTTTTTGAATCTTTTCTAATGTCTTAATATGTTCTAATCTGTAAGGATGGTGATAATAATGAGTAGTAATAATAATAATAATAATAATAATAATAATAATAATAATAAAAATAATAATGCTGACGTACAATTATTACGGACTGCGGAAGCTAAGCGTTTCGATGACCAGACAGCTGTCGTGAATGAAAACAGTGCAGACACAGTTGGGTCAAATTGGTGTATGAAATGGAAACAAGTTTCATAGCTTAATTAAAGTCGAGTGTGCTGGTTTCAGTTCAGCGCTTACTACCACAGGATGAACTGAAGAGCCTCGATACTATCATTGCTTTCGTAGAAGCTGTTGATATTTAGAGAGACAGTGGAACTTCGGATATTGTCTGTTTAGAGATAGCAATGTACAGATCTGTGGTAAAGTGAATTTTATGACGTGAGTGGGCTGTATCCTATTTAACAACACTTAACAACTCTCGGCCCTTCAGTCGCCTACTGGTTCACTTAATGCAATAAAGTCATATGGAAGGGAGAAGTGTTTATTTTAGCGAGTTCCAAAATTAACCTAAATTAATTTTGACATGACACCTATGTAAGACCGTATTCTTATTGATTTCACACCTTCACCGACTTCACTCTCCTCTCCTCTCCTCTCCTCTATCGTCCCGTCCTGACCCGTCTCCTCTCCCTTTTCCTAGCTTGCCATTCCTTTGCTATTCTCTTTTTCGTCTTCCCTCAAGTTAAATTTTATTGTAATTTTATTGGTTTCTTCTTGAACGTTTGTGAAGTTGAAGCACCTGTTCTTCCTCTTTGTAAGTAACTGTTACAAAGTTAGAAAGTGTTAAATAAGAAATAAATTGATACAGCATTGCATGAAGAGGCCAATAGGCTGTAATGTCATTGTCTCAATTATCCCCTCTTCGTCCACTGGCAGCGTCATTGCGTTGACAGACGGCGTCATGAGTTATGATGTCACTCATAAAGAAGGCTGTGGGCGCAGCAGTTAAGGTGGCCGCCCACTGTTCTGTTGATGATGGGATTCGAAATGAGTACCACTTAGACTAGGAGTTAAAATAATGCCCTCTTCAACCCAGTTTTGTCTCCGAAGCTTGTGTGCAGTGCATTTTCTTGGGCGTAGGAACTTATTTTAGGTATATTTGTGGCTCACTATTACAGCAGTTCTTCTACATCTCGGTTATTTTTACAACTTTATGAAAGCTTTTTATCGAGTGGAAATTTAACGTGTAGTTTAGCAAAGAAGTTTCGTGGGGAGGTAAAATTTTGTCTTTATAAGGTTATAAACTGACAAGAGTCATAAATTCATAATAACATTATCTATAGAACATCGAAAACGTTACATGATATATCACAAATGTATTTATTCATTCATTCATAGTTTTCCCCCAAGGGCAGGTCTTTCACTGCAATCCCAGCAATCTTTCCTATTTTCTGCCTTCCTTTTAATCTCCGCATATGATCCATATATCTTAACCCTCAACTGGTATCGCTTTTTAAATGTACATTACGATATGAAGCAAAATGGGTCTATATTGACCCATAGATACCAGTTGAGGGTTAATGTTGTCTATTATTAGATATATTCTTCTGCCCCAAACTCTTCTCCCTTTCATCATTCCTTCCAGATGAATTTATTGTGGTGTTGTAATAATGTGTGTGTACATTTAATTTTTTTAATTCAATTTTTCTTATTTCCTTTTCTCTATCTATCTTCATATAATATACAGCTAGATAGCAAGCAGTGATCAAGCATTTCCATTCTCATATTATATTACTCGTATAACTACAAAAGCAAAGTATAGAACATCAGTAATCAACTTCCGATTTGAAAATGCTGAGTTTTCTCAAAATACCGCCTACAAGGCATAATATTTATATTGCCGTTACTTTGCTCTTTTGTTAGTTTTGTCCTCAGTGGTCTAGTGGCTACCAGGCTTGTCACTGGAGCTGAAATTGAGGGCGATGTAAATCCATGACATGTCAGCCTGCGAAATGGAATTAAAGTTCTGAGTTTGTGTCTCAGATTTAAGACACGTAAAGGAGTCGTGTGCCTAATGAAGGCATCCAAGTAACATTTTCCAGCTATTTCTTGTCTACTTGAAAATTTAAATGGAGCACAATGAGCCCTGGCATAATTATGTTTGAGCTTATCTCACCATCCATCCGTAATTCACGTCGCAAAAATATACAGTGTGTCCCAGGCAGGCACCCTCTCCCCTCCCCTCCCCTCCGCTTTCGCCGTTGCTTGCATCCGCAAACTTCGGTGCGTCGTCGAAGTAAAATTTGGAGTCTATGTACTGTGTTATATATTAACAGTCGATACTCACCCCCTTCATAGTAGCTGCTGGAAGTGTTGCCCATCTTGTGTGATAGATATTTCACATCACATCATTCGCAAAGCATGTTTCATTAAATCTATTTATTAAATTTAGTGTTGTTTTTCTACACGGAACTGGGCGGTCAGGCAATTTTTCGTCTAAAGTTTTCCCTTGTCTGCCACACGATTTATTTTTCTGTGTGTACATTTTCAAAATGTGTGCACATTCACGCATAGAATATGCAACCACTGCAGAACGCAATGTAATAAACTGCACTTATTCTGAACTGAGTCACTGCGTGAGTTTATTCTAGGCTATCAAGGTCAGACTACACTGATTAATATTTGTTACTTACGAGTATAATGAAACTAACATCTGTCCATTCTTATTATTACCATTAATTTCTTTAAATAGAATGTAAAGCCTCTAATGGCAATATCTCATTACATTAATTTTATTCTCATTATATAGATAGGTTTTATATTTATATTTTGCTGCCTATAACATAGTTTCAGTGAACTACTATTAAATTAATTTTCATCATTTAATAAACTAGCTAACCAACGTAATTATAATTTTATATTTCATATAAATTGAATTGCATCATATTAGCTCACAAATTATGAATTTTTCGTTTAGGCTTTATCTGAATTAAGCACTAGTTGTTAAAATTTAACTCAATATCAATCTGTATTGCTGCTGTATTGTAAATATGCATAATTTTAATACGTATATCACATTGCATTGATTAAGACTGGATGAGTGAAAGAGAAGGCCTTATGGCTTTAACTCTACCAGCGAAAATACAACATATTCTATTCTATAAACAACAGACTGGCACAGCTAATTTCGAGAGACAGGGATTCTCCAACCATTCAGCTTTCACATGGTGATCTCTCCCTCTCTTTTCCTCATTCCCTCTCTCCTGATAGGTACACAAAAGACATGATGACTGAATAACAAGAATACCAGTCAGGAGTGATGAGATAAACTAAGCATTAAGGGATTCTTTTAATTTACAAGTCATGTATTGATTTTCAGGTAAGTCAGTTATTAAACACAATAGATAATGCTAAATCGTTCAATCTTATGACTTACCAATTTAATATTAACATTTGTTAATACATGTTAAACGTTTTCGCTTTTTACGGCCTCATCAGATACAATTTGCTTCTACGATATCTAAATTACATAGTGGAATTTTTGTTTTCTCTTATAGTAAACCAAATTGGTGTTATTATTACATATTATACTTATTATAACACCAATTTGATGGTTTACTATAAGAGAAAACAAAAATTCCACCATGTAATTTAGATATCGTAGAAGCAAATTGTATCTGACGATGCCATAAATGGCGAAAACGTTTATACATTATTTATATTTAACATTGTTTATTGTATGTAATTAAGGGATTCACCAGTCATGCAGATAAGAGAAGATGTACTCGTGAGAATAGTCGAATGGGCATCTTTAGGGTTAGTAATAAAACAGTGATGTCTAATTTTGAAAGCGTACTTGGGGAAAAAGAAATTGTGTGATAAAACAAGGGAAAATTTTAGACGTAAATTTCCTGGCAGCTCAGTACCATGTATTTAGTGAATAGGTTTAATGAAACAGGTTCTATGAGCGATGTGATGTGAATTATGTATCATAAAGTTGGGCAGCACTTCCAACAGCTACTGTAAGGAGGGTGAATAACGAATATTAATCACTGTAACATAGTACGTAAGTCTTAATCCAGGAAGAGCCGTGAGTTCGCGGATGCAAGCAGCGCGAAGCGGCAATAGTTGAAGGGACCTGCCGCTGGTCGGCCGACAGAAACAAGAAAACATTACCTGAGACTACTGTATTATCGACGTATTGCTGTATTTGATAGTTTTTAATATACAGAGTGGACATGTCTAGCACCTCCTGTATGTGATTTTGCTGTCTGCAGCAAAGTTGCTGATTTTCCAGGTTTCAGTAATTAGTGGGTACATAAAAAATCACACGAGCAATGACTGAAAGCTACATTGATCACGGAATTGCATTACTTCTATTGTTCTTGTGCAGAATCTGTCATTCTTATCAGAAGAAATTGCCCTGGTTTGGGAATATTTTTCTAATCATTAGCGAATGAAGGTCTCTACACTTAAGAAGGACGGGACAGCGATTCGTACTGCGAGCCCCGCATTTCACAATCAGTGCGATCCCCTCGCACTACGCGATGTTAATTAAGAAATCAGATTCGCACTCTTAAAGGCACGCTCGATTATTTTCGTTCGCACCATCTCGATCCAACCTGGAGCCGTGGTTGCATGAAACGAGATCTATTTCTGCAGGTTAATCGCCCGTCTCGCAGGATCCAGATATCTTAATTAGCCCGTCCATAGGTATGAAGGGACGCCCCATAAATCAGTGTGCTGCCCACTCGCTTGGAACCCATCTCTCTGAGCACCACGTAATTATGAAGAATTTAACTTAAATAGATTATGAATCTATTGAAGCTGGACAACGTCGTGACATAAAATTCTCGACGTTATGTGTGGGATTTACTGTGAATGTAATGTTGTTTTCTTGAGGAACCTTGCCAACAGTGACAGAATTAGAAGCTTTAGTGGAAAAATCTCCTAATGTACGTCTAGAGACAGTGTATGCATTGCGTATATACACGCACAGGTATGTACAGAATTGAACAAAGCTCTATCCACAAAGCGTCGTTTTCGATAAACTAAAATTGCCACTCTTATCGTAAGACGCGAATTTCGTGGGTTCATATCCGGAAGAGAATGGAATAATTTTAAAGTTCAGTTGAAAATATATCGCACCGCTTCTTTCGAAGACATTACTTCACTTCTCATGTTCGTAGTTTAAGAACACGTAGAGCCTAAAAGTGTTCTTATCTCGTATTAAGAGGATTCCAGACAAAATTACCGCCAAATAGTTCGTCGCCTCTGACAATATCTCTATTAATACCACAGATGTCTGTGCAGAACAAGGTCTTGTGAAATTACGAAGATCTGGCGAAAATAAGCGACACGAAATTTGAGGAAAATTCTATGATTGCGTGTAACGCCTATACAAGAATTAGGGGAATGGAATTAGGATAAATAAATACAATTTTCTGTAAGATTTAACTGTCTAATGAAAGGAATAAAACAAGCTATGACTACCGTAACTATCCATCCATTGTTTTTCTTGTTAGGAGGGAGGGAGGGAGGGAACATCCCACGCACTACAGCCTGAGGTCTATTGTATACCCCCCTATATGGGATGAGTTACATGCCCACCGATCCTCTACGTGCCTTGACCCCCTTAACGACCAGTCCCTACAGCCAACAGAGTCTATATATCACTCCTGCTTCGGCAACCCCCCTCCCTCAAGGCTTCCTCAACGGTCCGAGGCGGAAGTGCTCCCCCGACAAGGTCTGCCCCGGGTTCCGTTGCAGAAGCTATCCATCATCACTTGAATACAATCCACGGAGGCCGGTCGGGAGAGCCAGCACCTTCGGAGGGCCGCCTGTAGAGCGGTCTGAAAACCAGAAGTAACGGGATGATGAATGAAAGGAAGTGGCGAAGATTAGTTGGGTTCCAATCGCCTGATAAAGTTACCTGATATTCATCCATAGGAGTGAGGGAAAAACCCCGATAAAACCTCACCCAGGCAACTCGTCCCGTCCGGGGATCGAACACGGGCCCGCTGGGTTCGGAGTTAGACTCGCTTACCCCTCAGCCACGACGGTGGACTATCCATCCTTTAATAATAACAATAATAATAATAATAATTTTTTGACCCGATTTTAAGGGACCATGAATTGAAGACGTCTCCGAAAAATAGATTTAATATCAAATCATTTAAATGTGTGTCTTACGTGGAAAGAGTAATTTTGAAGCACTCATTTATAACAAAAAACTATTACATCCAATAGCTGAATGAACTTGTATGCTTGATTAGTCGAATAGTTGTGATACTAAATATAGGTCTAACGAAATATGTCCCTGAGATTATGTTCCGTTTTCCTGAAACATGAATTATAATGTTTTTGGTTACATCCTTATTCTGGGGAGGTCGTCAATTAAATAACCATAGATAAAATATAATAACAATGGTTCTTTCATGCGATTAATCATGGCGAAGCTTACAGAAACAGAATAAATTATTGAAGTACTGTAATTATGATCATCAGCTAACCTCTTTTCGCGTCATCTCCTATTACAGTAGCCGACCATCATCAGTATTTCAATCCAAACATGAAAATATTTCATTAACCTTTGATGTTTTGATGTAATGTAACAGAATTGTCTCTGGATCAGAATCTTAAGTTGGTCGGTTCAAAAGTGTTCATATGTTATAAGCCACTGGCATTCAGTGTAACAGTGACCTGCAGAACACGACGAGAATTTGTTAATAAATATTCACCGTGGGCCGTTGACCCGAATTCGTCAGCCATTGATCTAATGACTTCAATTATGTATGAATCACAGGATGTTCATACCACGGAAGTCCACTCTGGCACCTATATCGATTGTTTAGTCGCGTGACAGCTCGGTGATTCTCCTACAGGCAGTAGGCCAAGTCGCTGTCGCCCAGCAAACAGCTGCTGGCTGCTAATCGTATTAACTGTCTAATAAACACTATCAAGTCTTTTTATGCTTCTTGTAGTGATAAATGCACTTAGAGGGATCGAGAAACAAGTGATAATTTCAAGTGTAAATAATTGTTTATTAAAATACCTTTTTACATAACTGGATGGAAAAAACTCTCCGAGTTTCGGAGAATGCTCAGTGCAACTCGATGTGTGCGCCTTGAGTTGCTCTGCAGACATCTAAACGGTATTCAACCTCCCGCCAAGTGTTCTGTAGCATTTTTAGTCACTAGCGCAGTTACATTTGTGATGCGTTGCCTTAGTTCCTCCAAAGTGTTAGCTCTGCCTCTTTGGTACATAGCATGCTTCACAAAGTCCCAGAACAAAATAGTCCAAAGGAGTCAGATCGGGTGACCTGGGTGGGCAGGCAAGGGGTCGTCGTCTTCCAATCCACCTATCGGAGAATTTTTCATCCAAGAACGACTCACCCGTTGATGATAAGCCTGCTGAAAAACCGATCCTGAGGGGAAGTTGGTCAACAACAAAGTTCTGCAACATATCCAGATACATATTTCCTGTGACTGTAGCCTCTACGAAGAAGAAGAAGAAGAAGAAGAATAGTTAAATGACGGGTTCTTCTGCTAGCCATGGCACGCACTGAACTTTCTGTTATGGTGCCCACATGTT
Source organism: Periplaneta americana (assembly GCF_040183065.1). NCBI lineage: Eukaryota > Metazoa > Arthropoda > Insecta > Blattodea > Blattidae > Periplaneta > Periplaneta americana. The sequence goes on along the minus strand of NC_091122.1, from coordinate 99,090,404 downwards.
TACCACAGAGTGTTCTCCTACAAAATGGTGCCAGGCTTGTTTTAGTGCCCTAGCAAAAACAAATGAAAGTTACGCATAAACAAACGAAAGTTACGCAAGCAGCCGTTTTCAAACTTTGTTGCATGAACTTGGACAGTTTCTCTACCTTGTCAGATGTAAATCACAACGACATCTTTATCTGATTTTAAGTGGTGAGCATTTGTTTCTCGATACCTCTGAGTGAGACACGGTGTACTAAAATAATACGTTCAAAGTAAAAAAAAAAAATATATTGATTTACAAGTAGGCTAATTTGTTTTAGAATATACAATAACATTATATTTGTTGTAAGAAATATTTGCCTATAGACCTATTTGTTCTTCACTCCGGTCTATAATTGAAAAGGGGTGCAAGATCAAATTAATTAAATATGTGACTGGTGGAAAAAGTAATTTTTAAGCATTTATTTGCAACATTAAATGAAAGCAACCGATAGCTGAATAAGCTTATATCCTTGAATTATCAAATGGTTCAAATATAGGCCTAACGAAATATGTCACTGAAATTATTTTCCTTTATCCTACAACGTGTATTATAGAGTTGTTGGTTACACTCTAATTCGAGGGAGGTTTTCAATTATAAAATGCGCTTGAAAATATTGCGTTACGTAAGCTTTTCACTGGTGTGTTGAGATGTGACATTCTCGGCGTTTCACAACAAAGTAATTCAATTAAATACGTGGCGCGACAGCCCATGAAGGCCAAGGCCGACCAGCAGGTTGCTGGCCTCACGTTCACATATCTACGCAGAAATGAACGACCATGCAAACAGAACGGTGGTATCGTGTGGCTAACACCTTGATTCTTCCTGCCATTGTAGCTGGTTTCCGTTACCGGATTCTATACCAAATTCATCACCATGTTGAATAAACAGCGGTCCTACACACTGGCCGAAATTTCATGAAAAAATCCCTTCCCCGAGAACCGGAACCATAGATTTTGCGACAATTCGTCCCTGTAAAAATTTGTCCCAGACAATGTGTCCCACAGTCTATTTGTACCCTGTGACATTTCATACCAAACTAATTGATACCACGTTTTAGTTGTACCATTAGTGGTGAAAAGTGATGATAAAGAATACTACTAGAGTTGTATTACAAATCTATTTAAAAAGACGTTGAATTGAATAACATTCTAATAACAATAATCACCGTCTTTATCTACTGTGATCCTTTGGATATTACGTCGCATACTTTCATTTTTCGGTAATGCCAAGTATGTTTCAATGGTCGTGGTGTTTATGTGACGCTTAATAATTCATGTTGTTGCCTCATTAGAAGTTTTTGCATCTTCATTGATACCAGCTATGACTTCTGTCGCTTTACATCAGCCGTAGCGAAAATATGATCGTGCGCCGAGTCACTGTGTAAACTGCAACGTGCATAGCACCTATGGAGGGAGGCGGACACCCCAAGGGGAAGTGAAGCAACTGTCTGACTTATTAACGGATTTTCATTTTCCTTACGTCAAGCACTAGAATTTAATTTTATACAGCATAAGGTTACAAACTAATGTTTAGTACATGTAACGAAGAAAGAAATGAATAAGAAAACATAGGACACATTATCACAACCTATTAACTATCTTCAGAATGTCTCTGCGACAGAGTTTCAAAATCAGGAATTATGTCACTTGCTGTCAGTCGTAGCTGATCACGAAGGTATTTGTCTGTCAGTCGTGATCTAAATTTGGTTTTTACTATTTTCATCGTTGAAAATAATTTTTCACAATCGTAAGTTTTAGCGAACAGAGCAAGCGAAAGAACGAAGCTTCGGATATTTATTTTTGGGATAGATTTGAAAAGTTCAACATTTGTCAAGTTCTTACATCTAGCTTTAATTTAACATCACATTATAAATCTGTGCGTTTAAATTGAAGATCTAACCGCATTATTCGTACATCTGCTTTACACTTACCCCAGTTCGGCGGACGGGTATGTTCCGTTTCTCGTAAAATTGTTGACGTAGGCCTACCTCTTTGTAAGTGTAACCTGGCACCACAATCCCCTCTTTTCTCGCAACACCATTCTGCCTTCCTTAGTAGATCGATGTCTGTTATATAGGAAAACTTTCCATATTAATTTCGGGTTGCCTCTCTGATTTGTCGTGAGGCGAGGACGGTCCATAAGGAATGTGTAATGAAGCTGTAAATTCATGAAATCTTATTGCTACAAGTCAAATAGAAATCATCGGTCCGTAAAGAATGTGTAATGAACTTGTAAATTGTTTAAATTTCGTTGCTACAAGTCAAATATAAATCACTATTTGTGTGGTAATGGTTGTATAGTTGATTTTATGAAAATGTTAAAATATTGTTGTTGTCCCGACTCTATTATTTCCGGCGTGACTCCGCCCCTTTGCTTACGTCTTAGAAAGTAAAGGCTCTATAAAGTCTACTAGTAGTAGTAGTAGGTAGGTAGTATCGTTCGCCATTTTTGTTCTCAGATTGCCGAGCTACCATACGAGGAATCTATTTGCCACACCGTTAAACATTATCATGTCGTAGCTCCTATGATAATAAATCAAACGCAAAGTAATTCAGCAAATAATTGAGCGGCAAATAACGTCTGCGTGTGCTTTCTGCGAACACCAAAAAAAAAAAAGAGCTAAAATGGCTGGCGATTATATTAAGTATTTATCGAGCCTTAAGAAATGAATCAACGAATCACAAGACTCATACGTTTAAATGTAGCCGACCTGCAACGCGATTGGCTGTCGGAAATTAGAGCGACGGGACTATAATTATTAATATTTTTTGGGATCGATTGTCCGGTACAAGTTATCGTGGAACATATTTTTTTGTGGTACGAACTGTCGTTGGGATGATTTCTTTTTTTAAACCAATTGTCACGGGACTAATTACACGAGACATATAGTCGCGAAATGGGAACCAAAATGCATTTCTTAACGCGAGTCCTAGGCACGATGCCTGAGATCACGACACTACGACGCGGGACTTCAGAACGAGCGCAGAAGTAAAATGCCAGATATTCCTGCAGTAACATTGGAGCTAGTATACGGAGCTGTGGGAAGGTCATCTATGTTGTATGGGGCGGAAATTTAGGGTTGGGAAAATTAAATATGATACAAACGGGTTTCCTAAGACGAATACTTGGCATTGGAAGAAGCATAGCTAATTGCGAGGTGTTAAAGGAGTTTTGACTTCAAAACGAAGCAATTCACGTGAAAGTCAGGGTGGTAAAATACTAGGTAAGAATTATATGTGGGAACTAATCGCTTTTATAGGCGATTTGTTTCAGAATTCTACAAAGAGAGGGGTGGGGAGAAAGGATAGTTTTGTAAACTGCAGAGAGGTCTACATCGTATAGGAATGGGTTTGGTGAGGAGACAAAGAGGAATGAAGAAAATAGGAAAGATTGGAGAAAGTTGGGTTTGCAGTGAAAGACCTGTCCTTGGGGAGAACAATGAATGAATCATTCCGTCACCATTTCTTCGTTTCGTAATCATCCACAACATTCCCCGATCGCCGGCGGGCGGCGCACGGAGTGGGCTGTCCTAGGGACAAGAAACCTGGGTACGTAGCGAACCTTAGTGTAGTCAGCGGTGTGGGTTTGGGAATGCGATTAGCTTGAGGGTTAGAGCAATAGATCGTAACAGGTCGCAGAGCTGGGCCTTAGTGCCCCGCTCCCATAAATTTCATTCCATACCATACCTAGTAAAGAAGAATACTTAGTTCTACGTCAAGATTTGGAGGTAACACAATGCGCTCACTTTGAATGGATTTTTCCCTCTCTCAATATAAATTGTCCCTCCTAATTAAACATCCTAGAATATAATAATCAAATAAAAGAGTTAAACCGTGCATGTTCTCCATTATTAAATCATCTCATCGCCGCTCCATTAGAAAGTTATGCTGCAGATACGAAAACTGAGCGTGGAAGCGATTACAGCGATCTTCAACTGAGGTAGCACCTGATTCAAACAATGGAGTGACTATTGCGCTACGCCCGGACAAATTGCTGCCATAAGTCTGTCGCTGTCAGGTAATTCACGCGACGCCCCGCTAAACTGCGAGTCTTGGCAGCGCGCACCTCGGAGTCGTACATTATTTTTAGTATGTGGGCCGCAACAATCGCGGGGACAATGCGGCGGCATGGGGAACACCGTGCCTCACTCCTGGATCCTCCATTCTCTTCTAGGGCACACAGCGACAGCGTTCCAGGCTGCTAACCCAATGAGTCTGATTCGATTGCAGGATAGAAATGGAGGGTTACACTCCATACTGTGGGTACTGACTGCGTGTCCCTTGTCTTGTATTTGTGTGCTGTCTTAAGCATTCACCGTATGACTATAGGCTCACAAAAAATCTAAATTATTTATAAAGCTCAAGAATAACACTAAAATTATGTAGGAAGAAAATATTCCGTTATAATTAATAAATGTCATTCGTAATTTAAATAAAAATTCCATGATGTCAATAGAAGTTTCAAACAATAAATCATCAGATCCATTTAACATAAACGACTAAGACAAGGTTATGCGCCAGCTCAGGCGCTGGCCTCTCGATTCGGAGTTGCGATCGAGCGCGGGTTCGATTCCCGCTTGGGTTGATTACCAGGTTGGGTTTTTTCCGACCGTAAGGCAAATGTCAGGTAAAGTATGGCGAATCCTCGACCTCATCTCCCCAAATATCATCTCGCTATCGCCAATCCGATCGACGCTAAATAACCTCGTAGTTGTTACAGCGTCGTTAAATAGCCAAGTAAAAATAAAAGCAAGATTATGTTCTATCCTCCCTAATTCTTTTCAATATTTATATAAACCGAATAATTCAAGAATTAAAGAAGTCGATACAAACTGGAATTCAACTCACAAATAGCTATTGTTATCGCTATTGTATGCTGACGAGGTTTTGTTTCCAACAACAGAAACTTATTTGCAATTAACAGCATTCCATTTAAATAAAATTGCTAAAAATGTGACATGAAAATCTCCTTGACCAAAACTAAAGCCACAAAAAAAAAATTGCCGTAAAAGTATAAATTGAAGGAGTAATAATAGAACTAGTACCAGAGTTCAGTTACCTTGGCCATTCAATCTCCGAGCATAGAAATGATATTGACATCAAAATTAATACATACATTCAATTAAGTTGGGCAATAAAAAGATTTGAGAAAGTAAATGAACACGTTTACCCAATATCACTCTAAGTCATCCTTAAATGTGGCAGTGATGTCTGTCTGAGTACTCAATAAAAAATATAACAGAAAATTATAAGCTGCATATATGAAATTCTTAGTGCCATTATTGTGATACACTAGGCTGGACAGGGAAAGAAATGAAAATATTCAGGATATTAAAGTGGAGTGGATGATATCATTAAATATAAAAAATGGAGCAACCACGTCCAAAGAATGAACAAAGATCGTTTTCCGTATATGAAGGGTGTTGGGAGGAAATAGGAAATGCCACAAAATAGCATTACCGAAAAAAAAGTTTTAATACCTGAACATTCCTGGATATTAACCAGTGTACCAAATGTTTAACGTTACTTTTTACGGACATTTCCACTTTATTTATACCGTAAGTCAATATACAGTGTGTCCCAAGTTGATGTATACACATTTTGAAACACTATTTCTCAGCAAAGAAATGAGACAGAAATACGATTTTTGGGTTTTGTATTCCTTAAGCCCGTAAATGTTCAAAATGGTCCTCTTCCGCCACAGTACACTCCCAACAACGACGGCCTTTTCTTGAAATATGTGTGGGTTTTCGTTAGCCCAGTACACACAATTGTGTCGGTTAAATTGTTCCATTAAGTTTAGATGTGGCTTCATCTGACCAAACAATTAAGTCTTGAAAATCATCCTTTTCATCACACATGTTCGAGAACCACTCACATAATTCCAGTCGCCTATCTGGGTCATCCTCATTTAGTGCGTGGACAAGTCTCGGAATGTAAGGTTTACATTTTTGAGCTCGCAAAATTCGATTTTCTGATAGCAATCTCACGAGAACATTGCCTCATTGACTTCTTTGGGGTTTATGCAAAAGCCTGCATGACTGCATCAACAGTCTCGTTATCGGTGGAACTTCTCTTTCTTCCCCACCGCCCTTTCAACACATCTTGCACCGTTTCGTCGACTTCAAACTTGTCTCGGATTCTTGTGATAGTAAACCTTGTTGGTGGTTGTGTTCCAAATTCAACCCTCTAACGTCGTTGAACCTCAACAACATTCTCCACTTTCCAATAACATTTCAGTATCCACTTACGTTCATCGAACGATAATTGCACCGCCATGTTTGTTTATAAACAGATGAACATATTTCCATGCTTTCCACTGTTTTCTGAATCATAAACCGCAAAAATCGTATTTCTGTCTCATTTCTTTGCTGTGAAATAATATTTTAAAGAGTGTATACATCAATTTGGGACCCTCCGTAGAACAAATGCAATAAGAGAGAAAAAGACACGCTCAGTCTCAGTGTGAGGAAAGTAATTCTTAAACTTATCTCAGCATTTTTGCCAAATATGGTACTTGAAATATAACAAGACATAACGGTAATAGTAATAACAGCAATAATAACATCAATAGCACAGGGTTACTCAGAAAGAATTGCGTTTTTGTTGTTTAAACAACGCGCCAACTATTGTAGTCGGGGGGGGGGAGACTTTGCGACAAGCTTCCAGTGGTAGAAGTGGCCTTGGAAAATCAGTAGCAATGAGTCGCTTCACTGGTGAACAACGTGCGTGTTGTACAGTGCGATCGAGAAGTCTCTCCGCAGTGCTTATGTAGTCGAGAATCCACTAGGCAGAGAATTCAAGTGTATTTGGTAGAGAATTGAAGTGGCAACACTGGCCGCTAAGCATATGATGAACTGGGAGTGTGAGGTTGTCAAACCGGAATGAATGGGGGAGTGCCAACTTTCAACAGGGTTTATTTTAGAATTACTAGAACTAATAGAGAGCTGCGGAGGGACTTTTCGATCACACTCTATAAGGACATTTTACGTCCGAGGACAACCATTCTTTCATATCTGTTAGACGTCGATTTCGTGCACCTAGCCTGACCAACATTCCTCATCCACTGTTAAATAAAATTTGCACTTGGATACTAATTAATGTTCGAAGTCAGTGGATCGACAACAAATACGCACACAGTGATCAGGAGCATCAGAAGTGAGTTAAATATCGACCACGTTTAGGAATCTGTGGCATGTCATCCACGGCGTTCAGTAGGCAAACGAGCTGCGACTTTAAATTTGCAACTGTTGAAGTGTGCAGCGCATGTTAAAAAAGGACTTGCGTTTACATCCGTATAACATTAAATTAGTGAAAGAAATGGCAACAATTCCTCAGCAGATGTGTGAACATGTAGTGGGTAAACTGATGTTTTTTTTATTTTTTATTGGGTTATTTTACGACGCTGTATCAACATCTAGGTTATTTAGCGTCTGAATGAAATGAAGATGATAATGCCGGTGAAGTGAGTCCGGGATCCAGCACCGAAAGTTACCCAGCATTTGCTCATATTCTATTGGGTTGAGGGAAAACCCCGGAAAGAACCTCAACCAAGTAACTTGCCCCAACCGGGATTCGAACCCGGGCCACCTGGTTTCGTGGCCAGACGCGCTGACCGTTACTCCACACGTGTGGACGAACTGATGTTACGCTTGGAGGAGTGTCAGCACTGTGAGGGTAGACATCTGGGTAATGCGATTTTTCACAAATAATTTCCAAAGATTGTATTTTCAGCCGTGGATGGATTCGATTTCCACAACCTTGAATTACACCTTGAATGGGATAATAATAATAATAATAATAATAATAATAATAATAATAATAATAATAATAATAACTTCATGAGCATTAAAGCTGCAGAGAGTAATTATTAGTGTCAACTGTTTGGTTACATGACTGTAATTAAGAAAACAATGGCATGACAAGAACGATAGAGAATTTAAATATACAGACAAAATCCTTCTTGTGAGGAAGACTGGATTGATAGCCACAGCCCTCTGTGTCCTCCGTAGGAGTAAACATTGCTGTGTGCCGTCATTAGTTGTTGTCTTCTAGCACTCACTGGCAAGCACGTGGCAACCCACATCTTGACGTGCAAATATTTGGCAAATTGCTGCACCCACTTACAAGTTTTCAGGTCCCAGATAAAGGAGCTTGCTTAAGAGACTCATGCAGGGCATCAAATAAACAACGCGAGGCTGACAAAACAACGCCAAGTGCCTCTCACGGCGAGAAAGTAATTGCCACGAACGACAGGACTCAGTATGAGCCTGTCCAGAACGCAACACAATATTGATTGCTGGCACCCATTAAATCGAACGTGGCACACGAAGGACGCACTTAGAATAATAAGCCGGCTACGAGACGGGGTGCTAACACGCTTAGCAGAGCGTGGGAACGTCATTGAATAGGTACATTACTTTGTCATTATGGAAAGTATTTATAAATAAAGCATTCAGATGCAGCAAAACGCATATTTTGAGATTTTCATAGACATGCACATTTTCAGTATCTCCGATATCGAAAAAGAGATTTACGGCACGTAGATCTGTTCGTCTGTGTACAGCGATTTCTTTTAAACAATCTGAACTACTGCACAGATTTATTCACGAGTAACCTTATTCGGGAATTATACAGACTGAACTGTAAGTAATGTCATTGATTTCAGGGGGTTATTCTTTGAGATATTTCAATAAAAAAAATTTTATAAAATTTTTGCTCGTTTTTCTTCCTTTCAGAGATAAAAAATGTTTTATATGAAAGATTTCATAGTGTGTTTTGGGAAAGCCATTGATTTAATTGGCAATATGCTCAGTCAGTTTAAGAGAGTAGTATATTATGAGACCAAATTATTGAAACAGATTTTAGTTATATCCTTTAAATGTGCAGAAATTTGATCCGAACAAATGTAACTTTTGTTTCTACAAAGGAATTATACACTCTTATCCTTAGGCCTATATTTCCCTGTGTTCCCCTTCTTTTCCTTCTCTTTATTCTCCTTCTCTTCCCCTTACACTCCTTCCCTTTCCCTGTTTTATCTTGTACCACTACGTTCTCTTTGTATTTTCCTTGTTCTCCTTCGATTCTCCTTGTTCTTCTTGTATTTCCCTTCTTCGTTTTGCATTTCTCTTGTTCTCTATATATTCGCCTTGTTCTCTTTGTATTCCCCTTGTTCTCTGTGTATTCCTCTTGTTTTCTTTGTAGTCTCTTTGTTCTCTTTCTATTCCTTTTGTTCTCTTTGTATATCCCTTGTCCTCCTTCTGTTCTCCTTGTTCTTCTTGTATTTCCCTTGTTCGTTTCGTATTTCTCTTGTTCTCTATATATTCGCCTTGTTATCTTTGTATTCCCCTTGTTCTCTGTGTATTCCTCTTGTTTTCTCTTTGTTCTCTTTCTATTCCCTTTGTTCTCTTTGTATTTCCCCTGTTCTCTATGTATTTATCTTGTTTTCTTTCTATTCCCTTTGTATTTCCCTTGCTGTCTTTTCATTCCCTTTGCTCTTTTTGTATTTCCTTTGTTCTTCTTGTATCCTCTTGTTCTCTTTGTATTTCCTTTGTTTCTTTGTTCTCTTTGCATTCCCCTTGTTCTTCTTGTATTCCCTTTGTTCTCTTTTTATTCCTCTTGTTCTCTGTGTATTCCCTTTGTTCTCTTTGTATTTACTTTGTTCTCTTTGTATTTACTTTGTTCTCTTTGTATTTACTTTGTTCTCTTTGTATTTACTTTGTTCTCTTTGTATTTACTTTGTTCTCTTTGTATTCCCTTTGTTCTCTGTGCATTCCTGTCTTTCTCTTTGTATTCCATTTATTATCTTTGTATTCCCTTGGCCTCTTTGTATTCTTTTTGTACTCTGGGTATTCCTCTCGTTTTCTTTGTTTTCTTTCTATTCCTCTTGTTCTCTTTGTATTCCCTTTGATCTCTTTGTATTCCGTTTGTTCTCTTTATATTCACTTTGTTCTCTGTGCATTCCTTTGCTTTCTTTGTATTCCCTTTGTTCTCTTTGTATTCACTTTGTTCTCTGTGCATTCCTGTCGTTCTCTTTGTATTCTCTTTGTTCTCTTTGTATTCTCTTTGTCCTCTTTGTATTCTTTTTGTTCTCTGGGTATTCCTCTCGTTTTCTTTGTTCTCATTGTATTCCCCTTATTCTCTTTGTATTCCTCTTGTTCCCTTTGTATTCCTTTGCTTTCTTTGTATTCCCCTTGTTCTCTGTGCATTCCTTTGCTTTCTTTGTATTCCCTTTGTTATCTTTGTATTCCCTTTGTTCTCTTTGTATCCACTTTGTTCTCTTTGTATTCCCTTTGTTCTCTGTGCATTCCTGTCGTTCTCTTTGTATTCCCTTTATTATCTTTGTATTCCTTTGGCCTCTTTGTATTCTTTTTGTACTCTGGGTATTCCTCTCGTTTTCTTTGTTTTCTTTCTATTCCTCTTGTTCTCTTTGTATTCCCTTTGTTCTCTTTGTATTCCGTTTGTTCTCTTTATATTCACTTTGTTCTCTGTGCATTCCTTTGCTTTCTTTGTATTCCCTTTGCTTTCTTTGTATTCCCTTTGTTCTCTTTGTATTCACTTTGTTCTCTTTGTATTCCGTTTGTTCTCTTTATATTCACTTTGTTCTCTGTGCATTCCTTTGCTTTCTTTGTATTCCCTTTGCTTTCTTTGTATCCCCTTTGTTCTCTTTGTATTCACTTTGTTCTCTGTGCATTCCTGTCGTTCTCTTTGTATTCTCTTTGTTCTCTTGTATTCTCTTTGTCCTCTTTGTATTCTTTTTGTTCTCTGGGTATTCCTCTCGTTTTCTTTGTTCTCATTGTATTCCCCTTATTCTCTTTGTATTCCTCTTGTTCTCTTTGTATTCCTTTGCTTTCTTTGTATTCCCCTTGTTCTCTTTGTATTCCTCTTGTTTTCTTTGTATTTCCCTTGTATCTTTGTATTTCCCTTGTCCTTTCTGTCTTTCCCTTGCTGTCTTTGTCTTTCCCTTGTTCTCCTTGTCTTTCAGGATAATGTAATCTGATAACCTTTTCTCGTCAATTTTAACGACACTATATCAAGTACGATACTAGGTTATTTTGCGTCGATAAAATTGATAGCGAGATTATATTTTGGTGTGATGAGGCCGAGGATTGGCCATAGGATTACCTGGCATTCGCCTTACTGTTGGGATAAAGCTCTAAAAATACCCGACCACGCAATCAGCTTAAGTGGGAATCAAAGCCTCATCCCAGTGCAGCTCTGGGTCAGCAAGGAAGCATGCCTACCGCTTGAGCTGTGATGCTGGCTTGCGTTAGTCTTCTACGGGTAGATTCTTTTAAAAGTATAGCTTATTTAAAAGAGAAAAAACAGATTGAGGTAGTTCGAAATTCGTGCCACCAAGATCACCAGATAAGCACTGACAGCGGTCCTCTAAAATCATTCATTCATTTTGTTGTTATACGAGCAACTAAAGATCATTGCAAAACTTGATTTCCTCCACTTTCTTAACGGTGCTGATTGAGTATATTATAAGGAAAATGTTGAATATTTCTAGGCAGTTGGGAATGCGTAAAGTGCATTCTGAAGTGCGAAATATGTAGTGAACATACGTGACGAAAGCGAATTTATTCAGAATGGCATATAAGATTTTTTCGTGTGCAACTTTTAGCAGAAATAGATGTCGCAGGTAATTTCTGAAACTAATGACAAACAAAGAACTGGTTGCAATGTAAGTACGGTGCCCATAAAAGTTTATCCTATCTAAATATGATAAATGGATTTGAAGTAAGATGTGTTGTGACGTCACGTCTATGAAATGACGTTTTCCAGTAATTGAACATTTAAAGTTGTCTCACATTTTATTTGCATTTGGCTCTCTGCTGTCGAGTAACAGTTAGCATGGTTGACCGTGAAACGAGCGGGCTCGGGTTCAAATCCTGGTTGGGACAAGTTACCTGTTTGAGATTTCTTCTGGGGTTTTCCCTCAAACCATTGAGAGCAAAGCTGGGTAGCTTCCGGAGCTGCAGTCTGGACCATTTCGCTGGCATTATCATCAAATACTTGTTATCATCTTCATTATACTCAGATGCTACATAACAATCGTAGTTGATAAAGTATCGTAAAATAAATTAAATTAAAAATTATTAGCATTTTAGTCAGGAGAGGTAAAGTTTCTTAGGGTGCTATTCATAGACATTTCGCAGCACGCGCTACGAGCGTACTAAGCTAGACCCGGCTATCCACTGGTTACTAGTACAGAATTCAAATCATATCCTATCGCTAACACTGGTTTATGGATACGAAAAACGCTGATAATCTACCGGAAGCCTGCGCTAAAATTGTCTATGAATACGGCCCTTAAGCTCTTACATATTATAATACTATAGCTATTGTAATTATTTCCCGCTAAGAGGAACCATTCCCGACGAAAAATAAAACTCTTGTATATTCCTTTTATGATATAATAACCGACGAAAGTTGTGACAGTATTATCTCTGCCCAATAAAAATTCGCTCATATATTATCCCAGCTCTCCGTTTCAAAATACAATACTTTCAAAACGTGTACATGCGCGGGCAGACGTAAAAATTTGACTGGATAAAATTGTATTAAGTGCGAAATAAACTTCTTTCAATGGAATAAAAATATTCATTAAAGGACAATCGCGTTTTCAACCGTCAAAATTAAGCAGACCGTTAGTCAACGACTACAACGTTGGTTTCACGTTGGAAATCGAGGTCCACATTTAAGTATTTATGATTGACAGAGATGGTGTTGGGATTGGTTTTCTCTGAACACTCCAATTTCCCTTACCATTGTTGCACTATTTCTCCGTTTAATTCATAAAATGGCTTAGGTATGCACAAATTTGCTATCATTGTGATGTACCTACAGATCTGATAACAGATGTATTCATTTATCTTCGAGGGATAATGGTAGACTTAATTAGTAGACATGTGGATTTAAGTCATGCAAAAGTACAATAATGTATCTTAAAAATGTCCTACCTCATACAAAACTATGAAGACGTCCTTTCCCTTGCCACATCATACACCTAGAGTGATTGAGAATTTCGCAAATAATAGGACCCGGAAGTTCATGCCCTATAAACTTAATAAATATGAATGCAATTAGAAAGACGGAAATACGCACGTAGCCTAAATGTGTATTAATAAATCAGCAAACTTATTTCCTCTGTAACAACACGAACACCTAAGTAGGCCTATGTATGAATCTGTATTTTTGCTATAGAGTTTGAGAAGGAGCATTTTCTGCGGAACTCTGGAAAAAAAAACTAAGGAAGTGACTAGTGAACTGCTTTGTGTGGAGTGTGGCATTGTATGGGACAGAAACATGGGCATTACGACAAAGTGAAGAGATATGAATATAAGTATTTGAAATGTTGATATGGAGAAGAATGGAACGTGTGAAGTGGACAGACAGAATAAGAAATGAAGTTGTATTGGAAAGAGTGGGTGAAGAAAGAATGATGGTGAAACTGATCAGGAAGGGAAAAAGGAATTGCTTGGGTCACTGGCTGAGAAGAAACTGCCTACTGAAGGATGCACTGGAAGAAGAAGAGTTCGGGGCGGAAGAAGATATCAGATAATAGACGGCATTAAGATATGTGGATCATATTCGGAGACTAAGAGGAAGACAGGAAATAGGAAAGATTGGAGAATTCTGGGTTTGCAGTGAAAGACTTGCCCATGAACACAACACGTATGTATGTGTGTATGTATGTATGTATGTATGTATGTATGTGCATATTGGAAAAGTGAAATATCACAAGTACCTATTTTAATGGATTTGGAGTCACTGTTGAAATCTAACACACAGTTGCATATCCAGAATAATTATTTAGAGCATTTTAACTTGTTCCTCACTCTCGTAACAGTTAACGATCCAGTTAATAATCTCTTTCGTAATGTTACAGTGTTCAGATATTTTTAACTGACTGTTGTCTCCTATTTCAAGAGCGTGACGTCATACAATTCTGTATGATGGTTTATTTATCCGGAATCTCGATGGTCGACAACCGTTGCGGAACCCTAGCTATAATTTCCGTCACCTATTAAGAGTCTTTAACCCTTTTGTCCATACCGTCGCCAGTCGTATTCACAGATAGCTGCACTCCGGTAGACTTGTGGTCAAAACACTGCAAAGCTACTGTTTGAGATATTACAGAACAAAAATAAGCCAAGTGGCATATACACCTGTCCCTATCGGTAGAGTGGAAAATTGTAAATTCATTTTAAATTACTCTTGTCCTGAAACGCTACTGGTGTAGCTCTCATGGCGGAGCCAGTGACACTCCATTGCCCACGTCTGTCGTTTTCTGATGCCGTGGTCTGGGTTCTGTTTCCCTGCACTTAAAATAGTGTGAGATCGTTGACAGGGTCAGAGGTGGCGACGTCTGTGGCGTTAATGTGAATTAATTCAATGGCTTTACAATTGATTCCAAGTGCGAGAAGTGACGCTGTAAACAACTCCCTGACCTGGGGTTAGTTCCCCGCACAGCATTTCGATATGTGCAGGTCATGGGGACCCAGAGGCTCGATGTGTTTCGAAATTAGTTCTATAGTTGCACTGACCATTATGGTATGTTAGAAATTACCTTAAAATTTTTATCTTTCGACTTTGACACATAGCCTATATTCATATAAAATAAATTTAATAAATTAAGTAATGAAAAGAAATTGCGGACGAAAGAAACTAAATAGAATTGAAGAAGAAAAATTGAGAAGAAGAAGAAGAAGAAGAAGAAGAAGAAGAAGAAGAAAAGACGTACAGTAGTGGCAAAAAAACCGGACCGACTCTTGTAACTGATTTCAGAGCCTTGTTCACTCCAGAGCACGATAGACTAGTAACTAAGACTTTCGTGGTTCGAATCCTGCCTGGGAAGGAATTTTTTTTTGTTCCTTTTCAAATTTATTCCCAATACTTTTCGATTGCTGGTAAAATTCATGTTCTGGAAATAATCAGTTAATTAAGTAGTAAAATATCGCTGCAATCGAAAAGCATTGGGAATAAATTTTAATAAGGAATAAAAAAAAGTTTCTTTCTCAGGCAGGATTCGAACCACGAAAGTTTTAGTTACCAGTCTATCGTGCTCTGGAGTGAACAAGGCTCCTGAAATCAACTACAAGGTTCGGGCCGGTTTTTTTTTGCCACTACTGTACATAGAAGCAATAAAATAAATAGGAAAGGAATATTAAAAATAACCAAATATGTATATGTGGAAAAAGGAAAGACATCAAAGGAAGAGAGAAATAAAAAGAACTTGACAACATTGTGCGCTGTATCAGGAATACACCGTTCCTTACAATGCGTCACGCTTCGGGAGTAAAACCACAATTGTGTGGCTTGAATGTTTTATTTTTGTTTCTATTTACAAATGGAGAGTATGGGGCTATGATAAAGGAAGTAATTAATGAAGGGCATGCAATATATTTTCTCTTCATATCAAGCAACATCCCGAAATTAGTCGCAGCTCAACAAATTTATAACTCTGGTTCACTTAACGGGTATCATACGTATTTATTATTACTTTAATATTGCAGAACTCTCGATTACAAATCAAACGAGAGATCCCACAGGTTTGTAGCTGCTCTCGATGCCGAGGTATTACTGAGAGAGGCCGCGCGGCACGGCAAATTTTATACGCAACTTCGGCACCCTCATGCCCGTACCAAGGGAGGTATCACTGGTTGTGACCATACAAGTTAGATTGGTTCATGACCTAACTACTCGTATTGGGAATATTAGTATTCGACTGTGGCTCATAGTCTTGTCATAATAAGCATTTGAAGTGCTGCCAATTTTTGTTTCATCACGAATGCTGGAACGGGTGTCCATTCTCGGTGCGAGGAAAGACGTATTCTACGTCAGTAACAGAAACAAACATGAAGGCAGAAAAAAGGCGAAGAAGTAACAAATAAATAAGACAGAAAGAAAGAAGGAGAAATAAACTGAAAAAAAAAAGTCACAGAAAGGAAGATGCAAAATGGCAGTAAGGTGGATCTATACAAGAAAGAAATAAATCTAAAATAAGTAACAGAGTATCAAATAGGTTTCTCCATACCGTGACTATGTAGGCTAGACCAGCGGTGCACAACCCGCGGCCCGCGGGCCTCATGCGGCTCGCCACTATGTTTGCTGCGACCCGATAGTAAAGTTTCGAACTTAAAATTTAAACTTAGAAAGCATGATGAAAATATTCAGATTGTCAATTAATATAGATAAACACAATATAATATTTGTTACTCAGTCAAATGACAAATCAATGTAATTTTTTTTAAACGTTACATTGATTTGTCATTTGACTGAGTAACAAATATTATATTGTGTTTATCCATATTAAAATTTAAAGAAATATTTGAACAGACTTGTATTATGAATTATTATAAATTACAGCAACCACTATTTAGTAAGACATTTATGTAATTATTTATTATTGGAGGACGTCTGCGGCCCTCCAAAAGAACATTTTTTTTTTTTTAATATTGGTCCACAGTATTCATAAGGCTGAGCACCCCTGGTCTAGACCATCAGCCTGTCATGCAGGTGGACCGTTTTCGAAACCCAAATGGACTAATGATTTTTCATTGAAAAATTCAAACTGAACTTGTGGCAAACAAAGTCGCTATTGCGGTTTTCTCGGGGTTCTCCCGTTTCTCCCATGATGGGCATTAACATCATTCCGGCCGATCTCCATTCCATTACCATATCATATTCATAGCGTTTCTACTTTCACAGATCGGCTAAGTGCTGAGGGGGTTGGCCTAGGGATATATACCGAAACTTACACACTCAGCGAACCTTGGCACATTCTCACCCATATCAGTTGACTGTGCTAAGTCGGGATGGATGGATGTAGCGCTAGGAGATCACCTCGTCCTTCAGGATTGCGATGATTATGAAGACGATAATAAATGGATTTTGTTGGACAGAATGTCCGAAATTTTCGTTGCTGTTGCTACAAGAAATAGTCGTGGACTCACAATTTTAGTGGGCCTGCGGCAATAGTTTGAGAGCCACCGATGTAGCTCAGTCGGCTGAGGCGCTTTCTTGTCGATCCGGCTTTGCGATCGAGTGCGGGTTCGATTCCCGCTTGGGCTGATTACCTGGTTGGGTTTTTTCCGAAGTTTTCCCCAACGGTAAGACGAATGTCATGTAATCTATGGCGAATCGACCTCATCTCGTCAAATACCATCTAGCTATCACCAATTCCATAGACGCTAAATAATCTAGTTGTTGATACAGCTTCGTTAAATAATCAACTAAAATATAATTTGATATTAATTTAATTGACATTCTGTAATAGAAAGGGAATTTTCGGATAAATTTCAGAACACGGATTGCTTCCTTTCCCTCTTACTTCAAAAGTCCAAATAAATTATTGGCACTGAAAAGTGCCTTTTCGTAAGCATGATGGTGCGCATTCGACAAACGCTGACAAATATGCTCTTTTTAGTATTTTGATATATAATTGCCAGTGAGGAATCCGTATACTGAAATTCTCCCAAGAAATGAAAAGAATGGACAGAGAAAATAAAGATGGAATGTAAGAAAGAGTGAAGGAATGAAAAAATGAGTGAAGGAAAAGTAAACAATAACAATGAGACAAAGTAAAATAAGAAACAGGCCACCGGCGTAGCTCAGTTGGCTGAGGCGAATGCCTGCCGACTTGAAGTTGCGCTCGGGCGAGGGTTTGATTCCCGCTTGGGCTGATTACCTGGTTGGGTTTTTTCTGATGTTTTCCCCAGCCTTAAGACGAATGTCAGGTAATCTATGGCGAATTCTCGGCCTCATCTCGCCAAATACCACTCACTATCACCAATCCCATCGATGCTAAAATATAACCTAATAGTTAATACAGCGTCGTTAAATAATTAACTAAAAAAATATGAAACAAAAAAGTCATCCTAAGGGAAACAGCAAGAGAGAAGCTACAAAGAAGAAGAAAAAAAAAGGAATGAAGAAATGAAAACGACTTAAAAGAGAAAGTGAGATGGAAGAAAGAAGTAAATAGACATAACAGAATAATAAGTGATTAATAAAAAAATAATAAAATGACAACGAATTCACTGATATTCTTAATTTTCATGAAACAAGGAGTAGGCCTATTATTGAGCAGTTTTGTTTGGTCTCCTAGCACCAGCCCTATTACGTTAAGTTTCTCTCCCCTAGACGTTGCACTATGTTTCAATTGGAACCAGGTCACGAAGTGTTTGTTATTCATACCATACAGCCTTCACCCGTGATATAACTTATGTATGACGGAAGCGTTTGGAATCTTTAAAATCGTGACGTTAAGGCAGGCCTGTGTTTTTGTTTAATACATTGTCCTTGCCAGTGTGTGATAGATACATTAATTCTGAATATAATAATTCCCTTACATTCACTGTGTTGCAGTATCTTATCAACGCCTAACAATCATTTCAAGCCGTCTCGAAACATGTAGGTGATTTAAAAGTACAAAAAGAAATTATAAATTACAAAATTGACCTTTAACATAAACTGAAATACAGTGGGCTAGGACTGACCATCGCCATCACACATAAAGGGAGACTAATAATGTCAGTATTGGTGTTGCTCGAAAAAATACTTTATTATTATTATTATTATTATTATTATTATTATTATTATTATACTGTAGTTTTGTTAATTCGGCCACAGAAGACGGTGATATTATGTTAGTCATACAGAGAATGAAATTTATGACCGTAAAAAATGCTGCTTGAAAACAACATCATATAAGTAGCAAAATTTGATATGTTGTATTGAATTATTTCAACATTACAATTGCTTGTTTGTTAAAATGTGTGTATGATAAAGTTACAGAATGTGTGTTCTTTTGTTTTGTGTGTTTTTGGAAAATATAATTTCAATTAATGCTCCGCCATAATGTTGTAACTGAAACCTTGTGCATCCCTCGTGTTTATCGTACGGCTCGTCCTCTCCCACACGTTAACTGCACTTTCTTTACGTTTCCACTGTGCCTAAATGAGACGCTCTACGGTATTTGGTAACGTGTACAAGTGCAATGTCGAAACACCAGTCGTATTATTTGCATTCACCATTGACATCCTGTGATGTTGAAAGGTCGTTCTCAAAATATAAAAACTGTTTGAGAATCGCCGCAGGACGTTTCAGTTCGCAAAACTTCGGATGTATTTTGTTGTTCATTTTAATGCCGGCAACGAAACCGAAGAAGACGGACCCTTGCATGTATAAAGTAGGCCTATGTATTCATGTACTTTATTTTCAGTCATAACCAGACTGTACTACCTTTGTTTATGTCCGCAGTGTGTGCCCAGTACCGAGCGTGTAAAAGCTATAGTCAATGCTTGCGTACATTGATTGCTAAAGTATCCCGGTTCCACCCTCTAATAATTACAAAATTTTATATAGAACTACATACGGTATTTATAGGTCTAAATATAGGTGTAACAGCTATTTTTATTTCATCCTGTATTTATATATTTGACATACAATTAGTATAGTCTGCCTTTGTAGCTATATGGATGCCCCGTGCGCTTCTAACAGGCCGAGATTCGATTTCTGATGTGGGTAATATAATAAATTTAAACTTCCGTGCATTGTATAACGCTTAGTTGAGTTCTGTTACGTCTGCGTCACTTCTGTTTTCTGTTTACATGGGAATACTCCACGTGGATTTTTCGTGTTGTCATGACTGCTATGCATTCTAGCGGCTAACGCACGAAACTCTCTTCTTCTATTTATAATAACTGCCACCAGAATGCGCTAGCGAACAGCATCAGAAGTGAACAGAGCTGTTTGTATCCCTTGCCGTACTATGTCGCCACCTAGTATAATATGTAGAATCGGTGACGTATTCGTATTTTGCTTGAACGACTTTAATTCCGTTTAAATTATGCAAATGATTAGACAAGAGATAAATAATTATTGCTACATGTAATTAAGCACTATCAACAGGGTGCGAATTGAGATTTCTGATGAGGAGGAGATAAAATCCTAGATAGGGAATACCGTACATAAAATTATTATTATTATTATTATTATTATTATTATTATTATTATTATTATTATTATTATTATTATTATTATTATTATTATTATTAAAATAAGGAATGGAGTGATCAGATGACTAAAGAAAATTCAATTTTAAATTTCGTAAAATATAGACAGAATGGTATGACCATGTAGAGCGAATGGATGATGGAAGGTCACCAAGAAGAGTTTTAGATTGGATTCCAGAGGGAAGGAGAGGCTGAGGTAGACCGCAAATCACCTGATTGCAACAAATAAATAAAGCGTTGGCAGAGAAAGAGCTGCAAGAACGGGATTGGGAAGTTAGAATTGGAGGAAAAGAATAAGAACGTAGGACTTTGGTCACAGGAAGAAGTGATATTACATTGTAAACCTGTTTGTAATAATAATAATAATAATTATTATTATTATTATTATTATTATTATTATTATTGCTAAACGCTTGATCGCACTGAGTTGCTTGTCTTGCATCTTGATGATAATAGTAATAATAAAATAAATATCCATGAACAGAGGCTTAAGATAAGATGTGTATGTAATTCCTAAGTTATTGATTGTTCTCAGCTTGCCGGTGATGATACAGAAGTATTATTTTCTTTGCTTATGTTATACAGAGACATCATTATTTATTTTTACTTCAATTTTTATTGTACCTGAGTTTTGAATGTACTTCACTCCTTATCCCACCTACTAGTAAACTTACAACCGTCCTCCACACAAAACCAAGACCGCGTATGCAGTACTGAGTTAGTGAGTATAGTACGTTCCAGAAATATGTTCGCTTTTTCCAGTGACGAAAGAGCTTTCAATATTGAATCATATTTTCGCACAGGTACTGTCGTCCTTTTGCCTACGTCGCATCCCGGTTTCCCCCACCTGCTTCTGTTCGCCCCTCTGTAAAGTCTAGAAGCTGGGCTGTCTTAGCTCTTTTCTGAAAACATTAATTTCTGTTAGGAATTGGACGTCTACGTAATATTATACAACTGTTTAAAATAACTTAAATAAAAGGGCCTCGTTAAGTAATTAACTGTCACGTGATTCCCCCCCCTTTCTATGACCCTGCGACAAAACCACTTGAACGGACAGAAGATAGTATTTCTGAGTAATTTTATCTTTTCGGGTCGGGCAGAAGTGAAGATTAAATTTACAGTACGTAAGGTAATCTTTTGTAGAGTAGGTATAGAATTATTTCAACATGAGTTACTCGTACGAAGGACGAAACTGGTAATTGGAATTAGGTACAATAGTCTACGGCGGCCGGGTAGCTCAGTTAGTAGAGCAGCTGGCTACGGACTGGAAGGTCCCGGGGTTCGGTCCCAGGTGCCAAACTTTCAGAACGGCCCCAAGGTTCACTCAGCCTTCTATAAAATTGAGTACTGGGTCTTTCTCGGGGGTAAAAGGCGGTCAGAACGTGGTGCCGACCACACCACCTCATTCTAGTGCCGAGGTCATGGAAAGCATGGGGCTCTACCTCCATGCCCCCCAAGTGCCTTCATGGCATGTTACGGCGATACATTTACCTTTGCAATAGTCTATAGTGCGATAATATGCACAAAAGAACTGAAGCCTGTATCGAAATTAACGGCCACCATTTTCAAAAATGTGTTTAAATATCCATATTATGATTATTTTTCAATTTAACTTCATACTGTAACAGTACAATATACACTGCATAATTAATACGTCCGAATGGATAGTTCAATTCGTGAGTAAAAACACTAAGTGTTAATACAGTATTGTATTTGGATTAAACAAAAACCTAATGAAAATTATCAAACTCAAAATTGCGATATTTCCTAGTTTACGTAAATGGATGAACTACTTTTCTTCCCTCCTATACCCATTAAAGTGATTTGTATTTTACGACAGTATCATCGAACTCCAGTCTTGGAAGGGGGAGCAAGCGGTGTTTCCGGTTCTAGACCTTTAATCCAAAGATATAATCAGGCTAATATTAAAAATGTTAGTAAAATAAAATGATGTCCCTGCACTTTATAAAGTATACTCGTATTAAAATAATTATATTTTCTGAGGAAGATAGAAGTTATCCCTGGCAGGGATGTAATATGAATTTAGGAGAATGGGGGAAACAACTTTCCAACAGAGGATGAAATACCCCATCCCGCTGTTAATTCGCACCTTGACTATCAAGTGAAAATGAGGCATTTCCAAAAACATATTTTTAAAATCAGTACGGCTTATAATCTGTCTACTTTATTTCTTGGGCATAAGGCAGCAATATTAACCTTTGAATTATTTTACGGCGTTCTTTTACATGAGTTACTCGTACAGTGTCATGACAGTTGCATTATTTATTACTTTATAGTTATGACTTTTGGGGTAAAATAATTTCGAAGGAAGTAGATTGTGTTCTTTAAGTAATGTATCACGTTTCTATTTTTATTGCAGTATGATATGCAAGGGGGAGGGATCACATTATTATTATTATTATTATTATTATTATTATTATTATTATTTATATGTTATACTATGATCTATTTATCTATTTTTATCACTAAATTATTTACTTATTCTCGTCAGTCACGCCTGTTGAGTAACGTAGATCGGAGAGTTTGATTTTTGTGTGCCACACGGTGCAAAGGTTACGAGCAGTTTCTCAAAATTTCCATAACTTTGCCCATACGATATTTTTTAAGTTTGGTGGCAGTCTTCATGGAGAATGTTGTGTATAGCTTGTGTATAGCTTGGAGCAAGCTCATTCTGCCATTTCCATTTTTGCTTAAGAAATAGTCGTATAATAAAATTTTTTCTGGAGCCCTCCGTGAGGAACAGATTTCTCTTAAAATTCAACGCCCTCTGTCGGATTTAAACCCGTGAATCTCAAATCCAGCGATAGCATGGTAACCAGTACATCTCCGAGAACCAATTGCAATTTATTCAATATAGATATTCGCTTATTGCAAGGCTTTTACATCAGTTGCTTTTTAGCCTCACTATAGAAAATTTTGATCGTACGGTGTAGGAACTTGAGTCAATTGGCGTGGTTTCGCAACTCAATTGCGATTAACAATATAATTATTGTTACATCACATATTCATTGTATATGAGGTCTCGCCCACCTCATTGAATATTACACGACTACTATGAAGTAGCCAATATGTATTATCACCATTTAATTCGAGAAAAATTCGTTCCAGCACCGGGAATCGAACCCGGGACATCTCAGCTCTACGCGCTGAGTGCTCTTTCCAACTGAGCTATGCCGGGACACGATCCACGGTGCCGGCCTTACTTTCTCGAATTACATGGTGATAACACATTGGCTACTTCATAATAGTCGTGTAATATTCAATGAGGTGGGCGAGACCTCATATACAATGAATAAGTTATGTGATGTATTAACTGTTAGCATTTGTCACAAACTGATGTTGAATATGGCCATAATAGTACATTATGCAACGAGCCTATAATGATAGTAATTAAGAAAGCGAGTATGGATGTTTATGAAATGAGCGCAAGCGAGTTTCATAATTTTCATACGAGCTTCTTAATTACCATTATAGGCGAGTTTCATACGACTTTTTATGCTCGACCATATTTCTAACTTGAAATTACCGGTATTCAGATGTATACATTTTATTTGTATCTGACAAGATCGGAAGTGACCTTGTTCTAGGTCGTGAATTGTGAGATGTGCGCAGACGCGAAAGTATTGATTTTTTCCGAGGAACAATAATGTCATTGACCTTGTGTAATCCCGTTAAACGTGGTATAACTTTGATTATTGAATTCGACATTGAAAAACGAGATGACAAATTGAATTTATTTGAATATTATTTACAATTAACGCTAATTATTATAGTAACAGAACATAACCTTCTGCGACAATATTGGATTTCAGCCTCCGTGACTTTTCGCTAATTCTCTTTCGATTGCATATCCGAGAATAATCGATACTTGCGGTTTTATAGCGGTACAAAGCCGACTTCTCATTGGCTAAACACATGTAAGCTGAGTTATCATTGGCTGAAGACCTGTACTTTAATGAGTAGGTGTACTTTAATGACATGCATTAAAGGACTGCTACCAGGTGTATAATTAGTACATTTCGGCA
Organism: Periplaneta americana; assembly: GCF_040183065.1. Classification (NCBI taxonomy): domain Eukaryota; kingdom Metazoa; phylum Arthropoda; class Insecta; order Blattodea; family Blattidae; genus Periplaneta; species Periplaneta americana. The sequence goes on along the minus strand of NC_091122.1, from coordinate 99,066,311 downwards.
TGGTCGAGCATAAAGTCATTTAAATATGCGCTCCTGCATGTATGACTTACATTGTCTAAAGTGCAGGTAGTAAGACCGTAAAGCATGATGAGAGGAGTTCGGCCGGCACCGTGGATCGTGTCCCGGCATAGCTCAGTTGGAAAGAGCACTCAGCGCGTAGAGCTGAGAGGTCCTGGGTTCGATTCCCGGTGCTGGAACGAATTTTTTTCGAATTAAATGGTGATAATAATTATTGTAGATTTGCTGGCCACACAGAATTTTATTACGATCCACTGAAACATATGATCATAATACGAGTATATCATTTCTAACATTTACCAGGACTTGACATGTCTTAGTTATTTACATACATCATTTGTGGTCTTAACTCTTAATTTTGCTCTAAAATGAGACGTGATAAAATCACGTGTTCAATTTGTTGTCCCAGAACGCTTTTGACGAAAGCACCATATATACTCTTCCAGAATGAATGAATACATAAATAATTTTTTTTTATTTTATTGGGTTATTTTACGACGCTGTATCAACATCTAGGTTATTTAGCGTCTGAATGGAATGAAGGTGATAATGCCGGTGAAATGAGTCCGGGGTCCAGCACCGAAAGTCACCCAGCATTTGCTCGTATTGGGTTGAGGGAAACCCCCGGAAAAAGCCCTGAACCAGGTAACTTGCCCCGACCGGGATTCGAACCCGGGCCACCTAGTTTCGCGGCCACACGCGCTGACCGTTACTCCACAGGTGTGGACATATATAAATAACTAAACACATACACACATGAATAAATAAATATGTATCTTGGATAACTTTGAGCTGGTAATCTCTAGGATTGAGTATCTGTTACGATTTTATGTTTTTTTTTTCATTTTTTTATCCAATACCACCAGGTTTCATTTGACACTTCTGTTCTCTCCTGGCAATGACTTATTTGTAACCCACTTCTGAGGTTGAGGCGCCTGGAAGACGGAGTTATGCTGCCCCGATGATAATGATATGTAGGATAATTATGAAGGTCTTAAACCTAAGCCTAAGCATGGACTAACACAGGAACATTCCCCTTTTAAGGAAAAATTCCTGTATTGTAACCGGGAATCGAACCCGGGACCACATGAACTGTAGTCAGAAGCTCTGAACACTAGCCCATCAGGCTGGTCACGATTTTATATGTTTCTGGCTTCATTTTTCTTCTTTTGAATTATGTATTTCTCTGATCTACTAATTATATTCTATCATGTCTTTTTACATGCTTTAACGATTCATTCATTCATAGTGGTCTGCCCAAGAGCAGGTCATTCACTGCAAAACCCAGCATTCTCCAGTCTTTCCTATTTTCTGCCTTCTTCGCTTTAATGATATTTACCCATATTTCTTTAATTTTATTCTTCCATTTAGTCTTTATTATTAAGTTGGTTAATTAGATTATCTCCGTTGTAGTTTTGTTTGCTTTAATATAATATTTCTGGCGCTCCTGAAAATATTCATTCTTCTGATCAACATTTATTCTCTCGTCCTGAATGGCAGAGAAAGCAATGGTAAATTACTTGCAGTATTATCAAATCTGTAAGAACCCCAATGAGAAGGATAGCCTTCTCGGCTTTTTGTTCACCTGAAAATGAAAACGGACGCAATTAATCTTCGACATATTGAGAATTTTCTGTGCTTTACCAACACTGGAAGAAATTCAAGGTACGTACCTAGTATAAATATTGACGATGGGGGAGTTGTATTTGTGATGAACAAAGCCAAGGTTGTGAGGCTTTTTCTTGGATTTCTCCAGTTTTTTCTTCGTCGTTCCACCAGTTCTGTCCACAATTCCATTTTCATTATCATTGCCGTTTCGAAAAATATGGAATCTCCTTGTTTACGAGTCCCAAATGAATACTTTTTTAGAAAGTGATTATATATTTTCGGAAACAGAAAATAGGACATAATGTTTAGTCCGTAGAAAAGTTAGAAAATTCCATTTAGAGCGCTATTATGAATCATACCATATTAGTCAGTGTGGAGATGTCGTAGGAGTGGATCGTGAAGCTCTAGTGAATGATTTTCGTAATGATAAACCTGCAATAGAAATAAGTTTATTAAATCCACGTCTCAGGATGGAAGTGAGGATTATTTATCCTGCAGGTTGAAAGGGACGATAAGGTACACTTAAATGAATAGAAAACCTATATTACATTTTGTAATTAAATGCACGGTTAATTATAAAATTGAGTTGGAAGTTTCAGTAGTCTGGCAACATCGCCGCTAACACACCCTTGTTTCATCTCGTAATACAGATGTAAGAGGTCAACCAGCTCAGGTCTGTCTGCCTTGGCGAAGTACCTTCCACCTCCCTTTCTGGCGACAATGTTGCAAGCTGGTCACATCGGTCAGTGACTTCAAGTTAGTGGTTTCTAAATTAAATTTACACGAAAACCGTCCAAGCTATTGAAATACGCCAGAGGGATAAATGATTTTATATTAGGTTTTCTATCGATATTGATAAAAATCACGATCCTACTCGCAATAGTTACCGAATAAGAGGTTGTTAAATATTTGGGGGGAAAAAAAACTTTTTTTTGTGAAAAAACTATGAACTTTCCACCAATATGATGTTATAAGCTTTTATTACATGTAACATGAGCTATTCGCTCTGAAAATCTGCAAGGTTGTTTCACTTCTACCCTATATGTTATAGCTACATTATTATAGACCTCTCTTGTTGCAAAATACATACTTTATTCTCATTTTAATTCCTTTTTCAAGTAATAATTTCTTTACTTTGTATCCTTTTTAAATGTGTTGGCAACTTTAAGGTTCTTGTGAGATATTTAAAATGAAGGAAACATCGTCTATATACGAGTATTTTACGAATTTTAATTTTAATTTATTTAATTTTAATTTTTCTGACGTATACAGAATCCTTTGAAGATGTGGAAAAATTCAGATACCTTGGAGCAACAATAACAAATATAAATGACACTCGGGAGGAAATTAAACGCAGAATAAATATGGGAAATGCCTATTATTATTCGATTGAGAAGCTTTTGTCATCCAGTCTGCTGTCAAAATATCTGAAAGTTAGAATTTATAAAACAGTTATATTACCGGTTGTTCTTTATGGTTGTGAAACGTGGACTCTCACTTTGCGAGAGGAACAGAGGTTAAGGTTGTTTGAGAATAAGGTGCTTAGGAAGATATTTGTGGCTAAGAGGGATGAAGTTACAGGAGAATTGGGAAAGTTACACAACGTAGAACTGTACGCATTGTATTCTTCATCTGACATAATTAGGAACATTAAATCCAACGTTTGAGATGGGCATGGCATGTAGCACGTATGGACGAATCCAGACATGTATATATTGTGCAAATCAAGCTTCCAGGTATAACTCCCTGTAAAGTTAATTTCAGTAATTTCGAGGGAAAAATTGTTCCGGGGCCGGGTATCGAATCCGGGACCTTTGGTTAAACGTACCAACGCTCTCCCAACTGAGCTACCCGGGAACTCTACCGGACACCGATCCAATTTTTCCCTCTATATCCACAGACCTCAAAGTGGGCTGACAACTGTCAAGCAACCAACATTGAGTGGACACTAACCCTGTGTGACTTAAATTGTAGTTTTCTGTTACGTACAGTGACGTGTATTATGCAAATCAAGCTTCCAGGTTTAACTCCCTGTAAAGTTAATTTGAATAATTTCGAGGGAAAAATTGTTCCGAGGCCGGGTATCGAACCCGGGACCTTTGGTTAAACGTACCAACGCTCTCCCAACTGAGCTACCCGGGAACTCTACCCGACACTGATCCAATTTTTCCCTCTATATCCACATATTCTATTCTATATCAAATTAACTTTACAGGGAGTTATACCTGGAAGCTTGATTTGCATAATACACGTCACTGTACGTAACAGAAAACCACAATTTAAGTCACACAGAGTTAGTGTGCACTCAATGTTGGTTGCTTGACAGTTGTCAGCCCACTTTGAGGTCTGTGGATATAGAGGGAAAAATTGGATCGGTGTCCGGTAGAGTTCCCGGGTAGCTCAGTTGGGAGAGCGTTGGTACGCTTAACCAAAGGTCCCGGGTTCGATACCCGGCCCCGGAACAATTTTTCCCTCGAAATTATTCATGTATATATTGTGTTAGTTGGGAAGCCGGAGGGAAAAATGCCTTTGGGGAGGCCGAGACATAGATGGATGGATATATAAAAATGGATTTGAGGGATGTGGGATATGATTATAGAGACTTGATTATTCTTGCTCAGGATAGGAATCGATGGCGGGCTTATGTGAGGGCGGCAATGAACCTTTGGGTTCCTTAAAAGCCATTTGTAAGTAAGTAAGCATACAGATGACAAACAGATGAAAGACAATGAATTTCAAATAAATACAAGATGAGATAAAATACAAACCATAAATTGAACACAGTGATAATACATTATAAGAAAAAATGAGTGAGTGGGATAATTTTGAATAACTTTGAGGACCTACTGAGTTGTGCTTGGGTTCGGTCGCAGTTCCAAAAACCATTAGCCTATTAATTACGAGTATGAACAGAGAAATGAAACTACAAATTCAAACAAGATAAAAGCTGTAATATATATTAATTTAATTGTTTTTAGGCCATTAAAACTACTTATTATATACCGGTACATAATTTATTTCGCTTTGTTTGAACTGTCGAAACAACTCGCTAATCCTTAACCCATCCTCAGTGTTATGGTACCGCTTCGACTGAGAACCGGTTCCACTCGCATGAAATACACACACAATTTTCACAGTGCATGTAGTACAGGAATCTGCCCAACTCTGTTCCAGACGTACACTTGGTCGGCGGGACCCCCATGACATAGGTCAGAACAACATCGGACGTCCATCTAAGACAATGGTTCCCAAAGTGGGGGTCACGACCCCCTGGAGAGTCGTGTAAAGGGCTGAGAGGGTCGCGAAATGATTTACAAAATAAAAGAAGAAACCTCCTTAACATAAATTTATGTTGCATTTAGAAACATAAACAACGTAGAAATAAAAAGAAAGTTTCAGTGGTTATAAAATAAAAAATTATTATTATAGACCTATTATAATTAATGCGATTACTGTACCTGTTTTTGAGAAACTATCTTATCAAATCTGAACTCTACATTCACAAACTGTTATTACTTATTACTTTCAATATCTCTCTTTTGTTTTGATGGCAATCATAGACTAGAAACTTATTTTGCATAAATACGAATTTGCAAATGCTATAAGAAATTTAAGAGCTTCTTCTGCAAGCTCGAGATATTATTTCATTCTTTTGTTTCAAACCTAGTCTACGTTCTGCGGAAAAAAAAAGTATATTTTCAACATTCCATCAGTACATATATATTTCAGTGAGTCTTTCCTTAATATTCTCTGGAACTACAGCCATTTGAACGCGTCTAAAAACGGATTAAGTAGCCATCTGTAACTGTCGTAATTGTTTTGCGTTTCTTCCAGAAAATACTCAAAAAGCTGTTGTTAAAAGTTGTTCAAACATAATTGCATATCAACAAAATGAAACTTATATATACGTAATCCTACCTAATCCTACCCACTGCAACTCACATATTTAATGCCTCTATTATACCAGGTATTTATCCGAACATACTGAAAATGGCAATAATAAAGCCTTTACCGAAAACCAGTTCTCCTCCTACACTGAAGGAGTACAGGCCCATAAATATCCTTCCCATTCCTTCGAAAGCTCTAGAAAAAATCATACATCGACAGCTGGCGGACTATCTGAACGAAAATAAACTTTGAGATAGACTTCAATCTGGGTTCAGAGCAGGTCACAGCACTGCTACGGTTTCTAGTTAGTGTAACTGAAGACATTCGAAATGCAATGGATAGAGAAGCGGGGACGGCTCTATGCCTCCTCGATCTGAGTAATGCTTTTAATTTTGTGGATATCGAATTGCTCTTAGCCAAATTAAAGACCCTACATCTTTCCGACAGTACTATGAGCTGGATGGAATCATACCTGCTTGGCCGCCGACGATGACGACAATAGGTCTTGGCGATGCACAAAAGGGGGGATTCAACAGGGCTCAGTTCTCGCTTCGTTTCTCTTTTCAATATATATATATATATATATATATATATATATATATATATATATATGACGTGTCAACGAACATAGTATATTGTCACTACCATCTATATGCTGATGATCTCCAACTCTATGCACATTTCCGACCTGATATAATCAATGATTCTATCCACAAATTAAACAGCGATCTCATTTCAGTCTCGACATGGGCCAACAGACTCGGACTTATACTTAATTTAGCTAAGACCCAGGCCAAAATCAACGGAGCCAAAAGACTGCTGAACACTTTGAACGATAGTCATATTCCTGCCGTTACGCTTAGTGATATGAAATTCCTTGCTCACCTATCGTTAAACATGTAGGAATATATTTTGATAACGAATTAAGTTGGAATTACCAAGTAAAGCACACTTGTAAAAAATCTGCTCGTCTATTCACTCGGTAAGCCTGTTTCCCGCGCCACTGAAACAAACATTAGTTCAAACGCTCGTAATGTAGCACTTTGACTGTTGTGACGTGTTGTTCACTGACTTAAGCACCGAACTCTCGAACAAATAACAACGTCTTCATAATATGTGTATAAGATATGTGTGCAATGTCCGACGATACGAACATATTTCACCATTTTTCGAATGCTTTTCTTGGCTCCGGCTCAACGATCGCAGAACTTTACACTGTCTTTCTCTTCTATTTCAAATTCTGCGGACCTCAGCAAAAATATCTGTCATCTCGTCTTGTGTATTTATGCTCCAACCATAACCTAAATACTCGATCTCAGATCATCGGTACATTGAGTACACCTCATCATAACACTTCTCGGTACTCTTCATCATTCACCGTTTCAGTTTCTCGTCATTGGAACTCCGTACCTCATACCTTAAGGGGCTGTCAGACATTTACTAATTTCAGAACCCGGTTGTCAAATAGACTGCTTAGACCAGGTATGCTCATTCTCTGACTCCCGATTACGTTCTGTAATCACAACCTTCGAATGTAGCGCGTGCTGTTCCCCGTTCGAAGCTCGACGGATGGCTGCAGAAGACAGTTCAAGTACTTAGTAAAAGCACAAACAGTGCGGGACAATGACACAGTCAAAACCTTCTGTAGGCAAACGATCATTCAGTACAGTGTGGGAGGAAGACTATTTTTGTTGTACGTTCGGTGAAAACGGAAAGTGATTACTATATTGTAAGGTACTGTCAAGAATACTACTGAGCAACATAAAATTACATTATAGGCTCTGCTACCCAGAACATGCCGAAGTGACAGAGAAGCTGTTTTCTGTAATATAGCCTATTTTCATATACCAACGTTATTATTATAATAATAATAATATTATTATTATTATTATTATTATTATTATTATTATACCTATTATTATTACTATTATTATTGTTATTTCGGTGATTTTATTCCAGCAGAAATAGATATTTTGATAAAACAATTATTCAGGGGTGCAACGTGCACTACAGCTTCAAGAATTGAAAGCACTTAATGACAGGCCAAACATTGAAGGGAGTCGAACAATTCAGAGTCTATGTTTTGGAGCAAGTTAGCCTATGTAGTATGTTGGGAATTAGCTAAGTCACTAAAACCCTTCACGGATGGTGAACTTTTAAAGAGATGTATGGTTCCTGAACAAAATATAGTTAATTATGTCTCTGTACTGCAACAGTTCAAATGTGAATTCACAGAACATAGATTTAGTGATTTTAGACGTATGGAGAGTGATATTAGTATTTCTGTTAATCTTTTCATAAATTTAGTACAATCCGTGAGAGTGCAGTTCCAGGACGAGTTAATTGATTTACTAAGTAACGTAGAATTCAGAACTGAATACAGAGAATATGACTTGACAAGCATAGAATTATTTAAAAAATGAACAAAACTAAATATTACAAGATGAGCTTATTCATTGCCACTACGTTAGCTACTTTCGCCTCGATATATATGTGCGAACAATTATTTTCGAGAATGAAGGTTACTATAAAAAATCCAAACATAGGTCCCGATTAACAGATGAGCATCTTTAGCGCATTGCAGTAAATTCGTTGGAAATAGATTCCCGATTACGTGCAGAAAAGAATGCAGATGTTGAATAGACCGCAAAGTAGACTGAATGGTGGAATATGAAAATGATATTATCTATGATATTATTATATCATAACTATATTAAATATAATAAATAATGTAATAACTGATTATTACAGTGTATACTTTTTCCTTTTTCAAATTCAGTTTATTATCCGTATTTGTAAGAGTGTGAGAACTATGCTACGAGCGGTGCTGCAATGTAGTTGCGGAGCCCAGTCCGTACACTGTGTGTGTTATGCGGTGCAGCATCATCCGCGTAATCGGGGCTTTTACAATTTTGAGCATACCTGGCTTAGACTGTGAGCTTTGCTAAAATATAATTTTTTCTAATATATGATTTTTATTTTTAACATAGGCCCTATACATTTTCTTTATTATTTTAACAATTCGATTCACATTACTATAATTTGATTTTCAGAATTTTATGTAATTAAACTTGTTTTCATTTTGCTATTATTATTATTATTATTATTATTATTATTATTATTAATTGTATATTGTTCCTGTATTTCTGCTATTGTTCTAATACCGGTTGAATGGAAGAGAAGGCTTTAACGCCTTAACTCTGCCAGTAGAAATAAATCTACTACTACTACTACTACTACTACCACCACTACCACTACCACCACCACCACTACCACTACTACTACATTTGTTATATTATACGGTAAGTACCGTAACTAAATTTTTCATGATTTTTTTAATACACTGAAATGAATCAAATTTCTTTTCGTCAAGTAGTGTTGGGCCAGAAATCAAGTTTCCTTATAAATCAGTCGATTTTATCTCTGACTGTTTCTGTATTAACATCTTGACCTTAAAAGCTACCATTCAAAGTTTTCAAATGTTAGAAAAATACATCAGCAAAGTAGGCAGAATAAGAAGCCGAAGAGAATTACAAAATAGACTTGCATTTCCTGATTTCTTGTCTTGCATATACCGATACATTAGAAGTTGGGTAGTATCCTGTGGCTTGAGTAAAATTTATCGTTGTTTTCGATTGTACAAGGATTTGTACATTTCAAATTGACTTCAGTACCGACACGGTAGTGTAGAGTTTGCAAAAAAAAAAATGCTTCCCCAAACGTGTGTCGCGCCTTCATAAAATTTGGGAATCGCTGATCTAAGACAACACAGTACATATTAACAACGGGCAGACATCCACGCCCTAACGGAATTCGAAACCACGTCCACGATCGTAGCCTCTCCGCAGGGTTAAAGCTGCATGCTTTAAATGTCGTGGTACCATGTTCATAGTTCTTAATAATAATAATAATAATAATAATAATAATAATAATAATCTTAATAATAATATATTATTATTATTATTATTATTATTATTATTTTATAAGCACATAGAATTGCTGTTTGTTTTATTCAGCATTGCCTTTAATTGCCAAGGCGATATTTTAATGAGAAGGAGAGAATAAGAGGAATGCTGTTTTGTAGAGAACTAAGTACTTAACGAAACTTGTTGAAAGCCTCGCTGCCTTCTACAAATGTTGGAAAATATGCACAAGAACCGAACCCCCGTTCCTATGGGGAGACCGCTCGTTTGTTGGTGAAGATCTGTGTGTCAGTGGGTCAGACCCGAGTTGGTCAATTACGCGGAGTGCCGGGATGTTCGTGAAGCAGGTCACTTCGCTTTGTAATTTAGGGCCGTATATCTTACAAAATCGAGGAAATTAGGGGCTGCGGGTGTCCACACGCGATTTGTGGATTATGCACCCAGTCGACTTCTACGAGTCCATAAGGTTAACTCTTAACACGTATCAGCAGAGCTAATTCAGCTTCAAATCATAGCGATGACACTAGGGTTGGAAGTTTCTTTTCGACACTATGAGCGTATTCCGAATCTCACCGGTGAGCAATCCGATGGCATCACGGTGTTCCGAATTCCACTGATGACGTCATTGATGCTCCACCGGTGCCATCAACTTGCAGTGGTGGTGGCAGTCTCCATCAGCCGCCATCAGTGAATCTGATTGGTTCTTGTATAGGGCGGGAATTAGCAGACGAATAACATCGTGCACTGTTGTGTCATGGCGGTGTGTTCTGCTTTGGTTCTGCTGTATTGTTTGTAATGAGCACAACGTAAAAACAATATGTTAATGGCTTATGAGCGAACATGTCAACGGACCAGTTATTACTACCGGTTCAAGAAATAAATTGTTTATGCTCTCTTATCTTTGAACGAGATAGGAGTACAAAAATTTCGCAAAATTTTGCTAGCGTAGTACAGACAACAACTTGTACAGTCGCCATGACAGCCATCGATCCTTCCAGCAGTTTAGTTCCTTATTTCGCTGCAACGTGACGTCATTGATGCCACCGGACCAGTGAGAATCGGAATACGCTGTATGACTATGATAGTTCACCGGTGTGGAGTAACGGTCACTTCGTGACCGTGAAACGAGCTTACCCGTGTTCAAATCCTGGTAGGGACAAGTTACCTGGTTGGGGTTTTTTCTGGGGTTGTCCCTCAGCCATTTGAAGCAGAATTGCTGGGTAACTTTCGGCGTTGGACCTCGAACTCATCATTAATTCACATATCATCATCATCCATACCATAAGTCGGGTTAAGTTCATTGTGTGACGTACTATATGCCTACTTGTACAAGAGCGCGATCGTTCGGCTACCCAGTCATTCACAGAATAGGAGTGGTAAGCACAATAAGCTCCAGGCTACAGTGCAAGTTTTCGGATCCCTCCTTCCAGTAGCAGACAAAGAGAGAGATGACTACGAGAACCTGGGTGAACTCAATCCTTCTCCTCCACCAGATAACGTCTGGACATCGACAATTTTTATAAACTTCAGGTTCTTCTCTTCTCGCGAACGCCGAGTTTACAGAGACCAAACGAGAAAGAAAAAGAAACACGGAAGTTTATTTTTTACTTGGTTATTTAACGACGCTGTATCAACTACAAGGTTATTTAGTGTCGATGGGATTGGTGATAGCAAGATAGTACTTGGCGAGATGAGGCCGAGGTTTCACCATAGATTGTCTGACATTTGCCTTACGGTTGGGGAAAACTCGGAAAATCCCCAGCCAGGTAATCAATCCAAGCAGGAATCGAACCCGCTGCCGTGCGCAACTCCGAATCGGCAGGCAAGCGCCTTAGCTGACTGACAAGCAAAAATTCTGATTGGGGGCAGATAAAAAATTTATTTTATTTTCTTCCAACTGTTTAATAATGTCAAAAGAAGTGCTTATACAAATTTTGACCACTCGACCGCAATTACGAGGGCCGTAAAAAATAAGTTTGCCAGGGGCCGTTAATAGAAAGAAAACATAATTTGATTGGAAAAATTTATTGGAACAGATACACCAATTGTTGGGCTGTTTTTTCAACATATTCCCCACCGAAATTGAGACAGTTCTCATATCATGAGATCGACAGAGAGGTGCAGACGGCTGTCAAACGCTAGTTCCGATCCCAGACGGCTGACTTCTACGACACAAGAATACAAAAATTGACCCCATGATATGACAAATGTCTCAATTGTAGTGGGGGATATGTTGACAAATAGCGCAACAATTGCTATATCTGTTTCAATAAATATTTCCATGCAATTGTGTTTTTTCTGTAAACGTCCCCAGAGAAAAATCACTTCTGGACTGCTTCGTAATTGCGGTCGAGTGGCCAAAATTTCTATAAGCATTTCTTTTGACATTATTAACGTGGTGGAATAAAAAATATAACTTTTTTATCTGCCTCCATCAGAAAGTTTGCTTGTGAGCAACGCCGGTGGCTACACGAAGTATATAAATGGCTCCAATTTTTAAATGTGATGTGCACTTGATGCATCTTACTGTGCTTTACTTTTTTCATTTTATAAAGTATAAAGAGAAAGTATTGTAATGCTGCAAAAATCTTATTTCGAGTTTCTTACGGAAATACGTCGAGAAGAATATTTTAACATCTAATTACTGATATAACTGACACATGAATTAAGTAACTTACTGTGGATCCAAGTAAAAAGATACACTTTTGTTTTATAGATCCCATATAAAAGGCATTATTGTTTATTCTAAAACTATTTATCATATTTTGTCCACGTTCAACAACTGATGGCCGACTATACCAATCTCGGTTAGAATGCGCGTGGTTAGATAGCCATGGTTAACTAATAAGAATATAAACCGATGTACCATCAACTTCGCTTGTTTACGAAACTGCAGACGTAGACCTCTTTTCCGTCATAATTCCTTGAAATAAGTAGTTATGGAAAGGAAAGAAATTAAAAAAGGTAGAGAGAGAGAGAGAGCACCAAATTTCAGAGCACTCGAGCTTATTGAGAAATACTATAAAGGGATAGTAGTAATTAAACAAACTGAAGGCGTGACAATGAAACAAAAAGGAAATTGCTGGAAGAAAAAGTCGCTTTAATTTTTCGGTGCGCCGGGTAAGTTAATTAAAAATACCTACAATTTTCTTCTGCGCTTTATACGTGATGTAGCAACATTTTTATCTTATTATTTGTATCTGCTTATTTCTCAGGTGTTAAGTACAGATAAAACCCACAATAATTTTAAAAAGGCTATTAATGTTTAAAAAGGAAGTTAAGTGTACGGAAAATCGACAAACCGTAGTTCAAAAGTCGGTAGATTCCTTACTATCAATGGATCAAGTTTTATTTTTGTCTTTAGAGGATCCTGAAAAATCACTAAATTCCTATTTGAGCAAGAGAAAAGTTAAAAGAAATTGTCTCCGAAAACAATTAAAAGTCGCTAAATTGGCAACGCTGACTATACGCATAGGCATAAGTTAGAGTTCGTATGAGTATAACCTCAAATACTATTTGTCCACATTCTTCATCACTTAATTGATTTAAATCAAATCTAGGCTTCGCCAAGCCTTGTTCCTGTATTATCCTTTTTCTGTCAACGATATTTAATGGCATTTCCTCTAATAAATAATCTTCCATGCCTCCAAATCCCACACTCTTTTCACAAAACGTACATAACAACACTTATCACCTGTAGAAAAAAGCATTAGGCGTACTAAACTCTTTGACGTATCCTCTGAGCTTAACATAGTTATGTTTAAAACATTTGACGAAAACATGTAAAGTTAATAATGGAAAATATTGTGAAAGTATACCCACCAGTTCAGAAACATCGAAAATATGAGGCCGTGGGAAAAATATATACAAATGGGCATTAATATGCCACACCAAGTAACAATTTTTAGACTCGCAAAGTCATAATTCATTCACATATCCCAAGGAGCATAGTATGAAACCAACTATAAAAAATATTATTATGCATTACCCTCCTAATCCTACTGATGACTATTCACTGTCCCCATAGACCTCTACGATTAAGTCGGCCTCGGTAGCGTAGTCTGTATAGCGCTGGCCTTCTATGCTCGAGGTTGCGGGTTTGATCCCCGCCCAGGTCGATGGCATTTAAGTGTGTTTAAATGCGATAGCTCATGTCGGTAGATTTACTGGCATGTAAAAGAACTCCTGCGGGACAAAAATTCCGGCAAACCGGCGACACTGATATAACCTCGGCAGTTGCGAGCGTCGTTAAATAAACCATATTGTCCCTCTACGATGAATGAATTATTTTAGGATGACCAGATTTACAAAATATAGAAAATGGAACAGTTATTGCAAGCTGATATTTTCGACATTACATTGACGTGGAATTTAAAATTGACAGTAATGAAATATTCCAAAATCATTGCAGTCAGTCTAGCCTCAATTTTACTTCAGCTACTTGCCTTGTAAACTAATTTTTGTACGTATTTAATATAATCTCCTGGCGAAACCTGACTTTTAGCACCCATCCTTATTTTCGATTACCAGATAACATAAGTACAAGTTAGCAGTAAATGTCATTGCCAGATGAGGTAAAAAGAATTGCAAACACGTTACAATTATTGCTGCAAGTTGGAGAGATAATGCTGTTAAATTAATTTTGCCCTTTTCTGTCCTTAGCTGTTCTGCCCCACAATTCTGCTTTGTTTAGTGTAGGTCACCCAAAATTATGACGTCGTATGGTTAAAGAGCTTAGAGTTTTGAAGCTAGTTCGTTACATTAAAATGTTATTTTGTAAAATGGTTCGTGTGAGGTACACATTAGAACAGCTTGTATCCATTTACGATAGTGTATGAAGAAAAACTCCATTAAGCAATGCAATCGTAAGTTCAGGAGGAAATTTCCGGAAATTACTGTACCAGTGGAGTCTACAATAAAGAAACTTGTTAACAAAGTGCGAGAAACAGAGTCAATTTTTGACATAAAAAAACTGTACTGATCAAGAGAAAAACTTATCAAGACTGTGACGCAATTACGAGTAGAACAGTCACCTCAGAAATCTTCACAATACAAACTAGAATTTCTAGAGCTACAGCTAGAAGAACCAAACTTCTACGACTCAAACTGCATGAAATGACGGACATAGAATTATCGTGGCTGAGTACAGTGAGAGGTAAATATGTTTTAAATTATATATATACAGCGTGTTTAAAAAATACAGGGCATAATTTCAGGTATGTATTTCCCACATGTAGACAATCAAAATAGTTCATTACAACATGTGTCCGGAAATGCTTCATTTCCGAGTTATGGCCTTCACAACATTGAAATTCACCGGAACGTTTTTCTTTCCGCAGGTCGCTGTCATTACAGAAGATGTTCAAAATGTCCACCTCCTGCTTGAATACAGACCTCACATCGATGTATCATTGACCTGCGAACACGATCCCAAACTCCAGGAGTATTGCGTATATCCTCAGAACATGCCACAATTCGATTCCGAAGGGATTCCAAATCAGGCACCGGAGACGAATAAACCAATGATTTTAAATGGCCCCACAAGTAGAAATCGAGAGGGTTCAGATCAGGTGAGCGTGGAGGCCAAGAAATTGGGCCACCTCTACCTATCCATCGATCAGGAAACCTTCGATCCAAGTACCGGCGAGCCGTACGACTGAAGTGTGCAGGAGAGCCATCATGCAAGAAGTGAATGTGTTGACGATTGATCAGTGGAGTGTCTTCTAAAACATGAGGTATGGTGTTTTCCAGGAAGTTTGTGTACGCCTGTCCCGTAAGTCTGTTTACAAGTACATGATACCGGCCCACATGTTGAGGGAGAACCGCACCTGGTGATGAGATGGAACAGTTGCGCGTGGGTTTTCATACGCCCATACATGCTGATTGTGGAAATTTGTTATGCCATCTCGTGTGAATTGTGCTTCATCTGTAAATAATACTAAGGCAGGAAAGTTCGGATTTACACCACACTGCTGCAAGAACCACTGACAGAACCTAACTCGTGTAGGGTAATCTGCTGGTGACAGGGCCTGTACACGTTGCAAATGATAAGGATACAATTGATACTCTTTCAACAGTCTCCAGACAGTCGTATGAGGAACATTGACTTGCAACGCTACCCTTCGTGTGCTGATAGAAGAAGTCATGTTCACAGCCTTCAGAATCTCCTCCTGTACTTCTGGAGTTGTAGATCTTGGTCGTCCCCTTCCCAAACCAGGAGAGTTAAATTTTCCATACTCGCACAGACGGTAATGGAGATGTACAAATGTCTTCCGATCTGGACATTGTCGC
The DNA here is from genome assembly GCF_040183065.1 of Periplaneta americana. Taxonomy (NCBI): domain Eukaryota; kingdom Metazoa; phylum Arthropoda; class Insecta; order Blattodea; family Blattidae; genus Periplaneta; species Periplaneta americana. Next base: position 99,050,583 of record NC_091122.1, on the reverse strand, counting down.
TGTGGGTACCTCCTGTGGTAATCCTACCCCTAGCTATGGTAATCCTACCCCTAGCTATGGTAATCCTACCCCTAGCTCCCACACATCATACGGAAGGTACAGACACATTACTGGACTTGATAATTACTAACAATGCCGACAAAATACTGACGCATGGACAGTTGCCTGCACCAGGACTATCAGGGCATGATATCATTTATCTATCGTTTAATCTGCAGTGTCCTAAATCGACTCCTAGAGTAATTACTTACAGGGATATCAAAAGAATAGATGATATTGCACTGAAAGAAGACGCTGCGCAACTTCCATGGCACATGATCTGGACATTACGAACTGTAGACGAGAAAGTAGACTTATTCAATACGTTAATACTTCAACTTTATGACAAACACGCACCATTAAAGACCAAACGTACCAGAAAGACCCCAGCCCCTTGGATGACGACTGAAATACGTAGCCTGATGTCCGAACGCGACTTAGCCTATAGGAAATACACCCGCAATAAAAACGACGAATATTTTAACTTATATAAACACCTAAGAAACAGAACGACTCAACTAATAAGAAATGCTAAACTCAAATACTCCTACAAACTTATAGAGCCCAACACAACCCCTTCCGAGTTATGGAAAAATCTGAAGGTCATTGGACTTGGAAGGGCTAGTGAACAAGCAGACATACCCATCCCACTTGACCGATTGAACGAACACTTTGTAAAGGACCCGACCTTAAACAACACAACGAAACAAGACACAGTTTTGCCTGACTCAGCTCCCCCAACTCGAGACAAATTCTATTTTACTGACGTCACTCCTATTGACGTAATGAAAGCCATCCGACGCATCAAGACGAAAGCTCAAGGGCCAGACAACATTAGCATATTACTCATACAGAAAATACAAGACATAGTAATACCTACAATTGCACACATATTCAATAGTTCCTTAATCACTTCAACTTTCCCTAAAATATGGAAGCAAGCTTTCGTTCTTCCTCTTCCAAAAGTCAAAGTTCCCACCGACCCGAACGACTATAGACCAATCAGTATCCTGCCAGCCATATCAAAAGCACTGGAAAGAATCGTACACAGACAAATTACTAACTACATGAACGAACACAAACTATTCGACAAGTATCAGTCAGGTTTCAGAGCTGGACACAACACAAGCACTGCTCTACTTAAAGTGACAGAAGACATTCGTGAAGCAATCGACTCTAATAAAGTAACAATACTAACACTTCTTGACCTTAGCAAAGCTTTCAACTCTGTAAATTTCGACCTGCTCACCCATAAATTGAGAAATCTGCATTTGTCAGAGACTGCTGTGAGTTGGTTCGAATCCTACTTACGGGAAAGACAACAATGTGTTGTATCCGGGAATCGAAGCTCTTCCTGGTTTAACATAACATCAGGTATACCACAGGGTTCGGTACTCGGACCATTGTTGTTCACGATATATGTCAGTGATATTACATCTCATGTAAGGCATTGTAACTATCACTTGTATGCTGACGACCTTCAATGCTACATCTCTTCCCGCTTAGATCGAATAAATGACGCTATAGATAAATTGAACAAAGACATTGACTCGATTGTGACATGGACAAAGAAATTCCATCTTAATATCAATCCTGGAAAGACACAAGCAATCATATTAGGACACAAACGGCAAACCGACGCTGTAAAGCACCTCGACATTTCCCCCGTTAAAGTAAGTACAATGCATATCCCTTTCAGTTCTTCGGTAAAAAATCTTGGCATTCACATGGATAATAATCTCAACTGGGACATGCAAATCACAGAAACCTGCAGAAAAGTATATTCTATTATTCATGTGCTAAAAAGGATAAATGTTCATCTTCCCTCTTGCTTAAAAAAGTCCCTTGTGCAGACCCTTGTATTTCCCCATTTTGACTATGCTGACATTTTACTGACTGACCTTTCCAGCGACAACAAAATGAAACTTCAACGTGCTCATAATTTGTGTGTACGTTTTGTAAGCAATGTTCGTAAATATGATCATATTACCCCATCCCTGGAAGCAATAGGTTGGCTTAAACTAGATAAGAAAAGAAATTTACATTCACTTCTCTTTCTCTTCGAAATCTTGAACTCTTCTATTCCTTCGTACCTGTCGTCTCGCTTCACTTACCTTTCTTCCCACCACAATCTGAACACACGCTCTCGCCATGAAACAATACTAACAATACCATCCCATCGCACCTCCTCATACTCATCCTCTTTCACAATAGCCCTGCCAAGACTCTGGAATTCGTTACCTGCTAGCATCAGGGACTGTCGAAATAAAATTCAATTCAAACGCAAACTTACTAGGCACTTGGTCAGTAATTGAGACTCGTTCAGACATGGTTTCTTGTAAATAGTTCTTTTAATCTACCACAAAATATCTCAATATCCGGTAATTTCATCACTATAGAATTTTGTTATTGTAGGTTTAATTTGTAATTTTGTAAATACAAAAATATTCTTTGTTCTTAACTTCTATGATAAAATGTCTAGCTTTCATTAATCAGGTATTCTTGTCGTACTTTAATTTTTATTGTAATTGTAATTGTAATTGTAAATTTAATATTAATTGTAATCTTATTGTTCATGTTATAGTTGTAATCCCCTGGTAGAGGGGCAGAGAAGGCCTGACGGCCTTATCTCTACCAGGTTAAATAAATAAATCTAAATCTAAATCTAAATCTAAATCTCTCCTGGTACAAACGACGAGCCAGCGCAGCATTGCCGTCCGCCTTACCGTACATGAAGTGTATCTCTGCCAGCTCTTGATTTGAATACATGTCGCACAGTCTAACGCCTACACAACACTGAATGTAACCTTCGCCTCGGAATGAACTGTCAGAGTGCCCTCTTAATGTCTCCTTTGACGGCAACGACCTGCAGAAAGAAAAACGTTCCGGCGAATTTCAATGTTGTGAAGGCCATAACTCGGAAATGAAGCATTTCCGGACACATGTTGTAATGAACTATTTTGATTGTCTACATGTGGGAAATACATACCTGAAATTATGCCCCGTATTTTTGAAACACCCTGTATTGTAATATAACATCTTTGATCACATCTAGCTGTGACATAGTTCTGTGATAAAAGTTATGGTTATCATCATCATACCTTTGATAAAATCTGTGACAGAGGAGAAAGAAAATGGTAGACATTAAGTACACATGATCTGTGAAAACCACAAAACCTTTAATATCACATTATGAGTCACATGAAATGTTTCCTCATCCATTATTAAATACTTATATATATATATATATATATATATATATATATATATATATATATATATATATATATGATTTCACATCTTCATACTGAAGTTCTCTCAATAGAGTTTGATGGATTCCTTTTGTATCTTTTCTCTCTACCCCAGTCTCTAACGCAAATAGTCGGCTTAGAGTGTGAACCTGCTAACTAACAAAAAGGAAATTTTACAGGGGAAACAAAAAACTGAGTATAAACTAACTCTGAAACTTCACCACCTGTACTTTGGGTGTAGTCCTAAAGTTTCAGAGTTAATTCTGTAGTGCTCGGGAAAAGTGGCACAAGTCAAAAATGTTAATTTTACAAGAGAAGGAAAAACCTGTCTTCACACTGGTTTATGTCGATTTTATTTTCTTCTATATGAATTATTCTAATGGGAGAAATACTTATGTATCTTTTCCCAAGCGAGCAGATGTTTCGTAAGTTTTCAATAAACTAATAAAATTGTTTTGTGGAAATTGACTTATGCCACTTTTTCCAAGCATTGCAGAATTTATACTAAGTTTTTTGTTTCCCCTGTAAAATTTCCTCTTTGTTGATTAGCAGATTTACACTCTAAGCCGACGAAATACATTTTTTCTTTGATGTCTTCTTTAGTATTAATGCAATAACCACTACTGCATATTTTACAGTTACAACAGCATAGAACTGTTATGGATCCATTATTAGAACTGTGATGAAAGATATGATCAAAGTTTTGATATAGTGTAATATAGTCAAAATCTTACATTTGATCCTATTTATTTGATCAAAAATGTTATCATATTCTGTGACGCAGAAATTTGATAGTGTAATATAAGCCTTAGACAAGAAGGTCTGAATAACCGCTTCAATTACATAAATTCACGATAGGTTGACGCTCTCACATCGTACCAACTCATTTTGCAGATGAACTTACGGGGTTGAGGTGGTGGATATATACAGTGGTACAAAATTAGTAGAAAAATACTCGTTTACTCTTACACCACTTTGTGTATTGAATTATTAACAAGTCATTGTGAAAGGTGCAGCATGCTTTTCCCAGCAGGGAGGAGCTTAATTTATCTGATCTTTTTGGTAATGTGTGTCAGTGTGCCTGTGCTTGCTCTATAATGAATTCATTTTTTATGCAGAACTTACCGCTCTTCTCAGTTTTCTACCCTAAAACTCGTGTTACGCTAGAATGTGGAACGGATTAGTATACTGAGAGAATTTTCACTGTGTCGCATGTCGAGATGATGACCCTTTTATTTTCGTGTTTATGATAGTCACCCGAAAGTAGTCGCTCTCTAATAATAGAGATACTTATCTGAACATAGCGAAACCATGACGTTTGAGTGCTTAGTTTCAGTGTTACGTGTTTTATGTGGTGTAAATGTGCCTGTGAATGTAAACGGAGTTAGGAAAGAGTTGAAGTTAAATGTCTACTGATTCTAGGTCCGTCACATGTAACAAATTTAACCATTTGAAAACGACAACCCAGGAAATAGAATAGCCTACTTTATCTTTCTCTCTCTCATCTTTGTCATCTGAAGACGAAAATGGGTGCAAAGTTCGAAATGTCGTGATTCTTATATTCAGGTTAGATTCGTATTGAATCACCTCCATATGCATTTATGCGCACCGCGTGCCAGCGTGTGTTGCAACGTCATTACGCCGCTGTTTCTTAAAATTCGGGACGCACCTCGGCTGTTACGTGGATGCTAGGTGCGTGCGATGTCACAGTCGTTTGTCACGCGGGTGCCTGTGCTTATTCTCTGCGGAGAGAAGCACCGAGGGAGATCGATGTTCACAGCTTTTTCACTCTGTGTACTAGCCAATGGCCATTACCTTTCTACCATATGGTCGATGTTGGACCAAAAATAGTTGTCAACGCAGGTAACACGCACTCTTCATTACACGAGTTTCACAACAATTTCAGTGCTAATTTTGACATTTTTTCGTAAAGTTAAAATGATGTAGAATTGAAGAGTGTGATCTCAAAACGCGTTAAGTCATTTTTACGAAGACTGGGCTAGATTTTTTTTATCCACTGGTGTACGGACTGAGCGGATTTTGAGATTACACTCTTCAATTGGCCTACCAGAAATGCAATACTACAGTCTACTATATACAGTCACGAAACTTGAGTTTTGAGGGTGCTAGAAACAATAGACTGTACCGGTACTATTTTGCATTGTCTGTAATGAGGCTATATTTGCGATCCTGGTGGTGAGCGACTATCTAATGTTTGCATATTTACTAGAGCTTCGCGACTGTATATACTAGACTGTGGCAATACTATACATTTCTACAATAACCACCTGCCAATTTCTCATGCCTTTAAATTCGGAATAATCGCTCAGTTACTGACCCAATATAGAGCTTCATATTGTACAGTCGTCTCGGTTCTCTAGTGCAGCGGTAACCAAACTGGGTATCGTGATTACATCGTGTAATCAAAGACATTCATACTGGTAAGGGGAGTTTCCCGTACATTGCTGTCTGTCTCGCTCAGGTACTGAAGGTAAGCAGTGTCGTTACCATGTCGCTCTACAAACCCTCTGTCTCTACGAGCAGGAACAGAAGGTTTCGTACAGAATGTGAAGAGGAATTTATTCGCTGTTCTGTCGGAGAAAATGTAACATGTTGCTTTGTTCAACGGTTCAATTAGTAGTAGTAAATAGAAGCGACATTAAAGGGCATTACGCTGAATACACAGGCATAATAGGTATTATTATTATTATTATTATTATTATTATTATTATTATTATTAATGAGCGAATGTTACCATAATTCTTGTATACGTGCTTGAATATATAGGCTAAATCTTCCCTTGAAGGCTAAGATATTAGATTACGCTATATCCCCATTTTAATTTTTTTTAAATCTTTTGATGACTATTATCAGTTATTTACTAGTTAGTGATTTAATAATAATAATAATAATAATAATAATAATGGTAATGGTAATGGTAATGGTAATAGGCCTACTAATAACTAGGCTCCGTATTTCAGCTACCTATAAACTGGAATGAAGTTGTCTGATTCGAAGTATATATAACGTCACAGCGCAGGTACAGGTACGTTCGTATACAAAATACTAATAGTTAACACATCCTCTGCCCTCTTCCTCTAGAAAGTCAAAATCGGAACGCAGTCATAGTGAGTAGTCTTATCGATCACTGCTCTTACTAGTCGTGTTATTTAAATAACTGTATCTTTGTGGTTTGTTAAAGGTTCATAGCAGAGGTAAAATGCCTTAGGTAAGACGCTCAAGCGTGTAATATTGCAGGGCAGAGTTGAGGATATTTGAACTAATATTTTCACTGTCAATATAGACAACATTACATATAAATTGTGTAAAATAAACGTAAAAGTCACAACAACAGTGCACTGAAAGACACTGCAATACTAAAAGGTACAGAAAGAGTGTTGAACGTAATCCAAAAGAGCCAGTACTATCACAGTCTGAAAATTATGAAGATATTAACTCGACGTTTAGCATGGATTTGTGTAGCCTACCATGATGCTCATTGCCAACATCCCAATTAATTAATTAATTAAATAATCTACATTTTAGGGAATTTCTGGAGAAGTACATAGTTAGAAAATTAGTGGGTTTTCAGTGATGAGCGACATATGCAGTATTCCAATGAAACACGAAAAAATGTCAGACAATAAGAATATCTTGTACTACATCATTCACCAATAACGTCATGTGCTATTGAAAGGATTTCTTGAAATATAAAATCATTTCAAGTGACATCCGTATAGTTCAAGTTCCGTAACTTACGAATGCACGTTATTATTCACTGCAAAGATCACGACGAAAATTAACATCACGGCTCAAGCATGTGTTTATTAGTATAGCTTCAGAATGTAGGGAGTTGACTGTACTCCACAAACACGCAGCGACGACTTGTTTCTTTACATCCTTATCCTTTGCATTACCTGTGTCCGGCGTACTATATACCCAATGTGTCCTTAACTTCAGTCTTTAGGTAGCTGGAATACGAAGCCTACTAATAACAATAGGCCTACTGATAGCATTACCAGTAGCAGCAGTAATAATAATATAAACTGATTGAATATTACGTGCTAGTATAGAAATGAAACGAGCTATTAAAGTCCAAGAACTGAAATCAGCCATAAATCATCGTCATGAAGAGAAAGATGACATAAATAAAATGTAAGGAAGCCAGCTATCTAGTGGCGAACGAAATAGCCTGTTTTCTTAAGCCTTCCGATTGGAGAAAGTTTTTAAAAGCGTAATAATCAAGGTGGCTGGAATAATTTGTCCAATGAAAGTTATTAATTAATTTTGAAAAACTGTGCTTTCTCGACTAAATATCCAGAAGAGAATTCAGGAGATTTCTGATTGTGTTCATGAGGAATATTTTTAAAAAAGCAAGAAAATTTATATTTATTTATTGGCTCTTGATGACGGTAATAACATTACTGATACAGTAAAGGTTGCGATTTTTATTCGCGGGATTGATGAACTCATTGTTAGTGCGCGAACTACCACTGGTTGTAGTTTTCATGCCACGTGCCTCTCGCGTGTAATCACTACCGTTCGACTTTTGGTCACCGCTGCTCTAGTGGTTAACATACTGTCACTGAATCCACGATTCGTGGGTTCACACCCAGTTTTCATTCATAGTTTTCTGTCGAAGAGCAGATCTTTTACTGCAAGCTCAGTATACTCCAGTTTTTCTATTTTCTGCCTTCCACTTAGACTCCGCATGCGATACATAATAATGTATATCTTAACATCGTCTATCATCTGATATCTTCTTCTACCCCGAACTCTTCTCCCGTTCACCATTCCTTCCAGTGCATTCTTCAGTAGGCAGTTTCTTCTTAGCTAGTGACGCAGCCAATTCGTTTTCCGTTTCCTGATCAATTTTAGCATTATACTCTTTCTTCACTCACTCTTTCTAGCACAACTTATTTTTTTTTTATTTTGTCTGTTTCACATTCTCCATTCTTCTCCATATCCACATTTCAAATACTTATAGTCATTTTTCTTCACTTCGTCATAATTTTCATGGTTCTATTCCATAAAATGCCACACTTCACAAGAAGCACTTCACTAGCTTCTTCCTTAGAATGTACCATACACAATAATAAGTGGCCATTTAAAAGGGATCATCTGTATTTTCAACTCTCAACGAAACCGGCTTGCCCAAACTTCAACTCTCCGAGTCTTCCGTGCCTCTGAAACAAGTTACACCACACAGGGTTTATAAACTGTGAGCTTTACGAAGATCTGTGTGAACAAAATGTCCTCCCTGTAGCTATGTGGTCGAAGGTGTCGGAATCCACATGGAGGAATACATTTTGTTACGTGTTTATCAGTGTCCCTTCTGCATCGTGAGGAATTTAGGGAGCTACAGAGAGCAGTGAAATCCGGTTTTGTATTCCAGCTATAACAACTGGAAATACAATCGTCCTGACCACACGTTACCTCGTACTAGTTGAATGATCGTTCACTTTCTGTGAGTCAAGAGAATGTGACGCAATAGTCGACTAGTCGGCCGCGACCCTTCATGTGCCGTTGCGGCAAGGATTTGAATGATATCAACGTTGTGTGAAGTTGAGCGGCAATTACATTAAAAGTTTTTAATTACTTCTGATTTTTTTGTTAGTGCTTTTCGTACTAAATCGAATATCGATTTTGTTTGCGCTGTCGTAAATAATACGTATTGGTTTATATCCTAGATCATTATACCCCAGATAGGTTGGCCATATAGACTTTGACGTTAACAACTATTGACAGGTTTACTACGCTGCCATCTAGTTGTTACATAAGGAGTCACATCATAATTCCCATTTGCATTGCATTAGCGACTGTACTGTCATCTCGTTTTCGGTTACGGCGGACGGTTGGCGATTCTGGCGGTTCTCTTCAAAGTGCAAACGATTTTAACATAGCGATGACCTATCTGTTACATATATGATTTAGATTTACATCAACAGATCAGACAGTGAAAAGGGAACTTATTTGTCAAATTCATCACCAAGAGCTATTCCCGATTGGCTTACGGCTAGCTCGTGAGACTGTAATGCAAGCGAGTCCGGGTTCATTCTCCGGCTCCGGCAAACATGACATTCGTGGTGACCAATGCTAATGATGCGAGGGCTTTACTCGGGGTTCTCCAATTATTTTACTCATCATTCCACTACAGTTGCCCATAATTAGGCCTATCCTCTATTATATGAAAACAAGACATTTACTTGTGTGTTCTCTGGTACTGGACACGACACTGGTATCCTCGTGGTATATTCAAAGTCAGATAGATGAAATGGTAGCTGTTCTAACGAATTGGAGGTCTTGAAGAACGGAAGACTATTTCCTGGGAGCTTGAATGACCAGGAGATTGAGGTACGGAAAACCATTACTAGGGAATAGTATTGCGAGTACAGAAGGCTTGAGAGGAACGCGTAATGCTGCGAATTGAGAAATTCAGGAACACACAGCTGGCATGCTAATTGTTTCACAGAGGTGAAAGTAAGCCTACTTGGATTTGCGTAAGAGATTTCCCGTCTCGCCTTTTTAATGTCACTCATAATCAATTAAAGCTACTCTCTATGACTGAACGTTAGATGTTTCTGCATGTACAAAAACCCATAAGTCTAGCACTCTGTTGAACACCACGGATATCTTAAAATCAAATCTTATACCTACTTGATAAATGCATTCTAATTATCTACACAGGTATGTTACACAATGTACAATGTGTCGGTAAAGTCATGATGCAATTTTGAACACTTAGAATGCATAAACAAAATGAAACCAAAGGACGAAACTTACTGTACATTGAAGAGTATGTCAAAGAGTTTCTGCAGCATAAATTTCAATTTTGTTCGCGCGCAACACAACATTGAAGTGAATCACGCCATTTAGTAAAGATGTGGATGGCAGGGCCTGATTTACAATTTCAGAGGCCCGGAGCTTAATTTTCTTTATGGGGCCCCTTATCTTCATATATGATAACTAGATCTATCTTATCTCATTTAAATTCTCTCATCTATCTCCTTTCATCATGTATTTATTTCACAGAGGTTTTTATTAATTCTCTGTTTTGAGGAGAAGGATTAAAATTAAAGTGGTCCCGTAAGGTAAAAGTGATTATATGTGGCCACAAGACAGGGTCAGAGCTGATTGCATTGGTTGTAGTACCAGTACTATCCCTTGTTTCCTCTAGTGCAGTAATTCAAGAGTTTGAAAGCAATATTCTATTTTTCCCTAAATTCTGGCTTAGGCTTATACAAAAAGAAATACCTTGGCTCTCCACAATTAGTAGCTGAGTTGGATTGATGTTCAAATCTTCAATAATCTGTGTTAAAATATTCTTAACTTTTCGAAACTGGAGGTCTCTGTGAGTAAAGGAGTTACTGCTAATAACATATCAACGAATATATTTGCTCAATGATTAGTATTGTTTTTCCTGTTGTTGAATTTCAATAGCAGTTTTCCGTTTTCCTTTATTGGCTACTAACTCAAATTTACTTAGGAATTCAATTTTTAATTATGGACATTCCTATAAAAACAGCTTAACACTACCACTACACACCGATAATGATCTTATACCAACAAAAATTAAATAAGCTGCAAGAAACACAAGCACTAAGAACTTGGTTTAACATTCAATGCAGTGAGAACTGACAATGTTGTTGAGTTTGACTGCTGAATTCATTATTAATTATTTAAACAAACCTACTATTACAATAATTTGAATAAACTGCACAATTATACTTGGTAGCCAACTTTTACAAGTTGAACATATTAAACTCTGCAATTAACTTATTACGCTAAACGTAAAACAGTAAAGTGATTTTTTATGTTTTCTAACATAATAATTTATTGCATAATTACTTATTTCCTCAATTCTGATTTTCAGTTGGGAGAGTTGTTGTCTATTTGATTTGCATAGTTCACGGAAAAAAAAAACATGTTCATGGATTTTGAAGTCCCCAGAATCATGAGGGCCTGAGCGGAGGCTCCTGCCTAAATCAGGCCCTGGTGGACGGTGCAAAGAAAAGTTCAATGCGTCCTGTGGCTTGCCAAATTTTAATCCGTGACACGTGTTCGTCGTGAATAATCGTCGCGTGTACAGTGAAGAGCCGCCACGTAGAAATAACATTCACCGGTGGCATAAGCAGCTGAAGAAAACTGGCAGCTTGTTGGATCAAAAACGTTCTTGTAACCCTTCGATTAGTGACGAGTCTGTTCAAGCTATACGGTATAACTACCTAAGGAGCTCCAAAATATCGGTACGTACCTGTGCTCGAAATCTAGGCCTGAAGAAGAAAAGTTTTAAAGAAACGTCTCCCTTTTACGGGTTACAAACTGTAGTTGTTACACGCTATCCGCCCAACTGATAAACTCAAACGAACTGAGTTTGCTGTAGGCCTACAGATGCTTGATGAGCTAGGCAGTGATCAAGAATTCTTACAGAAGAATGTGTTTACCCGTAGTAATGAGGCCATTTTCCATGTGTGTGGTCATGTGCATAGCCATAACATGAAGATATGGGCTTCTGAAAATCCTCGTGCCTACATTGAGTATGAACGCAACATCCCTAAGGTGAACGTCTGGTGTACCTCCTACATGATACAATTATAGCCCCATATTTCTTTATGGAGCAGACTGTGACGTCAAACAACTACCTTGACATGTTGCACTTGTATGCAGTGTCACAAATTCAAGATGAAGGCGAAGATGTCATCTTTCAACAAGATGGTGCTTCTCCACACTACCACAATATTGTTCGCGAGTTTCTGGATACAAAATTTCCCCAGCGGTGGATAGGAAAGAGTGTATGGAAAGCATGGCCACCACGATCGCCGGATCTAACGCCTTTAGACTTTTACTTTTGGGGCTGTGTCAACGTATGTACAATGTCCGTATCAACGACATTGACCATTTAAAAGAGAGAATCAGAGACGCTATTCACACTTTGTTACACCTGATGTCTTTAGTCGTGTGTAGAATGAATTAGAATATCATTTAGATAGCAACAAACGGAAGCCACATCGAGTTGTACTGAACGCGTATGAAAACGTGGAGAGATTTTCTTCCATTTGGTGAAGGTTTCACATTTATATCTTGTTTCATTGAGCGTTCAAAACTGCACCATGACTTTACGGACATAGTGTATATAATTAAGACATTCCCTTGTTTGTTTCAAGAGTTCTTTTACCAGGTGGATCTTCCCGACTTTGAGACTTCTATTGTTCTCTGTGCATAACAATTAGAATTCCGAATTGTTTGAACCAGGAAGTGGCAAGTGAAATAAATTGATGTCCGGGCTGCAGTCGATAGTGAAGAACCTCGGCAACAGCTGTCCTCACACCTCATTTGCCGTTGTCAAGCCCGAGATGGACTCTCTAACGATTCATGTCCCCCAGCCAACAGCTGCGATAAATGCGTCGTATTCTGATGTTTTAGCTCCTTGGGGAATAGCTAACCGGGCTGTGTTCGTTGGGATGTGAGAATCTCGCAGCACTAGACACAATCCTGTTCAATAGCGTGCAAGAAAGTTAAAAAACAAACTTTTATAGAAATTCCGTCGCTAGTTCAGCTGGCGGCTTCTCGCCAATGTCCGAAGTTCGACCTCGTGTAGGGTCCGTAGCATTTTGACGGTATTCATGATGATATATCATTTGAATTTGTTTCTTATGCAGTTTTATGCCACTCATCGGTATAATGTTTAATAATTTTAAAATTGGAAAAAATTAAAATGCAAGGAATTCCAAATGTGACAAAAGTCTATATGCGTTTTTAGGCTTTTACAGCGAATTTGTTCAGAAGTAGAGTTTCGAGTATTCCACAGTGTCTTTAAACTTAAAATTCCCAACGTTTTGGAACTGCATATAGGTTCTATAAACAGGGTAAATAGGTACGACCTGGAGGTATTATCTATTCTGTTGGGCTCGTTACTCATAAATGATTACTCCAAACAACTGAGGGATGAATAGCAGAAGACACCAGTGCCAAAGCTAAGGTGTAAATACTGGGTAGACTGAAAAAATCTTATTGCCTTATATCTTTTTATACAGCAGATGTTTCTCGGCTTTTCTATCAATATTTGTTTTGTGACACAGACCCCACAAGAAGATGATGACCACTCATTTTCACTCTTAAACAGAATACAAGTATAATAATATAACTTTTCTCAGAGCACCCTGTTACCCAAGGATGTTTCTTACACCATGAAAATTGAAATATTATATTTTATCTTCCTCCATCCGCTGTTTTAATATGTAAAAATGTGGTGTCGATCTCCTTTCTTTGTAAGCTCATTTTGTTTCATATGCCAAACTTGAAAACGGCTTCTCTTTTAATTCTACAAATAATGACCTCAATGTTCTCTTAGCATGAGCGGTATCTAATACACGCATGCACTTTTGATTAAAGTAACACTCAATAATGCAGCGCATCGCAGAAGACGAACATAGCGCGGCGTATTATATCGCGGTTGAGGTTAGCCCCGCTTCCTGCTACTGAGTCGTAGCGAACCGATACCCCCTCCTATCCGGCCTCCACTCAAGTGTGCCATTGGCGAGTGCCATTGCCTGTGAGCGAGTCCGTCGCGCCTCGCTACGAGTCTTCTGCCATAAGCATCTTTCACTGTAATGAATGCACCTCTGCACATTAGTGTGTTAGACATTGTGCCACTGCCACACATCTGTGACACAGTGCATGAGGGTTGGCCACTAGGGGGAAACTAAGAGGTGAAGCTTAAACTGAGGGGGATTAAATCCGGCATCGGAATTGGAATCCGGTGTGGCTTAGTCGTAGAGCGTATGCACGTAGAACTGAACACTGCTCTGGAGCTGAAAACACGGGTTCGAATCCCGGTGCCGGAGAGAATGTTTCTCCTCTCTACCCATCCTTCATCATATGATAACGCAGAATTCCTGCATGGAAACGTCATATGTACTTCGGTACATCGCTATAATATGAACTGAAAATAACTTGATTCATGATGCGCCAGATGTTTCCTGGGAGAGCGCTTATCGAAAAGTGAAATTATAGTAAATCTTAAAACCCTTACGTGATACGAAGAAAATAGATGCACACAAAACCATAAAGGACGCATTGTTTTCAGTCGGAGCAAAACTCTAGTTGTTCAGTGTTATTATATACATGTTTCAGAATAACTATTCCTAATTCAGATGTGAACGAGGATATCTCTTACGAATCATCCGAGGATATCGTACAATATCTACTGCAGCCTCTCAGGTTATAGCAGATATTGAACCATTATATTTGGTTGGTGAATTTAAAGCAAACATCAGCAATATAAAACAAGGCCGAAAAATCCCTCAGTTTTTGACACATCTCCGTGTAGAAGAACCAGCAAATCCTCTCCAGGCAGGGCATCCATCTTTGTACATACCCTGTCTCAAATAAATTTGTGATGCAGATTCCCATGACTGTTTGATCTATACAGATGGATCGCGTTTGGATAAACTGTCGAATCAAAATGCCAAAGTAGGCTGTGCCTTTGTCACTTACAGGAACGACCGTGAACACACCTCAGCCATCTTTAGACTCTCCTCAGAGTGCTCAGTGTTTCAGGCGGAACTATTAGCTTTGCGAGAAGCAATCAAATGGTGTAGTCAGTCTGGTTACAGCGCTTGCGTTCACAGTGACTCGCAGTCAGCAGTAATATCAATTAATGATAAATATAACACTAACATTATAGCCTCAGAGATAAGAACTTTAATAATGAAAAGTGTCGTCCATATTTGTATAACTTGGGTCAGAGGGCATACTGGGATAGTTGGAAATGAGAGAGCCGATGAATTGGCAAAAATGGCAGCCAACTCTGATGTGCCACTGTCGTACAATTTATGTCCGATATCATATGTCAAAAAAGTAGCCAAAGAACATTATATGCAAGAATGGAACGAAAGATGGGTCAATAGTGATACGGGAATTCTTACAAAAGAGCTGTATTTTCCAACGGTCTATGATCGTAATAAATGTAAAGTAATAACGCCAAATTTCGTACTGACACAGTTTTTGACTGGGCATGGAAAATTCGGGGAATATTTAAATATATTCCATATTAAAGACGATGCAACTTGTATTTGTGGGGAGGAATCTCAAGATGTCAAACATGTATTATATGATTGTCCAGTCTTTTGCCGTGAAAGATACGAGCTTGAGTTGTTACTGAACACTCTAAATTATACATTTACCAAACCGTTAACCAATATACTTACCAACTCCAAATCATATAAGTATTTCATGTCCTTCTTGACTAGAATATTCGTGAAACTGTAAAATGTTAAATTATTCCGGGGGAAAAAAAATCGTATTAGTTCTAATCAACTATAATGAAACTGTAAGTCTTCAATTTCGCATAGTATAATATTGTACTATTGGTTTTAATTTTTATTTTAATTAGGCATTTGATTTCTAATTTTGAGCCATTTCTTGTAATACCTGATTATTGCCAATTGTTGTTACTAAATAATGTATTTAATTCGTAAATTTTAAGCCATCTCTTAGTATAGCTATTTATTGCTTCTAAAATAACATGTTTAATAGCTATTATGTATATATATATATATATATATATTTATATATATATATATATATATATCTTCCTATAACCATTAGATATAAATATAGAGACATGCCTTGAGGCTTTGTGAAACGATCCATTCTTTCATTAAGGTGCATTCTTGTACATAATTCATGTGAATTGTAACCTTGACCACAATTTTGTATGATAATTTTATTATTGTTTATTGCTTATAAAATATGTATTTTGATACCAACTATAACCCTAATATACCTCACGGTGAAATAGGGTTTATTAAATTGGATAATAAAAAAAAAATTCAGATGTGAAAAAGGGGACTAATGAAACATTTCTTTCGTAATAAACCAGTGTTCGAAAATGCTTCCATATCGATATAATATATAACGATAAGAAATAAATGAGGATTTAAAAGAATCTCAGCGTTAAAAGTAACTTTTTTATTTAATTTTGATAGTTATACAATAAGTTATTAGTCCACCGCTGTGGAGTAACGATTAGCATGCATGACCGTGAAACAAGGGGGCCGGGCTGAAATCCTGGTTGGGACAAGTTACCTGGTTGAGGTTTTTCCTGGGATTTCCCTCAACCTATTGAGAGCAAATGCTGGATAACTTTCGACGCTGGACCCTGGATTGATTTGCCGGCATTATCACCTTCATATCATTCAGACAATAGATAACCACAGCAGTTGATAAAACGTCGTAAAATAACTTACTAAAATCAATAAGTTATTAAAATATTGTGAAAATTTTATTCAAAAGATTATAAAAAATCTCTTCAAAATCAGGATCTCATTAGTATTGTCGTAAGTTTCTCCGTGTGCCATATGCATGTCTGCTATTTCAGCATAATATGTAAACCGATGCATTTCTAATAATTGTAAATATATAAACAGATCTGATAGAAGTTATTTTGTGACTTATAACGAAAATAAGTCAAGTTTAATTGTTTCAATGTTAACGGAAACAGCCATGAATGATGATAAGGTCAATGAAGAGTTCTGACTTTTACCTTGTCTGTTGTAGATCTTTGTATTCTTGGGTCTTATTATTTGATCATCACCTAACAGAATAGCTGCACATAGTTCCGTAACATCGCATTTAATTGAAGACCTGCCGAGATTTAAATTTGGTCTCCCGCTCTTATTCCTCTGCAATCTTGTGGCTGTATATACGAATTTAAGTCTCAAATTTAAGTAACTGAATGAACGGTGGAGGAGGGCGTAGAGAGACAGCTGCGACATCGGATGAGTCAGAAATCTGAATGATGATTTATCGGAAGATCAAGTGGTCGGAGGTTGTAAAAATGAATAAACATGGGAACTTGTAGACACGTCGACGGCGTATGCAGATGTAGCACATCGATAGCGCGGTATGGCACTTTAAAGCCGCACAAGGGGCTCTTTGAGCGCTATTTTAGCGCGCGCGTCTTGCATTCCGCATCCGAAATCGTGCGTAACAACCGAGAGGTGTGACTGACCCCCGCGAGATGTTGGCTGTCAGCGGAGTTTCCTGGTTAGTTGGAATTCAGTGCAGGCCGCGACTTTTCATATAAAACTCACGTATACATTATGTTGCAACGCAGCGCCTACCTGTGCACATCGTGGCAGCCTCTTAGTTCGCTTCGTTCGCAGAAACTGTAAAAGAGAATAAATCAATTTTGAAAAACTTTCTGGAAAAAAAAATGCTGGCGTTTCTGTTCACTCACGTCAGTTCTCTTCGTTGTAAAAACATACTATTAAAAACTTTATAATTTAGACTACTACTACTACTACTACTACTACTACTACTACTACTACTACTACTACTACTACTACTACTACTACTACTACTACTGCTGCTGGTGCTGGTGCTGATGCTGCTGCTGCTATTATTATTATTTCCTCTTCCTTCACATTGCAGTGTTTCACCGTCATACCCACAGAGGGCACATTTTGCTGAGTACGATACTTCGACGGATAGGTGGCAGGCCTATGGCGGTAGGTGATACGATGATAGATGAAAAGTGATGGTGAAGGGTTAAATAGAATTTGGAAAGAGTGGAGTTGTGGCCGTTTAAATTAGTACTAACCCAGCATTCGCCTGAAAAACCATGAAAAACCCAAGTCAGGATAGCTGGCCCTAGGTTCGAACCCCACACCTCCCGAATACAAGGCGGGATGATTATTGTTATTATTGCTATTATTATTGTTATTATTGTTATTATTATTATTATTATTATTATTATTATTATTATTATTATTATTATTACTAAGTTTTGTCTGCCTCGTGCTGCTTTTAGACATGTATTATGAAATATCAGGTACATTTTGTTCCCTTTAATTTCGTAACTGTTTTGCACTTACATAATTTCGTGATTTTGAAGATTTCGACATAGGCCTATGAATATAATCCTAAACGTGGTTTTAATTTTTGCAATGCCATTTAATTTTTTTTTTTTCTGTTTTGGTTTAATCGTGATTCTCAGATAACTATGTGGGCGATCTTCAATAATTGCCAGATTCTTTGTGATTTTTGATGGATGGCTTTCTCACTACATGGCTTCTCTTGTCAATCTAAAATGATCGTTTACTCCTTCTAAGTAATGTCATTAGCCCATTATGGGCTGTTGCGCCACGGAAAAATTGCCAATCTAAAGCCACAGCTATAATTCGTATCAAGTTTTCGTGTGTCATCTGTCTTAGTATAAAATATACTACATAGTCAATAAAGAAATTAAATTAAATCTTTCGTCCCTTCGTAATGTTGTCTTCGTAAAATGCGACTCATAGTCGTCTTCTTCTTCTTCTTCTTCTTCTTCTTCTTCTTCTTCTTCTTCTTCTTCTTCTTCTTCTTCTGCATCACGGAATTAAGCCTTAGACATATTTCTACGTCGAGAGGTGGAATGTTTTTATTTTCTTAATAGGTGGGCTACATTTCAACGGGCGAGTTCAAAAGGGAAACAAAATTTTATGATAACTGCATTTTAAAGTTTCATGTTGTTGTGAAAAATCCAATAAGATCATTCTAATTTGAACTTATAGTACTACATGAAACATCATTAACAGAATTTAGAGTAGTTTCAGTGATCCTTGTATTTTTCACAGCAACATGAAACTTTAAAATGCAGTTTTCTGAAAACTTTAAATTTTGAGTTGCTTCCTTTTTAATCTGGCCCGTCGATTTCTTCTCCCTTTCGGTTCATAGTCAAATAGTAAGTACTGCATTCTTGCATGACATACAATGTTATGTGTTCATACGAGTTAGATTATAAGTTTATGTCCTTTTCATTTAATTAATAAATTTAAAATCTTTAAAGAATAAGACACGGATCAAATTTTTCAAAGTGATCACAGTGCCTGTGGCAACGTATGGTTGTGAGACTTGTACAATTAATAAATCCAATAAAAATAAAATTGAATATGCTAAAATGAAGTTCTTAAGTCCAGTAGCTGGATTTATCCTCTTAAATAAGAAAAGTATAGATATCAGTACGGAGTTAAATACATAATCTAAATACAAAATGGACGAAGAAATGAAATTGTCATATGAACAATACGAACGTGTATTAAGAATGGGTAAAGGCTGCCTACAAAAAGGACTACTGAACTATAAATTTAGACTTAACAGAAATGTAGGTAGACCAAGAGCAAGTAGCAACGCACATTCTCATGAGGATTGAATATGTTCAATTCATTTTTATATGTCTGTTGCGTTTTCTAATAAGAGTGTATTCCACTACTAAACGTAGTTTCCATTTTCCTTCTATCTGATCTATTAACAAGTCAATTTTCGCATCCGTATATCAGCACGGGTACTGCCATTGTTTTATATAATTTTAGCTGTACTGCTTTTAAAGACTTATTGTTTATTGCAAGTCTTAGTAATAATCATTTATTTATTTTTATTTTAGGTTATTTTACGACGCTTCATCACCATCTTAGGTTATTTAGCGTCTGAATGAGATGAAGGTGAGAATGCCAGTGAAATGAGTCCGGGGTCCAACACCGAAAGTTACCCAGCATTTACTCATATTTGGTTGAGAGAAAACCCCGGAAAAATCTCAACCAGGGAACTGCCCCGACCTGGAATCAAACTCGGGCCACCTGGTTTCGCGGCCAGATGCGTTAACCGTTACTCCACAGGTGTGGACAGTAATAATCATAATTTCTGAGAATTTTAGTTTATTGTGCGATCTCTTGAGTAGGACAAACGTGTGGTTTACTTGTGACAGCTTAAGAAGGAATGTCCTATACGTTACAATTCTGACAAGATACTTCGCTGCGCATGCGCATATTCTGCATTAGAAATGGAATTCTCTGGTCACATTACATGGATATTGTACCTTTTGGTTTTGATGGGTTAAACTCTTGAGAATGCCGGGATGTTTCCTGAGAGCTGTCACGAATTTTATTGGCAATTCTGGTTGCCTCAGTAATGAAGCACAAAGGGACCACTTATGGCCCAAGAGAGGATTGACCTTATTCGGCCATGTAACCGTACTCGCATTCATTTAAAAGTCGTAAAATTATGCCTGTGCCTTCTCTGTAGACCTATGAAAAGCTCCAGTCTCTGATATTCGAATTTGTCAAATGGAATTAGATCCTATCGTTCCTATGAGGGTCCTGAATTCTGTAAAGAGCGGAAGTGGGCTAATATTGTTATAAATTCAGGAACACACAGAAAGTTAACTGGCTTGACGTAAGTACAAAGTGCCCCAGAAACTCCGTCCACATTATTCGAATAGACAATCCAAATCACGCCATCAGCGATAGGTAAATATGCTGCTGTAACGACTTTTAATACGAAAATGAAATTATCCTAAGCCTTAATTGAATATATTTTAATCACTCCTGATATTCCTTCAATGTGCATCGAAAATGACACGTGAAGCATGCGAGTATGTTACAGTATAACTTTAAATGGGCGCCGTTTCTGCGACACGCTGTAGAATTGTTTGATTCCTTAAATTAAATTATGCATTACATTTTATTTTCAATGACATATATTACTGCCATGTTACATCGTAGCTTTGTGTGGACGGCTTGAGCTAACAAGCAAACATTTTGGTGGGACAGATAAAGAAGTTATTTTTTTTTCTTTCACCATGTTAATAATGTCAAAAGAAGTGCTTGTACAAATTTTGGCCACTCGACCGGAATTACGAAGGCCGTAAAAAATAAGTTTGCCAGGGACTATTAACGGAAAAAAAACACAATTTCATTGGAAAAATGTATTGGAACAGACACAACAATTGTTGAGCTATTTTTCAACATAGGCCTATTCTCCATTGGAATTGAGAATATTTGTCACACCATGGGATCGACAGAGGTGTGCAGATGATTGTCAAACGCTGGCTCCGATCCCAAGGACCCAGGCGGCTGACTTCTACGGCACAAGGATACAAAATATTGATCGCATGGTATGACAAATGTCTCAATTCCAGTGGAGGATATGTTGACAAATAGCTCAACAATTGCTGTATCTGTTTCAATAAATCTTTCCATGCAGTTGTATTTTTTATCTGTAAATGGCCCCAGGGAAAATCACTTTCTGGATGGCCTTGTAATTGCGGTCGAGTGGCCAAAATTTGTATAAGCATTAATTTATTGAATATATACCCGGCCCCGGAACAATTTTTCCCTTGAAATTATTCAAATCTGCTTTACAGGGAGCTTCACCTGAAAGACTAGATTTGCATAATATATGTTACTGTGTACGTTAACAGAAAACCACAATTCCAAGTCACACAGAGAATGTGTGCACTCGTTGTGGGTCTCTGGCGTTTCGTCAGCCCACGCGAGTTGTGTGGATATAAAGGGAAAAGTTGAGACGGTGTCGGTTGGAGTTCCCGGGTAGCTCAGTGGTAGAGCGCTGGTACGTTCAACCAGAGGTCCCGGGATCGATACCCGGCCCCGTAACAATTTTTCCCTTGAAATTATTCAAATCTGCTTTACAGGGAGCTTCACCTGAAAGACTAGATTTGCATTAATTTATTGTTTTTGTATATGTTGTTGATTAAATTTTTTTTCAATTATAGTTTATTTTTACTGTATGGGATATACTTATTAATTTATAAAAGTAGATTTTTGTTGTACCTTGTGTATCAGAATTTATTAAATTACTTGTTTTTGACATTATTAACACGGTGGAAGAAAAAAAATAACTGTTTTATCTGCCTCCATCAGAATGTTTGCTTGTAAGCTACAAGATTCCCGTTATATGAGTGGTGTTTCAATTCCAGCATGAAATAAATTACTGGTGTTCAGTAGCCTCAGTTTACTAAATCGGTTATTTGACTACTCTTTATCAACTACATGGTTATTTATGGTATTTATGGTATTTCAAGAGATAAGGCTTAGGATTTGCCATGTGATTACTTGAAATTCGCCTTACAATTGGGCAGAATGTCGGAAAACCCAAACAAGTCACCAGACGAAGCTAGATTCGATCCCATATCCGAGCGCGACTCTGGATCATTAGACAAACGCTGTACCATCAGAGCTAAGATGCTAACTATTCATTGGCACTAGTTTTAGTATCCAACAAGTAATGAATTGAATTGGATTTGGGAAGGGGACACTATCACCAAGCGCTGCTATCTAGAACAGGCCTGCACAAGGTTTGCGCTCTCCGAGCCTGCTCACAGCTCATGAGCGGAATGCAGGTATTGGCTCTGTATAAGGGTGGACTGGAAGAAGGGGTGATCTCGTACAAAATGTACAGAAGGTGTTCATGAAATGAATTTCCGTTCATTGTTTACAAAATTATCTTGGACTATTATTAATTAATAAAGAAATATTTATTTTACAGAAATAATAGAAATTCTATAGTTACTTAAATGTACAATATCATTTTGTTATATTTTTATTTATCAGTACATCAAAACGAGGTTTTATGCTGTTGGCAGCTGAAAGGAACAGTAGCCTACTGATCCTAATGAAACATCAGTTACAGATGTTCGATGCCTGCCTTTATTAAAGTTGATTATAGAAAACAGTTGCTCACAAATATAAATGTTGAGCCAAACATAGTAATCATTTTCACAGCCAGCCTGTGTAGTCGTGGATGTTATTGCTAAGGTTTAGTCTTGTAAAACTCAACCAGACTAGTAGTATTATTCAAACGGTCTTTAGCCCTTAGGTCACATTGAAGATCAATAGGTTCAAGCTGTAAATCGTTAAATGTTAAATGTTATGTTTTATTTAACGATGCTCGCAACTGCCGAGGTTATATCAGCGTCGCCCGTGTGCCGGAATTTTGAGCCTGTTGCATTTAAGCACACTTAAATGTTATGTATGACACTGTTTCAACTCGTGTTGAAGGAATTTATTATGATAACTTTAAACTTCTTTCCATTTAGGAAAAGATCTTGGAACCTAGAATTAAATTCATTTTGAATTTCAATTAATATTTGCACATAATCGTTTAACATGGCTTCATCACGAGCAGTTTCTATCGTTCGAAAGTGAGCCATATTACCTTCCCGAAACTGACTTACGAAAAGTGTAAGTTTACGGCTGAAATCCCGTAATTTATTCAACATATCAACAATGAGCTGGCCTTTTCCTTGAAGAGCGATATTTATAAATTGTTGAAGATTAATAAATTCTAACGTACCCTACCTCATGTAATAATGCAACTTTCAACTCCTGAACGTTTCTACTGCGATCTTCACCAACAAAACCACCGTATCTCTATGTGTGGACTAGTAATGACGCATTATATTATGTTTTCCTCTTTCTTTCAAACTTTTGTGGCAGATAAGTATTGACTCCAGCTGCTGTGAAACAATAAGCATTCTCCCATGCAATATTGAAATAATTTGCTTGATGATCACTTTTCCGTCTTTTAGATTCCCCCATTATGTAGCCGTAGATAGGCAAAGTGAAATAGCTACTGATAATACACACTACACCAGATAGCTGCATGGACTCTCCTCTACCTGTAGCAGGCATACGTCATTCCGACGAAACTTTCCGGCGAGCTGTTTGGACAGCTCTCCCGCTCCGAAGGAGCGGCCGCGCTCGATGAGCGCCGGTTGTGCAGGCCTGATCTAGAAGATCTATTAACGCTGTCCCTCGAATTAGGCGTGTTCCCAACCCATACCAGCAGACTACCGGTGTACTTAAGTTCGCTACGTATTCAGGTTTCGAGTAAGAAACACCACTCGTCCCCCTCCGTGCACAGCCAGCCAGCGATCGGGGAATGCTATGGAATTGTAACAGAATTGAGCACGGGCGGAATTATATTGATGCCCAACGTGGGAAAACGGGAGAATCTCGAGAAAAATCCGACTGCCACCTTCTCTGCCACAAGTGTCACTATGGGACTCGAATCTGACCTCCTGCGTGAGAGGCTAAAGTGCTGACCACTAAAGTGAAGTCCTTAAAGTTATAGGCCTAGTACTCGTACAATAGCGCTTAATTTCTTTTCTCACGTTGTGCAGTATTAAGATAGAACACAAATATTCTTGTAAGTGGAAATCATATTTATTTCAAGAAATAGTCTGCCCAGGCATCCTGGGTTGCCAAAAACACAGAATAACACACATATAAGAATAGTAATGATTACAGTAAGATAGATGAGCCAAATTTAAATGTGAACTAGGAGCTTAAGTTTAAGAAATAATAAATTTGTACATATATTTGTAACAATCACACACTAACGAATAGAAAAGGGGGGGGGGGGGGTATTATGATATTCCGTATAAATGATTTTTCAGAATTGCCACAGACACTTTAATGGTTGAAGTAATTATTTTTGGAATGATGTCATGGATTCCAAATGTTTTGATAGTGTTTACAGTTGATCGTGGGATGGTGCCCCTCGCTCCGATCATTAAACCATGTACTTCCCAGGTGCCTTCCAACTGATATTTTTCTCGAAAATACGGAATAGTAGGCTCATAAATTTGTTGTTTTTCTCTGTTGACCTCGGATGGTTGGATCTGGCTCATCTCAAATCTAACAGTTGGGTCCAGTATAAAGCCTTTACTATTAGTCTTGTCTAGAGCCACGATGTCCGCTCTTCTAATTCCGCCGCCTTCAGACGCAACGCAGTGCACCTCTTCATGGACCTCGAAGGATTTGTTTCTAAGGGCTTGTGCTATTAGTTTTCGGATGTTATGATGGCGTGAATTTCTCAGGAGTTCTCCATGCTGACAGGATCCTAGGACGTGTGCTAAGGTTTCAATCTCGTTGCAGTATCTGCAACGGAAACTGTCCAAGGATCTCCCATGAAGACTTCTCACTGGTGCTACGTTAGCATTCATCTTAATTGCGTCCCGCCATTCAGAGGAAGATAGACCCTCCTTAGAAAAAATCCATTTATTTCCGGGAGTATATTCTTGAAATAAAATAACACCTTTTCCTTTATGTGGAAGCGCACACCATTTGTCGTACTCTTGTTTCCTAAGATTTTGTCGTAGTTTATGGACATTGATGTTACTTATATCCAGATCTTCAGGTGGAATTTTTAACTTCCTGGAACATACTTTCTTTTCTGCTGCTATGTTCCTTGTAGAAACGACAAGAGGATTCGAGGTTCTCAATAATGTGTTGCAAATATTGAGATGCTGTAAATATGCTTCCCATTGAGCTTTGAAAAGGCTGAGACCCTTATATTTACGTTCGGTGTACAACATCGCGTCGGGCGTGTCTCCTGGCAAACATAAAATTTCCTTCACCGAACTTTTAATTAACTTATCCACATCTTCGAGAAACCGGTCAGAAAGCTGGTGAAGGGGAGCAATTTGAAGAGGATAAACAAGTATAGGCCAAATATACATATTTAAAACATTGAGTTTTTGTTCTGGTTTCAGAAGATAAGTAGATGTTAAAGCTTGGATCTTATTATTTAAATTATTGATTACTTTGGCAATGTCAAACTTAATTTCATCAGAAAAATTAATCCCAAGGTATTTGATTCGTTCATCTCCATCAATACTATTAACAATTGATCCTCCAAGATTCAATGTCGTACTACTTAATATATAATAATAACTAGGGAATGGATTTCTAGGTGCTAAAAAGAGACATTTAGGACTTTATAAAACCCAATTCAGGCTTTTAGGACTTTATGTAAAATTAATAATTAACAATTTTAATTTTAGAAAATATTCAATTTAGATGGCATTTATGTACAGTGAATGTGTGCTATTGAACCGAAGACTCAAATTCTATCAAACTGATTGTCCATTGGTCAGTTTCATTTTGCATAACGTGGGCTCATGGACTCGAAAACTAATTTGTAAGCTCTCGCCTAACCTGAACAACCCATCGCCCATTTTATGTTAAGAGGGACTTTTCCAGAAGAAATTTGTTCCATGAAATTAGGTAAAATCTTCTTTCATCCTCTTCTAACAAGGAAATCGTCCCAGATCGTGTAACTTGAATTTAATGAAAATGCATATTTAAGCTAATTTTCGTTCGCTAAGAAACGTGGTGAGAGTCGTTCGTTTCGATTTTTCCTCCTTTACGAAATATGACTTGAAAAATCGATGCTATTTATGTCGCTTTTGCGCGCACTCGGCTCCTCATAGTTCGCGACACCGTATCACAGCTCCCGCATTAATGCTTTAATCTCCGTTCATCATAAGAAAAAAGCAACGTAAATAGAAACACATAGTTAGAAGTACTATGATTGGTGCCTGACCGCATCACATGCAATGCTCCCGAAGAAAATAGTTCCCTTTTGTTTAGCGTCTTTCGTCTCTGTTCTCATACAGATATACATTTAAAACGTATGTGACACTGAAATAAATATTTTACACAATGGTTGATTCACTGATATAATTATAACCAATAATATGAATTCTGAGTATTTGCATCTTCCCGCATTTATAACGGATAGTCAGTTCGCAAGACACTTTGCAGTAGACCGGTAGTGCACCACGTGTAGTTACGCTTGCCTGGAATACTGTGTGATTATGGCTGATCCAGTCGCAGTGACAGTGGCAGGACCGAGTGATGTTATCAAACATTCTAAAGATAAACCGTTAAGAAGTGGGGAAAAGAGAATAGTTGGACGTTCA
This sequence comes from Periplaneta americana, assembly GCF_040183065.1. Lineage (NCBI taxonomy): Eukaryota > Metazoa > Arthropoda > Insecta > Blattodea > Blattidae > Periplaneta > Periplaneta americana. Next base: position 99,023,745 of record NC_091122.1, on the reverse strand, counting down.
AATTACGCGAGGTGCGGGAGCTTATCCACTCTGCCTTACAAGAGGTCACGGTTGAGGTGTGATAACGTGATATAAGACATACGATTTTTGAAGAGGAGCGGTATAGAAAAATGGAGCATGTGGTGGACAGTTTAATTATTAACATCGGAAACTACTCTTCTTCCAATGATTTCGATAGTGATTCTGATTTGGAAGTAAGCCTTCTTCGTGTAAGTAGCAGCGACTAGAACATCGGTAAGTTTTGCATTTTGTGACAAGCTTTCATTATATACCAGTATTTATATTAGTAGAAGAATTAAACAACAGGCAATGACGTGTGGTTGCAGCAGTGCATGAGGCAAAGATATTGTTACAGGAATAAAACATTTCTTGTTACAGTATTAAATATCAAATTGAATTTCCTATAACTTGTTGTTGTTTAGTTATGAGGGAACTAGGCCAGGAGATAAAGGAGTAGGGTGGTCAGTTCCTTTCCCCCTCAATTGCATACATCGCGGACTAGCTACATATTTCACTAATCAGACTTCAGATGCATACAAACAATTGTTCTTCCTCTGACCCATATCGTCAAGTGAGATGTACAGCCTTATAATAAATTACATATCAGCCAGAACCTCGGTCAGAGGATATCCTATAATTTAATGTACTGTAATAGTTTTCAAACAGAAGCAGAATGCATAACGTCGAATACAAAGTAGTAATTAGATTGGCGTTGTAATTGACTGTACCGCAAATAGTACCACTGCAGCAATCTACCAATCAGAACAGACTATCGCGGAACGATACTTACTGTCTTTGTTTACGTTGCTTTTTTCTTATGATGGATGGAGATTAGTCTGTTTTCTTTTTCTCTTAACTCACGTTAATAGAGTACTCTTGCTGAAATGCAAATTCAATTTGAATTAAAAATATTTACTAACTTTGTGACACCATAAATATGACAGCGGGATTCGAAATGAAGTGGTCGGAACAAAGAACCATTGAACAGTACAAACATTTTATATAGGCTATTTTTTCACACTCTTCTGTAACACACAAACTGTTTCCAACATGCAGCATTGTTGCAAGAACGTTATCAAACTTTCTCACATGTTTCTCCTTCACATATCCACACCTCTGCCACGCGTAATATTAGCATGTCTTTGAGGACAGGTGAATGGAACTGTTGATACTCAACAGAATCTTTAGGGGCGTATTTTGCGGGCTACCGGGGCTACCGGCGGTAGCTCAAGGAAATTACAAAAGAAAAAGTTTGTAATATAACATAATGTAATAATTTTGTATTATTAGTTTTACCATAGTAATTAAAATTAAAGTAATTGTTAGATATATTTTGTGTAATAATAGGGTCAGCGGTAGCCCAAACCCTTTAACCAGTATACGCCCGTCAGAATGCAATATCATTATGAAGCCCCTATCGTGCAATGTGTCTGCAATGTTTTCACAGATAATTTTATGTCTGAAATATTCTTCTAGCCTTCGAATTACAATTTTATATTGCCTAAAAATAATACACATCCAAGTGTTGTAAAAACTTGTAGTTTTGGAGTGATAATTTTTGTTTTAATTGTCTTACCATGTAAGGTATTGTTTGCTCCTTCAAAAGCAAATATAGTGCCATCTATCTGACCACTCCAGGAATCCAGAAGTAGTAGTGTGCCTTTCTTAACATCCGTGAGAAATACATCTCTTAACCATCTTCTCATGTGATTTTTTGTCAGTTTACCGGAACTACTTGTATCCACTACAACATTAAATAACTTCTCATTGTCTACATGTTGTTTTACTTTATGTACAAATTCCCCTTTCAGTTCTTGAAAGCATAGTGTATACAGTCGTGTTTCTAGACTTCCAGCTGCATATCTATGACTTTGAACGGTGTACGAATGAAGGAAAGATGTCATGAATTGATTGCACTACTACTTTATTAATGTGAGTTAAGAGAAAACAAATTGATTAGAGCATTAATGCGAGAGCTGTGATACGGTGTCGCGAAGATATGTGAATTCGAGTGCGCGCAAGAAACTGTATAAGTAGCAACGATTTTCAAGTCTGTATATTTCGTAAACGAGGAAAAATCGAAACGAATGACTATCACCACGTTTCTTAACAACGAAAATTAGCTTAAATAATATGTCTTTTCATTAAATTCAAACTACACGACCTGGGATGATTCCCATGTAAAACCAATGTGGAACGCAATTGCCAGACCACTGTTTGAAAGATAATTTTTTTACATTTTAAATATAATTTTTGTAGTATTTTTTATTTCACTTTTTGCGCCTTTAGTACCGGTATTTTTATTTTGAATATACATAAAATATAAAAAGACGCTTTTCAGGCACAAACATATTTTTTAGGTATTTATGGGGGTTTTATGGTTCATTTAGGTGTTTTAGGTCTTATAAGTAAATATTGTATATCAGGAAGTAAGTGGGACTATTCACGGTAGGCTATACTTTGACATCCACCTACAAATCATATATTGAGCCATGTATTACTTGCTACTGTGAACCACTCGTAACAGCCTCGGACAATACACTTAACAAGCTTGAGTTGGTTCAAACTCAAGTGCTTCGAATATTAACAGGAGGGGTTAAACAACACTTAAGGATGCAATGCTGATTCTGACAGGAGTGAAACCCATGAGAAAAGAGATAGAAGAAAGAGCACTTCTTCATGAGAAACTTCTTAAGAGTTCAGATGAATTTTAGAGCAGTTATAAAACAAATGAAAGACGTTTAAAAACTCTAGTAGGTTTTATTCAATCACTAAACAAGCTAAAATCAAAGCTCCATCTAAAAATAGCCAGTCAACCGTTACTAAATCTGCAAAACCATCTCGAAATTACCACTGTTAAATCTTCCATAGATCTTGAAGTTTTTACTAAAAGTCAAATTGACAAGGGAACTTTAAGGCTCATGGCTCTTGAGAATATCCACACCAGATACCCAGGATCCAATTGGCGACACATCTACACTGATGGATCCAAAATAGCTGGACACTTGAATGCTGGAGTTGGAATCTATAGTAGCCTGTTTTCATTTTATCTCCCTGTAGGACAGAATACATCAGCTTTTGATGGGGAACTCCAAGCAATTAGAGCGGCATTGCAACAACTCACAGTCCACTTAGGTAAATTCAGTAATTCCGTTATCCTCTGTGACTATACAACGGCTATCCAGTCAATTAGTCATACTTTCCGGCCTGGTTCAATAGAAATAAAAGATTGCTAAGATATGCTAAAAGAACTTGTAGCAAACAAAACAGTTCTACAGTGGATACCTGGTCACTGCTCAATCTATGGAAATGATCAAGCAGACTCCATGGCTAAGAAGGGAGCTCAGCTCACAATGACCTACTCAAAACCAATGCCATTCCAATCTGTGAAAATAGCTGTAAAAGAGCAATTCAAGACACAACATCTACAAGACCGAGCCTCAAGAACATCTTAGAAGCACTGGAGAGAGTCAATTCTGAAAATACCAATTCAGCCAAGAAAAAGTGCAGTCGCACTATTTCGTCTAGCAAAAAGGCATGATTTACTGGGGAAAAACCTCTTTCGTTTTGGAAAAATGAGACCCCATCCTGTAAATTGTGTAACTCTAATACAGAGATGAACCGACATCACCTTTCAATATGTCCTGGTCTACAGTCACTCACAGAAGTGAAATGCTATTGGGAAGCCAGGAAGAAGATGCTTTTTCTATCAATTTTTTTCTTAATGTTTGTTCACTTGTTGTTTTCTTTGAAGATTAATTATTTTATAATCAATTTACCAGCCATTACATACGGAAATAAATTTATAAGTCTTTTAAAACTCCGTCCATCAATATCTCCCCAACTGTTACGATTTCCTACATATCAAGTTAAATCGATGTAGATTAACCCAAACTACATTATCCTGAAATATTTTTTATTCATCGTGGGACACTCTGTATTTACTTACTGTTCCTTGTCATTAAGCTCACGTCAGAATAATAGACTTCAAATCTGGTACTCTGATTGGGTGGTGGTATTTTAACGGTGCTTTCAACTGTCGAAGTTACCTAACATCTAAATTCAATGTTGACGAGAAAAGGCCGAAAAATTTTGTTTGTAGTTCTCTATGTGGAACTTGATTATTTTGCGTGCGCTAAAACTACGGAACGGGATTTACAGTTTCACTTTTCCCCAAAGAATGCCATTCTAAGGATTCGATTATCCTTTAACATCCATCTCATTCGGCCGGGTTTGAACCCGCAAACTTCCGAATCAACGCCTAGCAAGGTAACCTGTAGATCACTGCAATGATTATATCATTGTTGTGGAGGCCAGTTCCTTGCCCTCTTAACCCTATCAGAAGCTTATCTCTAATCCCGAATTTATTGGGAATGTATTAATGAAGAAAGATAGAACGAGAATACGTAGTTAGAGAAACCGATGCACTGGGTGGAGAACTGCCCATCGATAAACTTTCCGACGTAAATTCCACAAGATCTAGTGCACATCACGATCGGCCGTCAGCCATCGGCTGAAGATTCTAGTTGGGCTAGGTCCATCGTCAGACACAGTATGTAGGCCTACATCAGCATTAGACATCGAAAGCAAACTCCAATCCTAACCTTGGATAAGAGAATATGGCAACTGGTTCATTTCGTTCCTTTGTTAGTATCTCAGCAACTTTTTGCCCACGGCTTCCTCATCTAATTCGAAGTTGTCTTCCCGTTTTTTAGTCTGCAGGTTATAATAATATCCTTTATGTATTCATTTTTCATTTCGTTTCCTCAGGCTCCCCGCTGACGTTGATATCCAATTATGAAATCCATTTCTGCTTTTCCTTACAACCAAATATAGATTTCAAACAAAGAAAGTTTCCTTTGACAGACACCATACATATTTCTGTCTTATTTCGTTACCGGAGGAAGTAAAACTGAGGAGCATCACTATTGATTCACCACGACGGCCACCACCACCACCACCACCACCACCACCACCACCACCACCACCACCACCACCACATCACCGCGATCAAGACTGCTACTACAACCACGAAGATTCAACAGTTAGGACCTTGGGCTAGTTCTTTTCTCACAAATTAGCAGGTTTATATACCAACGTTGAGAAACAAACAAGTAGAAGGACTCGCTAATTATGTGGTGAGCATGGCGTATTGCTACTGCATTAAGACAGTGCTGTAATTGGAAAAAAAATTTAGGGGGTATTATTGAAACCTTCTTGATCAGATTAGACTCCATACGGACTCATACTGCACTTATTTTTCAAGGTTACTTCTTCGACATGCAGTCTCCTCTGCAGAATCCCTTACAGATCACAGACACTATTGTACAGTAGTGGAAAAAACAGGACAGACCCTTGCAGCTGATTTCAGAGTCTTGTTCACTCCAAAGCATGATAGACTGGTAACTAAGACTTTCGTGTTCGAATCCTGCCTGGGAAGGAAACTTTTTTTTTTTGTTCCTTATTCAAATTTATTCCCAATACTTTTCGATTGCTGGTAAAATTCGTGTTCTGGGAATAATAAGTTAATTAAGTAGTAAAATATCGCTGCAATCGAAAAGTATTGGGAATAAATTTGAATAAGGAACAAAATAAAAGTTTCCTTCCCAGGCAGGATTCGAACCACGAAAGTCTTAGTTACCAGTCTATCTTACTCTGGAGTGAACAAGGCTCTGAAATCAGCTACAAGGGTCGGTCCTGTTTTTTTTTTTTTTTTTTTTTTTTTTTTTTTTGCCACTGCTGTACGTAAGGCAAGGAATTAAACGCTAACAATGATGGCCCAACACTTTTTAGAAACAAAAGTCTACAAATTTTTTTACTAAAAGATAATTTATTTTCTTAGTGCAAATATCGTTCATTACACTAATGTTCCTTCGCATTTTCAAGTTGAAATTTGAATAGAATCTATAATATGTAACAAACTCTGAATCTTCGGTGGTTTCACGTTGCTGTCAGTTATATTCCCTGTTGCCTGAATGTACTTTCGCTTCTCTTCAAGATGGAAATGTTCACACAAGTTTGAGATGCTTGTATCTCTACAGGTTAGGCCTATATCTGTTTGTATTTACAACAGTCAAATCTTTTAACAGTCTCTTTTTTCTGCCTTCCATTTTGTATCACTAATCTTAGATTCTGAATGTAAGTAGAATGTTTGTGTGGGATTGATAAGCCTTTGCTTAAGATTTTCTGCCAGGTTTTTGTAAAACTCATCAGGGTTTATTTCAACTGTCTTTGTCTTTTTAGCTCAATATCTTTTATGCCAGATATCAAAATCAAAATAAATGTTTTTCTAACATCTAACACCCTCCATTTCCGAGTCTATTAAAGACTAGTTAAACATAATTAATATGTTTTCAAGTCTATATTTTTTGCCGGTACGGTAACAGCGTGTTCCTGTTTTAGACGGTACGGCGTACCGGCCCAACTACAGCACTGCACAAAGATAAAAGAGAACAAACACAAGAAAACACACACACATACTCAGTTCCGCGAGAAGAGAGTTAAATCCTCACTTTCTGCCGAAAATTGAAATCCGGTTCGTTGAATTTGTAGGACAAAGACTAGAGTTTAAGTGGCAGCGGGAGAAGAGCGGTATAATATATTATTTTGATTATTGAATGCATTCTAGCTCCTCTGTAGGTAAAAAAAAATAAAACATTAATTTTATTATAAAATATTGTACAATAGAACTGTAAATGAGGGATTGAGATCAAAACCGGATCTAATCATGCAGAGGTTAGTTTGGGGGGGGGGGAACTTCACTACAGTATTGTTACCTTGCACTTGGCTACATTTACTTCTTCCACAATGAGTTAATTCTTTTTAGAAAACGGAGTGTGTGGAAAAATAGGTGTAAAAATTGCTGACATGTCCCCTTTTTGATCTAAAAATAGACTTTCATAAAAAGTAGTGAATAAATTTAAAATGTTAATCACTTTGGTATTATATTATATTACTATTGTTATATAAATGTTAAAGCATACAGTTATATTCATAAACAAGTTGCCATCTCAGTAACACACTATTAAACTGGGCCGTCTTCACTGTCCCACATTGCACTCCTAGAATCTTGGGCTGCTGGGAATTTTTGTTTAATACTGAATCTTGAAGAGAGTGAAACACTTTGTTAGAAAATAGGAATAGTCATTTGACAAGTCCCGTTTTTCAACTTAATACTTGAATTCCACAATGTTCCACGCAAGTGACAACTTCCATTTTTCGCAGTAAACGGTGGAGGGTCGTTAATATAATATGGAAGCACTCTAACGCAGATACCCCAAAACTGATGTCGAGTCCCGTTTTTTATTTCAGCGCCTCAAATGTACTAACCGTTACTAAATTATTAACTTACTTTCTTTGTGGATGTGAATGTGGATACTGATCAAAATGGAGACGAATAGAAGCTCTCGAAATTGGCTTTTAGAGTTGTGGCAGGATGCAAAAACAGTATTAAAAAAACAAACAAATCAACGAGAACCTAAATATGTCGCAAATTTTGTTTGCGATAACGATTAACAAATAAAAACGTGATTTATACCTACATAGGATGAATAAGAATAAAATAATATTTAAAAAATAGTTTTCACCATACCTTTCAGAAAGAATAAATTGTAAAGGAGCTGTCATGATAGAGATATAAAATCAATAGATTCGGAATGGACCAATAGAGTCATTATTATAATTATTATTATTATTATTATTATTATTATTATTATTATTATTGCCATTATTATGATTATTATTGCTGTTATTAGGCCTATTATTATTGCTATTATCAGAGTGCGAGATTCCCCCCCCCCCCGTTTGAAAGTTATCCCCCTCATAAATTCATATTAACACCCCTGCCAAGGATAAGTTCTATCTCTCCCCCCTCACAAAATATAGGTAATTTTTTAATACGAGTATATGTACTTTATAAAGTATAAGGTAAGCAAAGAAAATAATATTGATGTATTATTATCATCACCAACAAGCTGACAGCAATCATAACTTAGGAATTACACATCTTATCTTAAGCCTGCTCATAGATATAATTATTATTATGATCAAGATGCAAGACAAGCAACTCAGTGCAACCAAGCGTTGAGTCGTATCGAATGAAGATAATAAATAATTTTATGTATGGTTTTCTCTATCTAGGATTCTATCTCCCCCTCATCAGAAATTTTAATTCGCACCCTGGCTATTATTATTATTATAACTTAATGTAATTGTTGAGTTTAATGTTATATGTTCAGTAGTTTCGTTGTTATTATCATTATTATATAAACACGAAAAAAAAATTATAACATACGCAAGAAAGAATACGAACAGTACTATCATAGCTAATAGGACCTAAAAACTACTTCAAAAGAACATCCAAAGAAAATAGAATAACATATTTAAGCTCCTAGCAAAAGAGATCAGAGACTTGCAACATCAAATGTATTTACGTAAGATTTATCTGTTATATTCTGTATCACTGAGATCATTACTAAGATACTTGTAGAATGTGGGAAGTTTGGCATCAATCCCGACATGCATGTAGAGGTTTAGAAACGTTTTATCATTAAACCATAACAGTATCCCGAACATTTCAGTGAATCACAAAGAACGATAGGAGTTAGGAGATCGTTCATATTATAACCAACACATGAATGCTCAACTGCATATGCGTAATCTATAGCTAATAATAATAATATACACGACGCTCCAACTGCTGTCATTTTAGTTGGTTAGACCTGGTTTATCAGTGAGACCATAGCACTAATGTTTAACCCTCTCTTTCTCTCTGTCAGACATGTCAATTTGGTATGAAGTGATAATCCGACTTCCTGACTTCGAAGAACTTGTCAATTTCGGCCTACCGTGTTATATTTATGAATTCCGTAGAGAGTCGTAAAGACTTATTTCATTATTACTTTCTTAAAATCTTACAATTTTATAATAATAATATTATGGTAACCAAACAGAATTTCCAAAAGTAACATTGTAGCTAATAGGGTAACATAAATCAAAAAGCATTTTAGGGAATACAGGTCTTTTAATATAAAGGAAGGTTGCTATGAAATAATATTATGTAGGTTTTATTAGTAGTCGCTTTAACTGGCAGGTCGTATCGTGTCTGTCTGTTGGCAATGCTACATTGTTGATACGTTCGATGTACATTTTTCTGCCATTTAAAGGCTGCCGTGTACAATTACGCATTTAGGACTACGTCTCGAACGAATTGAAGTCCTTTTCAACTGAAGAGACGCTCCTATAAGTCAGACTTGACTGACTCTTGCACCAAAGTATGCAGCATATATTTATCTATGGAATGCATACTAAACGTGGATTTGGAAAAAAAAAAAAAAAATTGACTTGACCGATTTTTGCCGGTGTTATCAAGCTCCGCAAATATATATTCAAACTCCGCAAGTATGCTTCGAGGTCACAACAATAACTACCCCCACCGTTCTCCCCTCCTCTATTGTGATAGCTCGAGTACTATTTTTCGTGTGAGCGCGCAGCACTGATTACTCTGCGCAAGCTATGGCACAGTCACTCCTCCACAGCTGGCGCACTGTTCATTTTGACCGTATAATACCTCGTACAGTCATAGAGGGAAGGAACTAATTGTAGTTGAGTGTAGATACAGAAGTATTGCAAGAACAAAGAACAGAAATGGAGGTACATAGTGAAAATGTGTAATGCCAAAAGAGTGATAACTGTTCAAGTTGACATTCTTTCAAATATAGGAGGAAACCACAACCATGAAAAAGATGTAACCGTCAGATGATTACAAATGCCGTGAAACACAAAGCCAGTGAAGAAGACTTGTTCAGCAATCCTTCATAATTAATCAGGAGAGAAATCTGCTCAGCCCCACAAAAAATAAGCGAGAAAATGATGACCAGGGATACAAACCTAACAAGAAGGAACTTATACACGCAAAGAAGAAAACTTCATCCAAGACTACCTAAAACTAAGCAAGAGATTCATGAAGCTCTACAAGTAGTCCACACAGAAAACAATTACGGCGAAGATTGTCTTTAACATTAGTAAACAATTTCTAAACCGCCAGCATTGATCGACATAAAGGCATATGCTGCTAGTCCTAAGCCTAGAACAGAGTACACAATATTGACATTACCAATTTGTTTACTCTGAAGTGTGAAGGGAATTTGCTTAGTATTGATGTGAAAGAGTGGGGGTAGGAGATAGTTGCGCACTTTGATACAAGGTTTAGGAAGGCTTTCTTCTTGTTGCGGAGTTTGATATTGCCCATTTTTGCACCGAGGTCTTCAATTTTCCTAACTATAAAGTGTATATTTTACCAACTGATAGATACTTTTTGCATTGATCAATGGCGATTATTATTTTTTATTGACGCACAAGTTAAAGTAGCATTTTAATGAATTTTGATGTTATAACGAACAGTCAAGTAACCGTCATTAGTAAAAAAAAAAAAGTTTGACTTATATGTATCTTCGAAACTATAGACCAGTGTCATCAGCACAGTGCACCTTCGGACTAGAGTCTCTTATTCCCGTCACACACTTGAAAATATCTCGCTAGGGAGTAATGAGTAGCGAAAAAGAGGCGAAGAGCCCTCCTCCACACACTTGGAGAATTATCGCCATGATCGTCTACTCTATGCACTGCCTTCATGCAGAGAGTATTTTTCTGATTGTAGTAAGCACTCGTTGGGAGAAATAGTACAGGTTATGTATATTGTCGTACTTTACAAATGATGTACGAACGCCACTATGTTGAATCTGAATCTTCATATGATGAAGAAATGAAGTTATATGAACACATTTTGTTCATTAAAAGAAAATTTAGGCTTAAAATTGAAGCCAAAAAAAAATCTGGATAAGAAATCACATTGTATTTCACGAAAATAAAGGAGAGTTTCGGTTACTGATTTCGGTCTTTCGTATTTGGATGATGATACGTTTAGGCTTTATTTCAGGTTGAATAGACCTCCGTTTTTTGCAATTCATGATGTGATAGAGGATTCTTTGCTATGTTCTGATTAAAATTGTGCAAACTGTTAAGACATATAGATACAATTTCAAATTTTATAATTAATACTATTAAATCTCATCAAAATGAAACATAGCCCTAGTTATTTTCAGTTCATCTAATATTTGTCTCCAGATTTCTTCTTTAAGTTTATTTTTCTTATAGTTTTCATCCCGTGTACCGTATAAATAGGCCTACGGTGACATCGTACAAGTTCGATAAATTTCTCACTGCAATTATTATCAGCCATTTTTCTTCATTGTCAGTGTCAATAAAAACAATACAATACATTCAACACCATCTGTGATATTACTTCATCTTTTCCTACATTTAATCGTCAATGAGTATAAATGTCAAACATCTTTGATAAATGTGTCAAGAAAATTCGCTGAGCTAGCGATTCCAGCGAGAAACTCGAACAAGAATCTCTTCCAGTGTGTAGATGTCCGTTTGAATCCACGTTATCAATCTCTGACTTTTCTCGCTACACATTTCTCGCTAGCGAGATCTCTTCAAGTGTGTGACGGGCCTTAACCGCGGATAAGAGATGCGTTAGCTTGCATCCGTGGCTGCTTGCGGGTATGCTTACTTCCTCTCCCATCTGCCCGACACGAGATGCCTATTCCGATACACTCTTTACCCGTTACCAATTTCAGCGAGAGCTGACGACCACTGCTTTAGACCTTTTCTGTGAAATTCTTAAAATTATTACACCAAAATTAAGTAAGTAATCATAATTTTGTTCCCCTCACAATATATCTGTTGGACTATCGTAATTTTTCTCAGACGGACGAACTCGGAAATTATGTCTTGTTTTCTGAAGCAACTCACAAAAGTCATCAGTTTGAGTATGACGATGTGGTTCAATTATGAGCAGTTTTAAGTATTATTCCTATACTGATTGGACATTACCTGATTTTGTATTGCTCTAGGCCCGTAGGCCTACTCGTCATCCAGAAGAAAAACTCTGCGAAGGACTCATCGTCCATGGCAGTGTGCGGGTGTAAGTTTTACCAGCAGTGAGGTTTTATGACTGCTATTGGTGGGTATGGAGATATTTGCTTCAATTATTTACAAATAAAAATATTGGATAGCAACAAATGAGAATGATCCTAGGGATATCGTTGTCAGAAATGAGGTTTATCTCACACTTTCGAGTTCGGTCATTGACTGCAAAGTACGCAACTCTAATGGTGTAGAATATGAACATATTTATAAGTACATAATTCCAAGAATGGAGGACTTGTGGCGTTTTATCGCATGACATTACTTGTAACTACTCAGTTGGCAATTCTTCTCAGGCATTATACAGAAAGTGACGCGCTTCTAGGCTTTCAACAATGCTCTTCATCAATCAGTAATGATTACAGAAACTCCTGTAAGGAGCCGTTCTGTGGTTCGCGTGAAAACGGCATAGAAGTGTGAATTGCGCGCTGGTCATTTAGAGCTCGGAATTAACCTTTGTGCCCCAGGCAATCACTCTTTGCCCAACGGGAGCTGAACAATGTACAACTCAAAGCGCAGACTGCGCGTAGGTCAAGACTTAGGATATTGTGCTTTCTTCACGTGCATCCTCAACTTCTACACATATTACAGATTTCGCAAAAAGTCTAGCTCGTGGATGCGGGTTAAAATGAGGAATGAACTTAGGTACCTGTTTCGGTGATTATCCTTGGTTGTTATTTCAAATAATTCTTGAATGGGTAGAAGTTAGAAGCGAGAAAATTGCATAAATCATTCTGCTGGAATAGATTCAGAACAAGGAGAATAAAAAAAGAACAAGCGGAAAGGAAGGAATACAAGGAGAACAAGAGGAATACAAAGAGAATGCAAGAAAAACAACGAAAATAATGGGGAACAAGGGAAATTCAAGAAGTACAAGGGGAATACAAGGAGGTTATCAGAAAGAGAAGGAGAAGAGGGATGAATACAAGAACAACGAGGGGAATACAAGGAGAACAAGAGGAATACAAAGAGAATACGAGGACTACAAGGAGTATACAAGCAGTACAAGAGAAATACATAGAGAACAAGGGGAATTTAATAAATATTAGGGGAATACAAAGAGAACAAAGAGAAAAGGGGGAATACAAAGAGAACGAGGGGACCACAAGGAGAACGAGAAGAACACAAGTAGACTGACGGACATACAAGAAGAGCGAGGAGAATGCAAGGAGAACGAGGGGAATATCAGGACGAGAGGAATAGGAGGACGAGGGGAATACAAGGAGAACGAGGGGAATACAATGAGAATGAGGGGAATACAAGGAGAACGAGGAGAATTAAAGGAGAACTAGGGGAATGGAAGGAGAACGAGGGGATCAGAGAAAGAACAACGGGAATTCAGGGAGACAAGAAGAATATATAATCAAAACAATGCGAAAACAAGGAGAACAGGAGGAATGGGGAATACAAGGAGAAGGGAAAGGAAAGGAAAATATAAGGGGACATCGGAAAGGCAAGGAGAACACGAGGAATAGAACAAGGATATCGGAAAGACGAGGAGAATATCGGAAAGACGAAGAGAACATTGAAAATACAAGAAGATCAAGAGAAATACTAGCAGGCCAAAGGCAAGAGAAAGGATGTAAGGAAAATACAAGGAGAGCATAGGGAATAGAAGGAGGCAAGGAGGGGAATTCAAGGAGGTAAGGACAGTACTAGGAGAACAAGGGAAATACAGAGAAAAAGAGGAAAAGTGGAATACAAAGAGGAAAAGGAGAATACAAGATGAACAAGGGGAACATATGGGGAATAAGGGCAATACAGAGTAAACAAATGAAATACATGGAGAAGGAGGGAAATACAAAAAACTATGGGAATGCTAGGAGTATAAGTGGAAGACAAAGAGTACAATGAGAATAGAGGATGGAATATGGGAATACAGGAAGAACGATGGGAATACGAAGAGTGCAAGGGAAATACAAGGAGAACAAGGGTAATTCACAGGTAACAAGGAGAATGCAGGGAAAACAAGGGAATAAACGGATAACAAAGGGAATACAAGGTAAATATAAAGACAAAATGGGAAAACAAAGAGAGAGCAACAAGAGGAATACAGCGGGACCAAGGGGAATACAAGGATAACAATAGTAATTCTAGGAGTACAAGTGGACAATGGGAATTCAAGACGAACAAGGGGAAGAAAATGAAAGCAAGTAGAATAAGGGAAATGCAATGAAAACTATGGGAGTGAAAGGGGAACAGTGAGGTTACAAAGGAAATGCAAACGCATCAAGAGTAATACAAGCAGAACAACAACGGGAATACAATTAAAACAAAAGATGGACAAGGAGTAAATGTGATTTCAGGGATGACAAGAAGATTAGAAAGGGAATGAGGGAAATACAAGGAGTAAAGGGGAATTCAAGGTGTAAAGGGGGATACAATGAATACAAGTGTCATACAAGGAGAGCAAGGGGGATACATAGAAAACAAGAGAAATGTAGAGCGAAGAAGGGGAACCCAAGGAGTACGAGGGAATATGTGGATAACATGGGTAATTGAAGAACAATGTGAAAAAGCACAAGGCAATTCAAGCAGTCCAAGGGAAGAATACAAGCAGAGCAAGGAGAAGAAGAGATCAAAAGAATACAGGAAGTAGAAGAAAATAAAAGGTATATTGTGACGGCAAGGAGAACAATGGAAATGCAAAGAGAACAAAGGAAAATACAAGGAGGGAAAGGGGAATGCAAGAAGAATGAGAGCGAGCGTGCAAGGAGAACAAGGGGAATGCAAGGAAAACAGAGAGAATACAAGGAGAACAGGAGAATGCAAGGAAAACAGGGGAATAGCAAGGGGAAGACAAGGAAATCAATGGGAACAGAGGTAGAAGGTAAATATAAAGAGAAAAAACAAGAGGAATGCAAGGAAAACTACTTCGTCTTTCTTGTTTTCTTCACTTCTCTTTTCTTGTCTTCTTTATTCCTTCTTTCTTGTTTTTCTAATTTTCTCTTTCTTGCTTTCCTTACTTCCTGTTTCTAGTTTCCTTTACTTCTTTGTTGTTTCCATTACATCCTCGTACTTGTTTACTTTACTTTTTTCCTTGTTTTCACTACTTCTCCTATCTTATTTTAATTTCTTTCTCTTTCTTTTCCTTTCCTGTTTCTCTTACTCCCTATTTCTTGATTTTTTTACTTTTTCTTGTTTTCTTTACTTTCCCGCTCTTGTCTTTCTTACATTCTCGTGCTTGTTTTCTTTTATTCCTTTCTTAATTTGTTTTTCTTTTCTTTGCTTTCTCTTTCCTGTTTTTTACCTCTTTCTTCTTTCATTTTCTTTGTTTCTTTCCTCTTTGTGTCCTGTTTTCTTTAATTCCTCTTTCTTGGTTTTCTATTTCCTTTTTCTCCATTTCTTTACTTCTCTTTCTTGTTTTCTCAATTTCTCTTATTTTCTTTACTTCCTCGTCCTTGTTTTCGTTCTTCCTCTTTCTTGTTTTCCTCACAGCCTCTTTGTAGTTTTCTTCATTTTCTCTCTCTTATTTACTTTCATTACTCTCTGTTGTTTTCTTTCTTTCATCTTTTTATTTTTCCTTTCTCTTTTTTCATTACAGGATCTTTCTTTTCTCATTTTTCTTTTCTTTTCATTTACCTTTATCTTTTTCTTGTTTTATTGTTTCCTTTGTCTTTCCTGTTTTATTTTCTTTCTCTTTTTGTATATTTCTAATTCTCTTGATCTTTTCCCCTTCCCCTTTGTTTTCTCTTCCCTTCTTCAAGCAGGTTGACTTCAAAAATCCGTTTCGTTTCGTTCCGCTCCATCTTTATTGTTTAATTTGTTACGTGCCATACTTCGAAATCATGCATCATTATGCTTTCCTTTTCATTCTTTTGATATTATATGTAATACTTTTCCCGGAGTAATATTAGCCCTTGCATTTATTGCTTGTCGTCCTAAAATTTCGCGTTGGTCACAAGCAGCTGGTAATAAAAAGCCCGTCGTCTTGGTTACGACCCGTCCTAATTGCCCGCTCTGTGTGTAACAATCCCGAGTTCGACAAACATACATCCGGTGCCAGTATCAAACAACCAATTACGTACTTCATTCCGGCGCTCTGCAGAACAGCATGTGTCGAAATAAGCCTTCGTCTTTTGGATTTCAGATTACAGCTGTATAACGTGTCATGTGGCCACGAAAAGTGTTCAGAACATGCCGTAAGCTTATTTGATTTTTTTTTTTTTCTGATTTTTGACTTCGAATAAATTCTTCTGCCCAGGCACAGTGTGTGTTCTTTTTTTTTGTTCACATATCAAATCAATATCAATCTGTTGCGGAAGAATACTAGCGATTTGTAAGACTGAGGAAATAAAGCCAGTGTGACATAGTAAAGATTTGAGAAAAGCAGGACTACACAAATCTAAAAACACAGTGACAACTTGGGAAAACTAGTCGACTGAGTTGATTAGAATGTGATTCATTTATTGACCGATCTGTTGGTTGAATGATTGGCTTATATTAATTTATATGTACATAAGTTGATTTATTTGGTTAATCGAATGATTTTCGACCAGTTGATTGTTTTATAGTTGAATGTGATTTTAGTTTGCTTACTTTTCTAATAAATTATTAATTTTCGATATTCGTTGATTAGTGCTCGATAGATATACTTTAAATTAACAGACCGATCTGTTTTCGTTTTATAATTATTGTGGGATTGATATATTTTACTGACGGATTGATTGATTGATTGATTGATTGATTGATTGATTGATTGATTGATTGATTGATTGATTGATTGATTGATTGATTGATTGATTGATTGATTGGTCTGACGAACAAGGAGTGAGATCAGCATTTTCTTTGGACATTACAATAAGTAATTTTTGTTGACGTCTTGTTAACTTCTTGTGAAAGGTAATTAATTGATTCATTATTCATTTAATTCAACATTTTTGTAACTGTCCTTCCAATCGACACATTGCTTACTTTGTTTGTCGAACGTGCTTCGTTGTTAACTTCTGCAGTTCTTTATTCTCGAGATGGAGCGTGTAACCTTTTCAGGATCGCGTGCAGTTTTGGGGTCGCTCTTCTTTACGCAGAAGCTGTAAATTTAAAGTTTTTTTTACGTGTATACGGAAGTGAAGAATATAGAGCACTGAGGACTTTGTAGGGCCTACTGTCGATAAGAATTATTTATTTCAATGCTAAAGTGTATTTATACGCATATACATCTCAGAGTAAGTATTTGTCCTCTTATAATTACAGGTCCAATGCTGTGGAGTAACGGTTAGCATGCCTGACCGTGAAACGAGCGGCCCGGGTTCAAGTCCTGGTTGGGACAAGTTACCAGGTTGAGATTTTCTCTAGAGTTTTCCTTCAACCCATTAAAAGCGAATCCTGGGTAACTTTCGGCGCTGAACCCTGTACTTATTTTGTTTACATTGTCACCTTCATCTCATTCAAGTGCTAGATAACGACAATAGTTGATAAAGCGTCATAAAATAACCAGTTAAAATATATAATTACATATTATCTAAGATAACTTTTTCTTTGTATTGTTATCTTCTCCTTTACCGACTTACTTAGCCTACAGTCCTATGCGATGGACGTGAGGAAATAATCTTTGGACCAACAATAGACTTTCACTGACCGTGTCATTAGCACGATGCAGAGCCATCGCGAAGACGTTACAGGACAAATCAAGATAGGGACAGACACCCAGATTCGTGGACTGGAAATAGCCTAAATCTCCACTTACGTCGGGGATCGAACCACGGACTGCTTGGTTGGGAAGTACATACGTTATCCATTAAACTATTAAACCATAGCAACGGATAGTAAGGCGATTTCAGTGTGGTAAAATATATGCTTTCATAACAAGATAACCGGTGTTTATCTGTTGCACATTCTGTGAAATTCGTCTGCGCTTATAAGCATGTTTACAAGAATATTTATTTTCCCTTATTTGCATTTCAACAGATACCTCATAATCATCTTATGCTCCAGTCGTCATATAGGGTAAAGGTTGGTAATATTGTGGTAGTTCTTTTTGAGAATTTATTACAGTTTTACTGAGCGGAAGGAAAATCGATTTTTTGCGTCAGCGTATTAAGGGAATGTTCGTGGACAAGTTTCTGCACAAAACTGGTTCTTCTCTCACTCAATAAAATTGTAATAGATTCTCAAAAAAAGAGTATCACAGTATTACTCGTATCACAATATTACCAACCTTTACCCTAACCTTCTTTTTGACACGACACATTGCCTATCGTCAAAAGTGTACTCAGTAAAAGAAGAAATGTATTTCTTCCACAACAATATCCTGATTTGAGTTATTAATGGCTAGCACATGTGATCGTGAAACGATCGGGCCCCAATTCAAATCCTGGTTGAGACAAGGTACCCAATTGTTTTTTTTCTAGTATTTTCTGAACCAATAGAAACAGAATTGTTGTGTAACTTTCGGTGTTGGACATCGGACTCATTTCGCTATCATTATACTTTCCCTCTTTCATCATCATCTTCATCATCATCATCATCATCATCATCATCATCCGCCACCGAACCCGGAATCCGTGGTAAGTGATATTGTAATAAGGTACGCGCTCATTTACAAGAAAGGATTCATTCATCGCATCCGGATTTTTATTCTTTGCATTATTTTAAATTAAGCATCTCCCACTTTCCATATCGCCTCTGTCAGCATGACCGGTTTCCGTCCAGAATTCTGGCCAGAGAATTCTAATCGGGTTTTAGTACTGTCCAAGATCGAAATAAAAAATGACATAAAAATTATCTATTTCAAGGCCTCCAATTTCGGTAATATTGAAGGTAGGGCCTGTAAATTAATGGATGACGGGAAGCTTAATTTGTTAATCCAACAGTATGAAGAGCTTTACAGTATTTATAAATTATAATTATTGTAGTAATGTAATATGTAAACAGAACATATGGGGTGAAATTGGGAAAATATTGAATCAACAAAGTATGTTTTTCATAGTTTATTTAAGTTACAGTGCTATTCATTTTATTTCCAGGTCCAGTTCAGAACACTACAATGAAATAATGCTCTCTATAGCGGTAAATTACAAGTGTTTAATGATTTAATTCAGAAATTCGGACAAGTGAGCGATACTGTAACAAAAATTCGAACGCATTGAACTATTTTTTTCCAGTAAGTGAGCGCCTCCTTTAGTTGCTGGTAGTAGCGCTGTGTATCGTGGCCTCTCACGCTGAGTCTCATTGTAGCTTGTGGAACCGGGAGTGAAGAGATCGCGACGATGTCTACATGCAGTGGCAAAAGAGATGCTGTAGGCTGCAGGTGAGTTCGAAAGCAGCCTTCAGGGGATTCTATAGCGTGGGGGCCTTAGGGAATGCACATTATTCTATTCCGGATAGTACAATGAGCCCACCCAAGCGGCCTACGTGCGAGGGCTGTCCCCAGCCCGTGCCCCTTCTCTCAAGGGGGACTAATAGATAATGATGATAATAATAATAATAATAATAATATTATTATTATTATTATTATTATTATTATTATTATTATTATTATTATTATCTGTAAAAGTTATAAAGCTCTTCACTGCTGAAATGGTAATAAAATGACATCGTACTGTGCCTGCACAGGTCTTTTCCAATCACAGATATTTGCATTTTTCATGTCTTTTTCTAAGTCATCTAAATATCTTCATCTTGCTCTTCCCAGTGGCCTGCATCCATGTGATAGTTCTTCAGAAACTCCCTTGATAGTTTCTTCTGGAACTCATACTACATTTTGCAACTTTAGCCTTTTAGCTTTTTTTTTTTTTTTTCGAAGGAAAGGGAAAAGTATTTATTTAATCATTTTTAAAATTTAAATATACAGAATACAGAATATACTTACTACAATAGAAATAGAAATAAAATAGTACAATCAATATAAAAAAGAAGATACAGTAATATTAACAAAATTTGAGGACCGAATGAGCAGCGCTCGTGTTCGGTCGCAGTTCAGATATGTTATTAATACTTATAAGAGAATATACAAAATAAAATAAAATAGGAACTAAAATTAAAATTACAGCTACAGTGAAATTATATAATATAATATATTAATATAAGAGGAATACAGAAATTAAAATAAAATAGGAACTAAAACTAAAATTACAGCTGCAGTGAAATTATATTATATAAGATTAACGCAGAGAAGAATAATATCGTACGTGAATAAAGTAGGACAATTTATGAAAAACATATATTCCAAAATTATAGAATACAAATATAATATATGCTGATTAATTCATACACATAGCCTATAAATTTGTTTAATCAAATTGAAGACATTAACACATTTCTAATTTTCTTGTTACATGTTAAAAATTCTGGGTGTAATTTAGCTAAAGAATTTTACAACCGAGGGCCAAAATTAATGCTATGCTTTAGACCAGCAGATGTGAAACATTTTGGTTCTACTAATGTTGAATTATTATTTCGTCTTGTGTCGTGATTATGTGCCTGTAATATAAACTTATTACTATTTTTATGATAAAATTTTAACAGAGTATATTTATAAATTTGTTCCATATTAAATACATTAAATTCAAAATAAATTAATTGGGTTGGATAATCAAAACGTTTCTTCAAACATTTTTTAATTATTCGTTTTATAGTAAATTTAACTGAGATTAATTTTTGTACTCCCGCTCCAAACAGTAATGCCATATTGAATAATAGACTGAAAAAGGCCAAATAAACATTTCATAGAACTCTAATGGGTAAGTACGTAGTATCGAAGATTAACGAATTTATAAATTGTTCTACGAAGCCTCTTACAAAGATAAGTAATGTGATGAGGCCATTTTAATTTTTTATCAACGATACATAGATATTTCACATATACGTGGCTTCTTTCAATGGTGGACATTTACAACTTTTGGGATCTAAACAATTTTCATTGTGTATTATTAGTCTATATTCATCACTGATTTTTTAAATTTTGAACACTGACAGTTGTTAAGAAGGAGGAACTAAGAAATATGTATGATAAGACTTTCTTGTGTTAAATTTTAATGTGCCTTGTTTACATGTTTCGACCTATTTATGGGTCATCCTCAGAACTGGTCGTTGTTGGTCTTGGCGCCTATTGTTCTGTTTCCTGTGAGGGTGCGTTCGCGTGGTATAGTGTAGAGTCAAAGAGTGTGTGTGTTCTGAAATTAAGTTGTGTGTTCAGAATTTTGTTGGGGTGTGTTTTCGTGTGTCTGTATATTTCATATTGTTCTAGTGTCTTTAGTTTCTGGCTTTTTGGTTGGATGTGTAGTGTCTGTGTTGATGTCTCTGTGGGTGTGGTTAGCATTTTTATGTGTTCTGCATATGTGGAGGTGTTTTGTAATTTTATTATGGCTGTAATGTGTTCTTTGTAACGTGTTTGAAATGATCTGCCTATCTGTCCTATGTAGAAGTTGTTGCAGGTGTTACATTTGAGTTTGTATACGCCTATGTGGTTGTATTTGTTTGTTTGTGTTGTTTGTGTGTTGAGATGTGTTTTGTAGAACTTCTACTTAGAATTTAACATAAGAAAGTCTTATCATGCATATTCCGAAGTAATACAGTGTTAAAAGTTGTGTAATCAAGATGTATAAGGAACTAAAGTTGATTTAGATATATTGATTTGATATTGATATTTAGATTTGAATATTGTAATTACATAATTATGTTAGGTTCCCTGCTGGAACTTAAATGTTTTCCTTTGTTAATCATCTCCATTCTAAACTAACTGGTTCAAATACTGTACCAAGATGGAGAAATCATTGCAATAAGTGAAAGTCTCAGGAATCTTCTATGCCACATCAATAAATTTAAAAATGCAGTTATATTGTCAGACTCCAAAGCAGCTATTCTATCAATAGTCTCTAAACACACACTTTCATCTCAAACAGCAGAAATAACTAAAATGCTCTCTCAATTAATATCACTCAATAAAAGAATTGTATTCCAATGGATACCATCCCATTGTGGAATCCTGGGAAACGAGAATGCGGATGCACTAGCAAAGAAGGGCAGCACTGCTACTTACAGACCTGTTACTAAATCTACGTATTACTCTGTGAAAAGATTTATTAAATCTACATACTTACACTTCAACAAACAAAATTTGAAAACACAATCTCAAGGGAAAAAATGGAACTCTCTGCATCAAAATCCACAGTTAATTCCCGATTTACCACGAAAATCGTCTGTAGCTGCATTTAGATTGGCAACAGGCCATGATTGTTTGGCCAAACATCTGCATAGAATTGGAATATATCAGTCCCCTAACTGCCCATTGTGCAACTCAAACCAAGAAATGGATTCGGAACACCTCAAAATCTGTGCTTCAGTGGCTAGCCATGATAATATCTTTGAAAAATATTGGAGTGCAAGAGGTCAAATGACTTTGTCAAACGCCTGGCATTAGAAAACAACAACAACACATTTTCCTCAAAATTTTACGCTCAGTGAAGTTTTTGTTCTTCTCTTTTCGTAACTTTTCTGGTTTCAGGCGCATAATCCAGAGTAGGAGCAATCAGCGATTTGTGTATATGCAATTTTAACTTTTTAAAAATTAATTTACTTTCCATAATATCTAATAAAGCTTAATAACATCTATTTACATTTTGAATTTCAACACCAGTTTCTATTTTTACATTCTTAATTAAATTTCTTCTTGTTTAATCGATTATTTAAAATCAGGAACTCTAACAGTTAACACAAATGCATTTGAAAAAGTTTCCAACTATTTTTTTAAATTATGGAAGATGATAAATCACCAAAATTTCTTTAGACAACCCATACTCTTTTACATAAGTGATTGGAATTAATATTATACGCAATGGAAATATAAAAATTGGAGATTTATTCTTCAAAGAGGTGGGGAAATTCAGACATCTTGGAGCAACAGTAACAAATATAAATGACACTCGGGAAAAAATTAAACGCAGAATAAATATGGGAAATGCCTTTTGTTATTCGGTTGAGAAGCTTTTGTCATCTAGTCTTCTGTCAAAAAAATTTGTATATTTGTGAAACTTGGACTCCCACTTTGGGGCTAAGAGAGATGAAGTTACAGGGGAATGGAGAAAGTTACACAACACAGAACTGCACGCATTGTATTCTTCACCTGACATAATTAGGATCATTAAATCCAGACGTTTGAGATGAGCAGGGCATGTAGCATGTATGGGCGAATCCAGAAATGCATATAGGCCTAGAGTGTTATTTGGGAGGTCGTAGGAAATAAGACCTTTGGGGAGGTCGAGACGTAGATGGGAGGATAATATTAAATTTGATTTGGGGGAGGTGGGATATGATTGTAGAGATTGGATTAGTCTTGCACAAGGATAGTGACCGATGGCAGGCTTATGTGAGGGCGGCAATGAACCTGCGGGTTCCTTAAAAACCATTTTTAAGTAAGTAAATAAGTCCAGTAAAGAGCTGATAAATTTTCTTGGTTTGCTGGGCTGGGTCGAGTCCTGTACAGTACAATGAAGGAGGTGGTCCGAGTCCATTACTATTCCAGACTGCTTACAGATGGGTATACTTATTGTTCTGTTAAATTGTAGTAGTTAGTAACAAGTAATAATCGAATAATATTAATATCCCCCCTTTTATGTATGCATTTTTATTTGGTGGGATGGCGACCACTTCTCTTCCCTTCTACATTGCGATCCCAGTCCAATCGATTGTTTTTGTAGGATGCACGGCGGTTCATGTATTCTTGTTTTAGCATCTTTTCTTAGACATGTATTGCTCTATATATATTATTGCCTGGAGGCCCTAATACTCTGATACCTTTCATTGCCTGTTTTTAATCTTATTATTCATATCTCCATAGGTCATGAGGTGCACTTTTTATGTATCTCGTTTTTAATTAGTTAGTCCATTAATGAATTAAATAACAAGGGGCTTAATGAGCCTCATATCTCTCTTCTTTTTCAGCGTGTATTGGCTCTGTTACAAATTTCTGTGATATTGAAATGACACTAATCCGTTCAACTCGTATCAAATGAGAATGATTGAAGACTTTCACAGTTTCAGCGTGGTGTAAAACGGGGAGAGGGGGTAAGATGGTGGAGTCGATACGTAGCTCCGAGACTGTTGTTTTTCCTACATAGGCTTATATTGCATTTCAAACACCCAAAAATTTCATATCATATTGAATAGTTCACGGGCCAGATCTTCCCTGATGGGAAAATCTGTGCGCAGCTACGAAATGTTGGTGCTTCTACTTCCATGATTTTGAAAAAACCGAACTGTTTTGCATCATGTTTAAGACCATATTATATTTTTCTGAATTCATCCCTGTTTATAAAATACGAACTACTTCGGGACTCCGTTGATAGAAGCGCAGAGACTTCCGGTGATCTGGCTGGCATACGAACCGGTTCTTCACTATTTTTAACACACGATAATGAGGAATATGGTCTATATTCCTCTGCGACATTCATACTATTATAGTGCGTCATTGATATGATCTCAATGTCTCAGGTAGAAGTTCGACGGCGCCCACGTCTTAGGAATCCCATCATGTGTTCCTCCAGTGTGAGATCGATAAATGGAGTAATCTAAAATGGCATATACAGTATCTATGTCCCGATGTACGGCACTGTATAAACTTTTTTCTGGTTAGATAATGTTGTTTTAAGTAATTATGCCTGAGTAGGCTGATTGCAAAATTAAACGAATAGATATAAACCAACCAATAGACTCTTATTTTTATTAAGGACATATTCCAAATATAAATTAAATTATACTTGAAATCATATTTCTTAGTTGACTTCACTGTGATATTAATTCACCACGCCAGGCAGTACATCTTGGTTGCGGTGCTAGCGCGGATTGGCAATGGTACATCTTTCTATTTGATCAAATCATGCATATTCACCTGTGACGTATGTTCATGAATAGGCTTATATTAATAATTATTTCATCATAGTACCAATAATAATATTATATACAGGGCGGAAGTGAAACAGATTTCCAGAGCGAATAGCTCATGTTGTACTATATGTAACAAAAAACTATAATATCATATTGGTGGAAAGTTCATAGTTTTTCCAACAGTAATCTCACTAGAGGTTTTGATTTATCTAGAGAAAATCAAAACTCGAGTGCGATTTAATTGACTATTACACGATTAGAAGAAAGTATATAAAGTTTAGGAGTAACGAAATACTCTAATACAATAAAATATTAATTGACTTACGAAAATACAACTATCTTCAAATGTATTATTGTACCATCTCAACATTACAAATATTACGCTAGATGGCAGTAGTGTGTTATGATTAGCTGTTTTCTTATTATAAGTTGTGCCAACTATGGAATCTTCGGTGAACTCTGTGGACGGTACTAGTCAAGAAGGTTTTGTTGATTCATTTTCATTTTTATTAAAACAGTTGCATTCCACTTCAATTATCCGGATCCCAGTAGTCAACGTCACTTGACAGATGATTTTCAATAAATCTTAATATTAAACTATCTCTGATACGTAACTTTCCATAATATCATATAGCAGAAGCTATAACCTAAATAGCATAAACAAGAGTTAGAAAAGTTTTAATTAGGGATGATGAAATAAACAAGAAAACTTTTAATTAAGGATAATGAAATAAAAAATAAACATGAATGATTTTAAAAGGAACAATGATTGAAAATACAATTTTCAAATTTGAATGTTTTAGTGGTTCAGTTGATGTTATATTGGACACGTGCTTGAAAGAAGTGGAACTCGTTGATGTGCATGGTGTATTCCTCAACTTATTCAGGATTTCCGAATGGTGCTCTTCATTTATTTGTAAATAGGGTTTCAGGGAAGATGCATAGCTATGACCAGTGATCTTTATTAATTCTTGTTCTTGAATGCCATGCGAGTCATATTTTAAACTGCTGTGCTTCGACTGAAGTGGTTTGTAATTTTCTGTTTTTTTTTTTATGTCCAGACCAGTGCAGTTTGAAAAGTTGGCAAACAAAGAAAACAAATGGTAGGGTAGTGATAAAAACAAACAAATGCTAGGAAAGCGATAAAATTAAACAAATGCTAGGGATGCGATAAAATTGTGCGATAAGCAGCCATGATTGGTTGAAAGACGTCCTTTCGTACCGCTTTATTGGTCAAAAATAGTATAACGTAGTAAAAGTGTAATAGTCAGAAAAAGATGTTTTCCCGAATGTTTAACAATTCTTATTCGGTAACTATTGCGAGTAGGATCGTGATTTTTGTTCATATCGATGGAAAATCTAAGGAATGTTAAGACTTATATTCCCGTCAGGATCTCAAAATGAATTTGTTTGCATCACTGTAACATTTTCTCGCTGTAGGCAGTTGGAAGGAACCGGACCTGCCTCCCCTGGTTGTCAAGCCGCACAGCGCAGCGTGTCGATAGCTGCGGCGCGGCTGCCGCTCCATCCCGACAGCAGGAAGCTATTAATGCGGGCATCCGATCCCCTTGTGTAAACTACATTTGACATGAATTCCAAGTAAACGGGATATCTCCACCCCTGTCACGTACGCTGCTCGCCTTGTACGCTACACAATTACACGCATTCCTTTTCTCCACATTTTTATTAACCCAGAACAAGAAGTGGCATTGATAACGCCTTTAAAGTTGACGAAAACTTGATACGATCGAAATATACGGCGTTAAGTTCTAGACAGACCGTAGTTATCAAAATTTTTTCTTTAGTATTTTTAAAAATGTTCTCCTCCGTGACTGCGATAGTGTTTATGGATATTAATCCAGCCAGTCCGGATTCCATTTCAAGCCGATTCATTTCTCTGCCATAAGAACTGAACACTTCATTGGTCTCAGTGTTTTTATGTTCTTGTTTTTTTTTTTAAAGTTTGCGCGATGCGAATGGCATGGTCCAGTAGTTTGGCTACTAGTAAATGTCTAAAGATACAGAAGTTAGTGTATCTTACGAAAATGAGAACGAAAGCGGACGAAGAATAGTGGTGGTGATGGTGATGGTGGTGGTGATCACGACGATATCGATTAGGGTCAAGATTTGGAATATGTATTTGTTGTGCTACTTACAAATTTACGTGGGTGAGGAATGGCCAGAAAATTTACCTAGAGCCTCTGCGAGGGACAAAGTTTGACATAATTCTATTATACTGGACACACCGCCTTACCTATCTTCCCAGGGAAGCCATGTAAAGAATTTTTATCGCCCTGGCCGGGTTAGAACTCGCGAACTTCGGATCTAATGGTAAGAATAGTAACTACTAGACCACGGACATGACGTAGGACGATTATTGGGGTGATGGTGATTTTTAATTAATAATAATAATTATTATAATCAGTATTAAGAATTTATTCCATTGTGATCCCTTACGACTTCCAAATGTAGGTTTCGTCTATCCATATCTCTTTCAGTATTTCAGAGTGCCTTTTCGATTGCAGTTTGTTTTGAGTTATTACTTTCCTTTGTCAACAATTCTTTAAATGTGTTGCATTTGTAATGATCCATTTTCTTGTAACTTCAATTAATTCATAATTAATTATTTTAAATTCGATTTGCTTTCTTTCTTTCTTTCTTTCTTTCTTTCTTTCTTTCTTCTGTTTAACCTCTTCCTTTCCTACCTACCAACAATGCAATATAATGCGGAATTTAGCCATGGACCAACACTTGACAGGCACACATTGTGGGTCTCTCTGGTCGTGTGATCATCACGGCTAAAGGCCACTGCTGAGACAACACAGGACAGCATTTGACAATCAACGAACACCCAGTCGTATGGACTATTTTAATTTAATGTATGAGCTTAATCTTTTGCAATAATTTTTATTCTCTATTGTACTCTCGTTGGTCGGCAGGTTTTCAGAAGTTGAAAAAATACTCGGAAACTATTTTTTTTTCATATCGTCCCTCTTTTTGTCTCCGGAAATATACATAAAAAGCATATCGAATACAAAATAATATAATATTTCTTGTATGTATTATAGATTCTGTTATGTGTTCTAAATTTCGTTTATCATGAATTCATATTTACTATCATGTTCTTTGTCGTCGTCATCATAATCATTATCATTATCGTGGTCACCTGCTCCAAAGATCAATCTTCCCGCCAGTGCACATTTTTGTGATAATTTTAAATGAAACACTGAATTTATTATTAAATTAACAGTAAACCATTATTAAACTAATTTTTCTTATGGTCGTCAACTACCTAGAAAGCTAGAACTCCTTCATGTGCCCTTCTTTTCATTCTGGTGGGGAATATGAAGCAGCATCAGACAGATTCCCTTGTCATGCGGTCAGCAACAGCACAGTAATCCACACTGCACAGTCTAGTGGACGCACTTTCTTTCATTTTGGAAGTGAGATAACGCTCCATTTAGACGCGGAATATAGCTCGTTCACTCTTTGATTTGAAGTTTCGAGCTGTACAGCTTAAGCCACAGCGTAGTACTTATTTTTCTTCAATAAACAGTGACAGGTCATACTTTTACAAACAGTGTTTATTTTTATTTCTACTTCCTATTTTTCTTAATTTTTCTCAATAGTGAACTACAATAGAACTTGGTTACAGCGACCTCGTTTTGTGCGACACCTCGCCTATAACGTCAAATATTCTGGGAACCCAACTAATTCCCCATAAGATATATGCTTTTCTACCTTGCTTAATACTACAAACGTATATGCGTCTACCTCGCATATAACGTCGTTTTTAACCTCAGTTTGGAATAAGATTTTTTTCTAAGAATCAAAGTATTTTAAGAAATATTTTGTTGAAATCTGGCCCTGACAAATTCTTTACAGTCTCCTATCATAGACCTCTGGAATGCAGGCAGATTCTCCACCCCATTGTAACCTGCCCGAATTCATGCGGTATTAGATCAGTTTCGACAGGAAGTTTTCACTGAGTGCACGCATTTTAATGCAGTATGGCCACTAAAAGAAGTGAGTGACGCTTTAGAAGTCATTAGAATTATGAACGTGTTCTATGAAGCTAGGGAAGGGAGCAGTGAAATTGCAACTGAAATTATGAACATAGAACGTAATTAAGCCATAGAAAGTGTGTATTGGGCAAGTAGAAGACAACAGAGTAAAATGACTGATTACTTCACTTCTAAGTAAAGTAGTTTGGTGAGTACTGAACAAACTGTTTTAATACAGAATACTGTATTTATAATTCTAGGCCTACGTGTATTTTATTTTTGTTCATTGTAGGCTTAAAAGTCAATACATAAATCTAAAATAAGTCTAATTAAGTTTATTATTTTTCATTTTCCACCTCGCTAGATTGATAATGTGAATCTCGGTTACTACGACACTCGTTTATAACAACATAATGTTTAAAGTCCCTTGGATGTCGTTATAACCAAGTTCTACTGTAATATAAACAAGTAATCGTTTCGGTACTCTTCCATAACACGAATAATAATTGAGGGCTTTGCCGGAAGAATGGCGGATAGACCTATACGCCCTTCTTCGGGAAAACGGTTTAAAATGTAGTGAATAATTATAGTAGCGAAATTTTGTTTTGATTGTACTGTACATACCTGCGTGCGTGTATAACATTTTATTCAGGTGCGTTTTAAAATCTTAGATTGCATGTATCTCAATTCGCCATATTGACGTATACGCCCTTTTTCCGGCAAACCCCTCAATTGCGTTATTCTTACGTATAAGTAAAAATCTGAATTGTGTAGCGGATAGTTTGTTAACCGAGGGCGTCCTCAAAATGTATTTCCCCCCTGCAAGATACTGTGCTCACGTCCGTCCCTCTCTCTGCATGTCCCCCTCTATCACACAATTATGCGGTGAGAAAGAAGCGCCTCGCCGCGGGTTCGAACTGACCGGCCCCTCGCACTTAATCAGGATCAGTTTGCTGCTTCTTAATTAATAGCGTCGAGCGAGCCACACCCTCACACAGCACGCAATTAGCGCCGCGACGCCACTTGCCGGCGTCGGTAAGTAACGCAGCCACATCTCTGTTTTATCAATTATTGCGTTTATTCTGTATTTACTATTCTTTCCTTGATTCGCTGACTCTTTCTTAATTGAATAATATTTGCTGTCTTCCTACCTTGCCCTTTCTGTTTTTCTTATTATCTACCCTTGTTTGTTATTTTTCTTTCGTTTTATTGTTGTTTTTAATTACTTTCTTCATTGTTATCTTACTTAACAGCTTTCTTTTTGTCTTGTTTATCTCGCCACCTTTTCTTGTTTTATCTGTTTTTTCATTGTTATTTTTAATTACTTTCTTCATTGTTATCCTTTGTAACAGCTTCCTTCTTGTCTCGTCATTTTTTAGGTCATGTTATTTTTAATTAACTTCTCCATTGTTGTCTCTCTTAACAGCTTCCCTTTTTTCTTACCACATTTTGTTTTTATATTTCTTTGCTATCTTTCTTCCCTTAAATTCTTATTTTTGAATGACTTTCTTCGTTAGTTTTCTTAATATCTCACTTTTTACCTTGTTTTCTTATCGCCTTTCATTTGTTTCTTTCTTTTATTTTTATCTTTCGCTCCATTCTTGTTTTTTTAAATTCTTTCTTCATTGTTGTCTTTCTTGACAGCTCCCTTTTTATATTATTCTTCTTGCCACATTTGTTTATTTTGATCATTCATTCCTATTATCTTCCTTTCCATTCCTATTTTTTTAATTTATTTGTTCATTTGTTTTCTTTCATAACAGCTTTTCCCTTGTATCATATTTCTTTGTATTTTTTTTATTGTTACCTTTCCTTCTTGTTACTTTACTTTCTTCTGATTCCTATTTTTAACTTGTTTCTTCGTTGTAATCTTTCCTCCACCGTCCGCCGCGTTAGCTCTGTGGTAGCGCATCTGCCTCCAGACTAGACGGCCCGGGTTCGAAATTTTCATGTAAAATTTCTACCTCAGGACTAGGAGAGATGGCGGTGCACAACTTCTAATCACTAAATTGTGCACTAATATGCCTGGGTTAAATCTCAAATCTCTCCGCAGTGCATATGAAGAGAAGGCATATGTCACTGTTGATAGTGATTCGTCCGTCGAATACGTTAAGCCTGGCGGCCCCCTTGGTGCTATTCGGCAGGAGTAGGCTACGTGCCGGCACCGGGTTTCCGCTTCTTCCTTGCTCACAATCATCATCCTCACCCATTCTCTACACTACACTTACACGAACACTTGCACATATACTCACCCTAGTACACAACATAACTCTTCACAGATACACATCGTACATAACGTGGCCCGCCGAAGTGGTGCGCAACTTGAAAGTGGGTCACAGTCCTGCCATCTATCCGCAGTGTGCGGAACCCGAATCACTCAAGTGAAGTGGGTAGGCATTAGGCACACATACAGCTACCTTCTAATCATGTTTATTTTTTTGTTAAATTTCTTCCATTATACTGCTGTTTCTTGCTATCTTTCTTTTTTCTTTGTTTCTTTCCATTTTAAATTTAACTTTTCTTCTTTTTCTTATTGCATTTCTCTGCTGAGATTTTTCTCCTTTGTTCTTTTTTATCTTCTAGTCTATCTTTGTATTTCTACTTATCTTTCTCTCTTGTTTCCTTTTTTATTACCGTATACTTATCTTTCATTCTTAGTTGTGATCTGTCTTCATGTATGTCAGTATGTCTTGTCTTCACCACTAGCTATTTGGCTAACCGTAGGCTACATACCTTCTGTTGTCAGTCTACTGATCTGTTTCTACTTTGGTCCATAGCTCCATCTGTCTTCCTTTGTTTTTCATCTTCCTTTCCGTATTTGTTTGTTTTTCTCTTCTTTTCTGTATTTTTTTCTTTTTGATATATTTATATTTCTACCGGTCTTTCGTCTTGTCGTTTCTCATTTATTTATATCTTATTTCTTAGGTACTTATAGTCATGTATTTCCAACATTATTTCACATTTTGTTTTGTTTCATTTCGTGTACACGCCTTTTTATGTCGATTGTTTTTGTTATGTTCCTCTTACTATATTCGTACTACCGCACAGCGAAGGAAGATTTTTTTCCCATATAATTTGGGTTTCTCAACCATTACCTTTTTCGCATTGTGCTATTACTGTAAGTCCCCTGTATCTTAAAGCTATTGTTAAATTAAGAAGTGTATATCTAATTTTACTGTTCAGTCTAAGCAAGAGGTAGATCCATGCCCTTCATATAACTTCGGTCATATCTGCGTTCTTGCAAGGAATAAGTATTAGTGCTCAAAGTACTTGTTTTTGTAATCCTGAACGAAAGTCAAAGAAAGCTTCAAAGTTACACCTGAGTGTTAATTTCTTTAACTCTTCTCTTTTTCATTCTCCTATATTTTACTGCCCTTTGTATACACCAAGGTACCTTTCGACGTAAGCTATTACCCCTGCGTAGCATGCTCTCATCAATGTCTCTTTTATGAGTTTTTTTATAGCCTGTGATATTGTCGCCATAATATCCTCGTAAAACGCCGTAGAGAGCGGCAACTTCTCCACCATGCCAGTGCTGTGTGTAGCCTATACAAACTTTGGTATTATGTCGCTCCTGTCAGAAATTACAACGGCACATTTATGAACGCTTATTATTATTATTTTTTTTTATTTCTATTCATTGCTCAATCATATACGAGTACAATGCACATCTGGAATCACATCAGTTTTTCATTGTATACAAGATGCATTTTGTGTGCACAAAAAACTTTGATGTGCCAAATGTTCCTGCTTTTGTGAATATTAGGGGTATATGTCAAACAATTAAGAATTGCTTAATAATTTAAAATTATTTTATTTTAAATTTGTTAACGTTATTTTATATTTTTGAATTAATTTCATTTAAATTTTCGTAACGTTATTTTACAAATATCCCATATGCATGTTTTCGTTATGTTTAAGTGTTCAATTTTAGCTAATTTATAAGTGGTAATACGTGTTTCATGTTATACATTTTCTTGTTAATTCTATAATTTTATAATAAAATTTTATTATTATTATTATTATTATTATTACTACTACTACTACTACTACTACTACTACTACTACTACTACTACTACTACTACTACTACTACTACTGTTCTCACATGCAGTTGAAGTAGCAGATCTTCTGATTACAAATTCAGTGGGCGTGAGTTCTATTCCCGGCAAGGAATAAATATTTATCTAACTCCCCTCGGCACTGAGTGTGTGTCCCTTGTATTTTGTCTATCGTGTATTTTTTCTTCCGCTAGTTCCAGATTCCTGTTAATCATACCGATATATGTAAATCGACTCTAAGTTCCTGTTATGGATAGTGAAGACCTGCTTCTGTCTTTAATTATACAGAAATATGTTGAGACAGATTTTCCGAAAACATTGAAACAAAGGTTAATATACAGTTGAATTTAGTTATAGCAACCGCTGTTAGTGCGTCACTCGACTACTGTGACAGTCATTAAGACGTAGTACGGTTTTTATCTGTATTCAATATAAAATATTATTTTTATAATGACACATTCTTGATGAGCAAGTGTTTATAGAGACATTTAACAACAGTGCAAAGTCTTTCAAAATTCACCTTGTACGTACATCAAAAATATACTGTTATTGAGAGGAATTCACAGGTAAGCGGTAATGACATTAGTGACCAATATTTAGCCTCTCTTTTTCAATTACTGTGACTAAACCATTTTACAGACGAAGAATTGGAATTGTAAGAAAAAAGTTGGCGTGTAGGGTAGGATATAACTCTTTCTTCTGCCGTGCCAGCAACCCTTCACTTACTTACTCGCTTTTAAGGAACCCGGAGGTTCATTGCCACCCTCACATAAGCCTGCCATCGGTCCCTATTAATAGCAAGATTAATTCAGTCTCTACCATCACATCCCACCTCCTTCAAATCCATTTTAATATTATCCTCCCATCTATGCCTCGGCCTCCCCAAAGGTCTTATTTCCTCCGGCCTGCCAACTAACACTCTATATGCATTTCTGAATTCGCCCATAAGTGCTACATGCCCTGACTATCTCAAACGTCTGGATTTAATGTTCCTAATTATGTCAGGTGAATAAAATGCATGCAGTTCAGCGTTCTGTAACTTTCTCCTTTCTCCTGTAACTTCATCCCTCTTAGCCCCAAATATTTTCCTAAGCACCTTATTCTCAAACACCCTTAACCTCTGTTCCTCTCTCAAAGTGAGAGTCTATGTTTCACAACCATACATAACAACCGGTAACATAACTGATTTATAAATTCTAACTTTCAGATTTTGACAGCAGACTGGATGATAAAAGCTTCTCAACCGAATAATAACAGGCATTTTCCATATTTATTTTACGTTTAATTTCCTCCCAAGTATCCTTTATATTTGTAACTGTTGCTCCAAGATATTTGAATTTTTCCACCTCTTCAAAGGATAAATTTCTAACTTTTATATTTCCATTTCTTACAATGTTCTAGTCACGAGAAATAATCATATACTTTGTCTTTTTGGGATTTACTTCCAAACCTGTCTCTTTACTCGCTTCAAGTAAAATTCCCGTGTTTTCCTTAATCGTTCGTGGATATTCTCCTAACATAGTCACGTCATCCGCATAAAGAAGGCGCTGATGCAACTCGTTCAATTCCAAACCTTCTCTGTTATTCTGAACTTTCCTAATGGCATATTCTAGAGCAAAGTTAAAAAGTAAAGGTTATAGTGCATCTCCTTGCTTTAGCCCACAGTGAATTGGAAAAACCATCTGACAGAAACTGGCCTATACGGACTCTGCTGTAAGTTTCACTGAGACACATTTTAATTAATCGAACTAGTTTCTTGGGAATACCAAATTCAATAAGAATATTATATAAAACTTCTCTCTTAACCGATTCATATACCTTTTTTAAATCTATGAATAACTGATGTGCTGTACCTTTATACTCCCATTTTTTCTCCAATATCTGTCGAATACAAAAAATCTTATCAATAGTTGATCTATTACGCCTAAAACCACACTGATGATCCCCAAGAATTTAATCTACATATGGAGTTAAACTTTTCAAAAGAATATTGAACAAAATTGTCTACGACGTCAACAAAAGTGATATTCCTCGAAGGTTACTACAGTTAGTCTTGTCCCCCTTTTTAAAGATAAGTACAATTATGGACTCCTTCCATTGTTCTGGTACAATTTTCTTTTCCCAAATAGTAAGTATAAACTTATAAATTTCGTTGGATAATGCGCTTCCACCCTCTTGTATTAATTCTATTGGAATTTGATCGATACCTGGCTACTTGTAATTTCTATCGCAATTTCGACTTGAGAAAGTGTGGGTTTAGGTATAAATGGCTCATCAGTTTGTATTTGAATTTCATTGCGATCTTTCTTTTTGGCCTCTGTACATTTAGAAGTTACCCAAAATAGTTTTTCCATCTGTTCAGGACTGAATGAGAATCTGCAAGCAAGTCACCATTCTCATCCTTGACCACATTTACCCTTGCCTGATATCCATTCTTAAATTCCGTTATGCCCTTATATAAAGCTCTGATATTAAATTACAGTTATGTACTTTCAGACTACAACTTATCAATCTATATTAATACATAATTAATTTTTTGTTTTATTATATTGAAAAGTTATATTTCCACAAATATTTTCGACTTATTTAAAATGTCATCTTCAGTTGAAGAACACAATAAATGGCACATTGAACACAAGTGATACACAGTGAGAGAACATGTATGCATGTTATAAAATTGAACATGTATAAAAACATTATAAAATTATGTGAATACTAGAGTGGTTGTGAGCCATTTTTGGTATGCTATAAATAACATTTAATGAACTTGTAATGTGTTAAAATTAGTCTTCCAATGATAACCACACTTTGATTGAGTCTATAAATATTAGGCCTATATAACTAATTTATGTCATGTTGTATGCACATTTTTTAAATTTCCCGCTAGTGATATGTTCAGATAAGAAAAGTCATCATTGAAGAGATACGAGCACTAGCATTATCTGTCTGTTTGGTTTTCAATGACTCGTAATTTACAAGTGGAGTCACATTCACTGTAACGCAACGATGAGATGGCCTCGACATCTGGCTCCATATTCTTCATCTTAAATACTATGTCTATTACAACTCATCGCTACGAGTGATTGAAAACCAAACATACATAGAATGTCGGTGCTTATATCTCTTCAGTGACTTTTCTTATCTGAACATAGTATCACTAGAGGTAGTCACTGCTATTTTTTAAGTTTTTAGTAGGTTATTTTACGACGCTGTATCGACATCTCAAGTTATTTAGCGTCTGAATGAGATGAAAGTGATAATGCCGGTGAAATGAATCCGAGGTCCAGCACCGATAGTTACCCAGTATTTGCTTCTATTGGGTTGAGGGAAACCCCCGGAATAAACCTCAGCCAGGTAACTTGCTCCGACTGGGATTTGAACCCGGGCCACCTGCTTTCTCGGCCAGACGCGCTAACCATTACTCCACAGATGTGTTCTTTAAACTTCTAAATATTTTAAATTTTAAATATGTACATACAACATGACCTAAATTGGTTATATAATATTTATAGACTCATTTAAAGTGTAGTTATCATTATAAGATTAATTTTAACATATTACAGGTTTTACTATTGGAAGAATAGTAAAAGAGAGAGCAAACGAAATTTCGAGACAAGATATTTTTAGTAATATTAAAGACCTAGGTTCACTAAAATACTATAGGGAGGTTAAGCAGTTTTGGGAACAGGAAGAATATGTTAGACTAAATTCAAGGAAAGAGAGAACAGGAATGGCATGGTGGAGATTAGGTATCTGGAGACTCAAGAATAAGAGAGGGAACGTACAGAAGGATAAATGTCCTTTGTGTGGACTAGCTGAAGACGCAATGCATATTGCGCTAAAGTGTCAGGCAACGAATGATTTGAGACATAGTTGGGTAGACAAAAACTTTCTACAAATAAACGCTATAGTAGCTTATAAAAAAATTAATGGTCACCTAAACGCCAGCAATCTGCATAAATTAGGAAAATTTCTTTTTAGAGTTAAAATTAGATGGGAAGAGAAAGTCAAAGCTCTAACGGAGATGGAATTATAAATGTTGAGTAGTCATACGATAAGAAACTACGAAGAGTAGTCAATGAAGTTAACAGAATAATTCTTAAGAGATTGAGCATAAAAAATGAAAAAGCTAAGGTAGGAGTTTTAAATACAAGAGCCGTACTTATTATTAGTTGTGTATTATTATTATTATTATTATTATTATTATTATTATTATTATTATTATTATTATTATTATTGTAAACAGAGGACACTTATAGGTTCAATATGTATTAGTTTTTGTTATATATGTATTGAGAGTGATGGCGGATTAAGAACTGGAATGCATCTAATCCGCCACGACGTGAACACAGATTGATGAAATAAATAAATAAATATTACAGGTTTTATTAAATATTATTTATTACATGCTAAAATGACTCAGAACCATTCTAGTATTCACATAATTTTATAATGTTCAATTTTATAATATGCACAAATGTTCTCTCAATGTATATCACCTTGTTCAATATACCATTTATTGAGTTCTCCAACTGAAGATGACTTTTTAAATAGGCCGAAAATATTTGTGGAAATATAACTTTCCAATATAATAAAAAAGAAAATACTTAATTCTGTATTAATATAAATTATTAGTTGTAGACTGAAACTACACAACTATAATTTAATATAAATTTAAACTTATCTGAAATTAACTCTCAAAATGACTTTTAAATAAGTCTCTAATATGTTTATTCTTACTACTTTTTTCTACCTCATTGAGCAGCAACCCTTTGCAAATAATACAGTATATTCCCATCACTCGAAAACACTTTCTCGCCATATCGAGACACTAACTCTTTTAATTTTACTTGAATACTTTGTTTCGCTTTTGGCATTTTTCCTGAACAATACTACAAGCACTTCCGACTTCAGCAAGATTCAATAATTCAATGAGAGCCTTGTCTGCAGCCGAGGTTGATGCTTGTCATATTTTTCATTGAAACATGTAAACTAGAAAGAGATTATATTAATTTCCAGGACCTTGAATAAAAAAAAAACATCGGGAATACACTGTAAAGCGTGAGACTTCAAGAAATCACTGTTTTTCTCTATTATTCTCGGAGTCACCCATGTTTCGCATGCTGTGTGACAGATCCTACATCAGTGCTCATGCTTACATGGTTATTAAATGTGTTTTCTATATCAGAAAAGCTTGTTAAGGAAATGTGACTACTTTGGGACCCAGGAGCAGAAATCGAGTAGTAGAGAGAAATACGGAATTAAAAATGGGCCGAGTCTTGATAGCAGTATTCCTCTATGTAGGCAAGAAACTTCGAAAAACTGTCCACAAGTAGCCCTTGTTTACTGCACATGCGTAATGCGTTGTGTGGCCCAAATTTTGTTTCTGGGTTTGTAATTATTATTATTTCACTGTTGTGCAGAGGTTATTCAGCGTCGAAATTCAACGTTCAGCGACAAATTGCCGACAGAAAGCGGGCATTTATAGTGCGTGTTGTAAATCCGCGACTTGAGTATCCCCGAGAAAGTCATGCTAAGGATTTATCTCCCTTTAAAATTCATCACCCACGGCGGATTTGAACCTGCGAACTTCGCATGCATTGGCCGGTATTCTAACTGCGAGACCACTGAGGACGACAGCAGAAATCTATACGAACATAACATAATATGATATAAAATAATAAAATAATAAGTCTAGCAATATAACAATAAATTGCACTGACCTAACATCTGATACCATATTCGGTTCATCGGGAAGCTGTGTCACATGCAGTTGAAGATGTGGAGCACAGTGCGCGAACCTTGTCTAATTACGAGCTCCTTAACGACGTTACAGCGGCCGTTTATTTACCCATGAGTCGGGTCCGTAACGTAATTTCCCAGGCTAATTAACTGGAACTCTAGTCTAAGCGAGCGCACGACTCTGGACAGCTGTGAATTCGGCATGCTGGTCGCTTTCAGGAAGCACTTCGAGCTCATAAAAGGTGGTGAATACGGTCTCGTGTGTCACCGAGTTGTAGAATCTGTCTCATATTTACATTTGTTTCTCGTCTGTATGATGCCATACTCGAATACTATGATATCGGCGCCGACTATTAGAGATTTTCGCCCTTCCTTGCTCCGTAGAATATGTTGTTGTTGTTGTTGTTGTTGTTGTTGTTGTTGGAGAAGTGGTAGTATTTATTTAATAATGCTTTCAACTGGATAAGTTATTCAGGGTCGAATTTCAAAATGGACGAGAAATGAGCGCAAAATTTTTCCTGGTGTCATCTTATCAGGGACGGGGTTCTTTTATGCGACACTCACATCTTCACCTTACCCTCTAGAGGAAGCCATTCTGAGGGTATTATCGGTTTTTAATAGCCATTACTTTCAGTCAGATTTCAACCCGCGAACCTCAGATCCAACTACTGACGTGGCAATCACTTGTGAGAACGATTCACCATAAGAACCCTGTAGAGGTGCCCTCCTGCAGAAGACGGCAATGAACTATTATTTTCCGTTACAACTGCTTTGTGGGTTAGACTATGTAGAGTTGGTACACTGATGGAAGAATGTGCCTAAACACTTCCTTACTGTTTGAGCCCAGATTTCCAGTACGTAAAACGTAATATTCAGAAGAAGACTTTTTAGTATTCCACAATGTGCTGAGACTGTACATCTTCACGCCCAACGTTGTGGCTGAGGGGTTGGCGAGTTTAACTCCGAACCCAGCGGTCCCGGGTTCGATTCCCGGTCAGGACGAGTTGCCTGGATGAAGATTTTTCGGGGTTTTCCCCTCACTCCTATGGGTGAATATCACATAACTTTATCAGGCGATTAGAACCCCACTCATCTTCGCCACTTCCTCTCCTCCCCATCATCCTTTCCTCATCATCCCGTTTCTGGTTTTTCAGATCATTCTACAGGCGATGCCCCGGAACTACTGGCTCTCTCGGCCTGCCTCCATGGAATGTAACTAAGCGACGTTGGATGGCTTCTACAACGAGCACCCGAGGCGGATCTACTCGGGGAAGGAGTTTCGCCTCGGATCGACAGGGGGGACCTTTGGAGAAGTTGCCGAAGCAGGAATGGTATATGGATTTCTGTTGGCTGTAGGGACCGGTCGTTAGAGAGTCATGTGGTTGGGTTGGTGCTCGTAGGGATCTGTGGCACGCAACTCATTCCATATCGAGGGTTAGCACAATAGATCTCAACAGGTTGCAGTGCTGGGCCATCCGTGCCCCCTTCACTTAAATTACATTCAATTCCATAACATCTTCACCGTTTCGGAAGAGCATTAGGAAATCGTATATAATTTCGAAACATTGGAGATGTAAACATGCATCATACGGCAGAATACGAAAAGATTTTTTTGTGAATAAAATCATCTTAGGAGCCTAAAATCTCACAAAACATAGGACCTAACACATTTTATATTTTACATTATACTTTGTAAATTGAATAAGCTATG
Source organism: Periplaneta americana (assembly GCF_040183065.1). NCBI lineage: Eukaryota > Metazoa > Arthropoda > Insecta > Blattodea > Blattidae > Periplaneta > Periplaneta americana. The sequence goes on along the minus strand of NC_091122.1, from coordinate 98,983,412 downwards.
ATTTAGCTACATAATTCTTGTATGAAATTATAAACAAACCATGATGATGATATGATTATTATGATAATGAATTTGATAAGACATATTAATAATAGATTATTTGAACCCTTACCGCTTACGCCACACAAGGTGCCAGTGTGTGAAAACCAACTGCTGTTAAAAGTTTAGTATATTTAGCTTTAGTAAAATAAACGCAATTCAAAATTTACTGTATAAAAAACTACAATGCAAATTAAAAACAGTATACAATTCATCTGACGGTCAGTTTATAGAAGAACCGGCTACGGGCTGGAAGCTTCAGGGTTCAATCCCAGATGGTGGCTGGATTATTCTCGTTGCAAAACTTCGAGAATGGCCTCAAAGTTGACTCAGTCTCCTTTCAAATTGAGTACCTACCAGGTCCTTCCCGTGGTAAAAGACTGTCAGAACGTGGTGCTGACTATGCTATCGCATTCTACGGCCGAGGTCATGAAAAATGAAGCTCAACTTCCATGCCTTCATGCGCTTTCATATAGTGTAAAGAGGATATATTTTGAAAGAAAACCTACATTTGTGGGTTCGGATTAACATGACTACTTCAAATGACAGGGCCTTCAAATGTTGATATAATGCCCAGGAACTGGAATCTGTTAGCAGTTCTGAAACATTGGGGATGTTATGTTCCAGCACATGGTGGAATGTCCACAATCACCGTGTACTAAGTCTGAGATCTCGATCTCATGAAGTAGGTACTAGAATAAATTCAAAGGAACATATTTAACAATAATTCCTTATAGGTAGGATATAAGTTTGTGTGATGCAAGTGCATTGAGTGTCTTTATGGTGAGAGGTGATAGGTGATGACATTTAGGAGAAAAATCTTACACTTTTTTTATTTATTTAATAGTTTTACTGAGAAATAACTGTATTTAAAACACCCGTATTTTCAGTTCAGGTAATGTAGTGAAAGCAAATGGCCGACAGTTTTGTTGACTCCGTGCTTAGTTAAGTGATAGCGATGGCTTCGTATGCATCTACATCAACTTGTTCGTCAAACGGTATTAAGTATTTCGATCCTGCTTAGGAAAAGCGTTTCTTATGTCAGAATTTTGATTTGGTTATGTAATCAAACATTACAAGTAAAGAATAAGCTGATATCAGTTATGTGGGATTTAACACGAGCATTCCAAAATGAAACTATTACTGTGAATAGAATGGTTGGAATGCGGAAATGTAATACACTTTCCGAAACTTAAAGCATTATATAACTGTGAAAATATTTCTCTCGAAGGATTTGTAGGTGTTCTAAGACATCTAGAGAAGCAATTTGAAAACATGTTTCGAGAGTATGGAGAAAATGGAAATCTGGTTCTCTGTTTTTGATACCTCATTCTCAGTTCATTTCAAGGGTATTGAGGACGCACCATTGCAAATAGAATTGATCAACCTAAGATGCGACAGTAGCTTCGTGAAAAGTTCATCAATATCTCAGTACTGATGTAATAGAATTTTACAGATCATTTCCGGACTCACAATTCGCAAACCTGAAGGAAAATGCTGCAAAAACAGTAGCCATGTTTGGAAGTACGTATGTTGTGAACAGACATTTTCTGTTATGAAACTTCTAAAAAGTCAACACAGAGTGAGGATGAGTGACAATAACCTGAGAAATAGTTTGCGGATATCTGTTGCTAATAATGTTCATCCCGACTTCAAGGGCATAGTAAAATCAAAACGAATGTAGAAACTGAAAGTGTACTGTAAGAACGGGGAAAGGATCAGACAAAACACAGCTCTCGCGTACAGTGACAAAAGTACGCCTGTTGGATAGATAGCCGTGCTCTTCCTATAGCGACGTGCCATCTGTGCCACAACGTCATACTGGTGGCAGGAACGTTGACATCACTGCTTTAAAAGTATCTACAATCACGCTCCTAGATTCACCGCTACCCGCTCTACCGTACGACGTCTATTTATATAACAACTTTGTCTTCTTAGCGCTTTTTATGATCTAAATAATTTAAAGAAAACGAAAACATTAATTATTATTTTGGTTTCTGAAATTAATATAAAAATAGACACCAAGAAGTATATTAAATTTTTTTGTTCGAAATACCATTGCCTACCAACCCTTAAATTAAAGGTAATCAATATTTCTACATGTAGCTAGTCGGCGATGTATGCACTGGCCTAGTTGCCTCATAAGTGGTATCTTCTTGGTGTCGCTTGTGAGGTTCAGACCTGTCTTCGGACAGTTGACTAAACAACAATATTCCTACGACCTGTATATTGCTCAATTACCATCATACAGGAAGCGTAAAACGATGAAATAATTGCCTTACTTATGCTAAATCTCTTTGAGCGAAAACAATCATTTTGTTTTATCTGTGTCGATGTTGACATGATAATGATGATGGTGGCCTAATAATCTGTTTGTATTAATTTTCCATTATTACAAACTCCTGTAGTGGCAACACCCTATTAGCCTGCAGTGGATTCAACGCGCCAGCTTCATAGCTGTTAATCGCTTGGTCTTGGTTTTCGATTACGTGGCGGTCAGGGAACTGTTATGTGGCAAAGCTCTACGATGCCTCGGTGTACACGCAGTATATAGGCTAAATAATTTTCTCAGTTCACGATAAAGACCTCCTTTAGTCGTCCAGTTAATTCTTCCAAAGGTAAATTTTGTTTATAGTCTCATTTGTGGAGGAATTTGCTCGATTGCATACCTCTTTCATAGACATCATTACGAGATTTTGCTCTTATTGGTTTACGGAATTTTACCATCAAACAGCCCTTTGCCGTAAGACCTCCTCGCCCAGTTCGGAGAAATTTAACAATGGAATTAACATTATTTGTATCTATTTCGAATTCTCAAATTATCTTTCTTTTCTGTGGTATGTATGTAACATTTAGGTTATTTTTCATCATTATTGTACAACTGAAAACCTTTCTAGGAATAAACATTTTACCCTGACAACTTTTTGTATCTCTCTGTAAAAGTCTGAATTTTTACCTAATCTTTCTAAAGATTGTAACAAAACGTTAGGGATGTTCTTTCAGAGATCCTGTTAATAGTAGTATCATATCTTTTTCTTGGTATGATATATCTCTAATTTGATTCACAACTTTTAAATATTTGTTAATTTCCTCTGAATATTGCTTCAGTGACCTACAAGAGTGCTGCTTTTCTTTCTTTGTTTTTAATAGTGTTATATTCCACGTGAAGTATTTCTATCGGTAACAATCTCGTTATTCCAATATGTTTTCTATGTGCCATTAATTACAATTTGCCGTAATGGCGCTTCGTTAACCGAACTGTTAGATCGTCGGTTTTCCAGGCTGGTAACTAGAGTTCGAATTCTGGTGCTTGAAGTAGAACTTTTAGTAGACAAAGACGGTGCTCGGTTGTAGGTTTTCGCGGAATACTCCCATTTTTCCTACCGGTACTCCACCATTATTCTATTAATCACCATGTAATAATCGCCTTTCTTAGTTCACCAACAACTGCTTTATGGCGGGAAAAAGATCCATAGTTACAGCATGTCACACTCAGAAAAAGAAACTGGCGTGAAAGACGCAAAGTCTGTACCCGCCATTGGAAATAAATTACAGCTTGTAAGTGTAACACAGTCTATTATTATTATTATTATTATTATTATTATTATTATTATTATTATTATTATTATCAATATATTTTTGTCAATAGATCGAGGTAATACTCCCGTGGAATTATATAATTATAATTCTTATATAAATTTATAGAGAGCCACCGGCGTTGCTCGAGCGCGGGTTCGATTCCCGCTTGGGGTGATTACCTGGTCGGGTTTTTGCCGATGTTTTCCTCAACTGTAAGGCAAATGTCAGGTAATCTATGGCAAATCCTCGACCTCATCCCGCCAAATATTATCTCGCTATCACCAATCCCATCGACGCTAAATAACCTCGTAGTTGATACAGCGTCGTTAAATAAGGAAGTAAAAAAATATAGATGGCAGGTAGGTAAAGTCCTTGTGTACCCACTAAAAGTTCAAACTTAACTCAAAAGCCTTTATCTTCAATATTTTACTTGACAGTCAGTGAACAGTGCTACAGGACTAATTAATACTGAAAGGTTGCATGAATACATCATTACTTATTATAATCATGCCATATTAAAATCTTCAAATCAATTCACAGATGAGGCGTGTAGTTGCCAAATCAGATAGGCTACATCACTTTTTTTTTTTTTTTTTCGAAAATGAGTTAATGTTATATTTCATATCTTCATATGATTCTACAACTGTTATAGTACTATTATGCTCCAAAGCCGGATACATCACATGGATTTGTATGATGAAAGAATAGTATTGGTTGCAAATCCTTGGTTCCTTGAAAACGTTTTTTCATCATACTGACAAATTATGTTTTAATCATGCATCTGATTTTGCAACTAAACGCCTGGGATGGTTTTTACTTGTTTTTTATTAAGGACAGAGAAAAACGCAACAATTTTGTGTTTCTTTTTGTTTTGTAATAAAGGTAGGGTGATTTAAAGAGCTACCTGTGAATAATTGTAATTTGGTATTTAAAATGTAATATGGCTTGGTTGAAGTAAGCAATGACTTTTGGTCCAGGCAATCAGAATTGAATAGTCGCGTGTCTCAATTTATAGTAAGTTTAAAGGGGCTCTATAGAGAGGCAGGGACTGTTAATTTTAACTTTCAAAGTCAGGTCACATAGACTATTACAAAATGACCCTTGAAACATGGGAATGGAAAGTATGATGATTGTCAGTTGCCATCCTAAAATAGTCATCTTCTTAATTGCTATCATCTTTCTCTTAAACGTTGTTATCAATTATCATCATCGTCATCACAATATTCACCATTATTATTATTATTATTATTATTATCATCATTATCATCATTATTCTTTAAAACATCACCACCATTATTTTCTTAAAATCAATATTTACTGATTTATTCGTTTTTAATTACCGATAATGTGCACCGTTCGTGGTACGAGAGATTTTTTGTGATACATCAAGCAAGGAAATAGTTGAATCGAGAAGGTATGCAGTTCTGGGAAGATACTAAAACTCAGGACAACCTCGATCTCTAACACAAGTTTTATTTCCTGAATACTGATTCGAAAACCGCGGCTAAGCACTTTAGAATATCATTTACTGTTTTATTTAATGAGGTTCTTAATTGCAGGCAGTTTATAGTGTTTGTTATGTGACAGATTGGTCAACTGATAAGATGGGTTAGAAATAAAGCCATTAATGCATTCTCACACAGCATCCGGGAGATAGCAAAACCCACGATAAATCTCGGTCTGAATGCATGGTCTCTGCTTCAATCCGGGTCTCCTAAACACTGCATCATTGATTTATTATTCCACTCCGCAAGTGTTTTATTATTAATATTATTACTGCTACTCATTGTTTTATTATTTTTACTATTATTACACGAAAGTCCCGCGCCCCGGCGTCGTCGTCTAAGGCATCCTGGCTGGCTAGGATTCATGTTACGAAATGCGCGCTGGTTCGAATTTTCATGAAGGACAAAATTTTTACATTAAATTTCGGCCAGTGTATGGAACCGGTGCCCACTTGGGGAGCTACGATTGGTAGCGAAATCCGGATGGTCGTCCACATCTGTTTCGGCATGTGAACGTGAGGCCAGCAGCTGGCTGGTCGGTCTGGGCCCTCAAAGTACTGTAGCGCCACGGATTATTATTATTTATTAGTATAAAAAACTTGTCAGACATCTTCGCAGCGTGAATCAAAGCTAGCCACCATAGTGCCTCAGTTGGAAGAACACTGGCTTAAGACCGGGCTCAAATCTTAGCGAGGGCGGAGTTGATTGTGGTGAAAGAAGCCAAATTTGTAATGGTTTTCCTTTGAATTCATTCAATCAACACTCAACAATTTCCTTTTCATAATCATCTCCATCTCGAAAAATAGTCCACTGCTTGTGTTTGTACGACGCCGAATCGATCGTCTGCCATGGTCGGTGTTTCTCGTTGTTTATCAAAAGGTCAGTAGATGACAGTGGCGTTGGATCTGTGAAGTACGGCAGTCCTTAGCCAGAGACATCATATAAGGATTTTATGAGTGGAGAGGAATGTGTAGTGTGGCGCCTCTATAGTCCACCCCTATAAGATTCAGAACTAAGAATAGGCTCCTATTGTTAAACATTTACGTTCTTTCGCGCAAGTGACTTTTTAAAGATTTAATCGCTCTTAACTGATACATGAACTCTTGGAAGTGTCCACACTTACACTTACTAACACTGTTTTCAGTATTTGAAGTTTATATTTCAATAGGATTCTTAATTTTAAATATATATGGATTTCTGCTCCATTTCAGTTTGTTGTTTAACGAATTCTAAGACCTATTCCATCCACACCTGTGGAGTAACGGTCAGCGTGTCTGGCCGCGAAACCAGGTGGCCCGGGTTCGAATCCCAGTCGGGGCAAGCTACCTGGTTGAAGTTTTTTCCGGGATTTTCCTTCAACCCAATACGAACAAATGCTGGGTAACCTTCGGTGCTGGACCCCGGACTCATTTCACCGGCATTATCACCTTCATATCATTCAGACGCTAAATAACCTAGATGTTGATACAGCGTCGTAAAATAATCCAATAAAATAAAAAATAAATACCTATTCCTGTCGCGTATGATGATATTTTATCCAATAACGTTTATCTGCGCGATTATATAAGTCAGGCTAGTCCTGACTCGAGCTCAATTCAGCAAGGTTTCTTTTAGATTCTAAAACGTTAAGTTTATTATTATTGTTATTATTATTATTATTATTATTATTATTATTATTATTAAATATCCTATTATTTTTTAGTTCTAAGAGTTTCTTTGAAAGATTCCCTGTAAGCTATTGAATCTTTCAGTTTAGACAGACACTGCGTGGTAATGTGGTACGTCTACAATATTATATATACATTCGCTAGGACTGTGACGAAACTCTTCACAAGTGAGGAGGAGTTTTGAACTGTATAGAAATGGCCTAAGAAAAATATTCCTATTCCTATTCCTATTTTGTATTCAGTTATTTTCTTGTTTCTTTTCTGTACTATTTACGCATTATAATTGACTGTAGAAGATTTTGCATTTTAATTTTATACACGAATATTTTATCTTCTTGCATCTGAAGTTGAATGTTTTTTTTTTTTTTTTTTTCCAAATTCATTTCAGCCATCAATGGGCCGCGATTGTACAACTTCATTTTCTTAGATTCTTTCCTCCTTTGCCAATAATCATTCATTCTTTCACCCATTCCAGCTCTTTCTTTCCTCGAGAATGCCCTTGTCGTTCTCCTTCATTTCTCTTCTGATTGATCCTTCACCTCTGCAACTTTGTTTCTGAATACTGTACTTCTCTGTTTCCTATACCTTCGTTTGGATTTCCTTCATCCATGAGATTCGTGTTTTTCTTTTCTCCTGTAAGATGAGGAGGTTGTTTACTATTCTTTCTGGTTCCATTCCTCTAGTGTTCGTTAACGTTTGTTGTATCAGTGTTGTTTTAATATCTATTTCAAATTATTCCAACACTTTCATCAACTTATCCCGGTCTGTGGAATCGTACGCCTTTTTAAAGTCCACAAAAGTTATGATCACTTCTTTATCTCCAGCCAGTTTCTTGGTTTTGGTCAAGATCTTCATGGTGAAGATCTATTCCGTGCATGATCGTCCTTTCCTGAATCCCATCTGGTATTCGTCTCTTTGTTGATGTATATAATTCTCTATTCTCTTCTGGAGTGCTTTAGAGAATATTTTGTACGCACCGGCAGAAATGATATGTCTCTGTAATTTTTTACGTTCATTTTTTCTCCTATTTTTGTGTAATGGACGAATAATCGCGTTCCTCCATTTATCTGGGACTTTTCTGTTTGCCGCATCTGTTAGAAGATTTTCTCAAGTTGTTCCAATAATTTCTCCTCCACGTATTTAAAACTTTCTGCAACGATTGAGTCTTAATCTTACGCTCTCTTTTTTCTAAGTCTCATTATAAATGAATTATTATTATTGTTATTATTATTATTATTATTATTATTATTATTATTATTATTATTATTTAAATACGGGATTTCTCTGATTGTTGCAGGTGGTGAAGATGGCCGACGCCATTCAGCAGGAGATGCAAGCGACTGCCGTTCCGATGCAGGCGGTTCCTAGACCGTTCGGATTCGCAATCACGAGCGTCAGGGTGACGGAACCCTCCGAAGAGACAGACGATCTGGAAGAAACCCCCAACGGTACCGTTATCGCTAATAACCACGTCCTGAACCTAGAAGAAGATGCAGACACCAAAGATGCACCCAACTCAAATCACGTGACTGCCTCCGTTGTTGCCAACAACCATGTGGTTGGATCCAGTCAGAATTCTGAAGCAAGTCAAATGCAGTGTGATCAACCTGACAGCAGGAGATCGGGTCCTGCAGGTACGAACAATGTTATGCACAGTGTTGTTACTTGAAATACATTGTGCTTAAATCTAAATGGTCCATCCTAGGCATCTGTGGAATAGAAAGACGAAACAAGACCTCTGCGCAAATGGTATGTGGGAAGGATAGGGCCAATGACTGCTCTGGGGGAGTTATTGTTTGAACGAAGCGAGCAATCGCTTGCAGGAGGGGATAATTTTCTATGTGAACTCTACTCTACCTTCTACCACGATCATCTTACCCCTTAGCGGACTCGAGCTGATGCTGCTCGCAATACTCTCCGGCACAGATAGACTCCGCCCCCATATGCGCGAAGTTTCTCCACAGATGCCTGACCATAACTGATTGTAGGGAGAGTATGCGTAAGCTGTTCTTTTGGAATTGTTTGTGCGCTTAAGTCGTTTACTTAGCCTATGCTCTTTCTCATGTTCCTCTCCTACTTCTAACCTTGATGGTATGAAATTGTTCAAGATAATCTGCTTAACTTGTATCATACTTGTCTTCAGTCTTTTAAATATGAAAACCAGGAGCAGAGCATTGCCGTCAGTCGAAGTTATATTGAACATAGTGACATGGTAATCAAAGTTTAATCAGCGTCTTTGGTTGTTTCTAGAAAATTTGAAGTAGGATATAACGGAATATTTGCATAGTCATTTCAGAATCATAGCAATGAAAATTTAACAACACACAAATTGATTGCTGACACACAAGATAACATAAAATATGGTTCGGAATGGTACGCTTTGCGCATTATCTCCGAGATGATGTTGCCAAATTACCGATATTTTGTACGAGAAGCGCGAGTAAGTTGTATTGCTTCTCCTTTTATGTGTCAACACTGTACTTGCTGCATCTCTTAGACCGTACTTTCTTCTCGCCCATAAAATTACTAAACATGACCGAATAAAATCTATTTTCCCCGCCTGGTCTACTATACATTTACTATGGTCACGCAGTATGTGGCATAGTAGACGCCTTGCCGAAGAGCAATCAAGAACAATCAATTTGGCTCTATGCACTGGAAATAGTCTACATAGATGTCAGGCGTCTGTTAACATGGCTAGTGTTATTCCAAATCTGTCTAAAGAAGCTATATTCAGAAATATTTGCGATAAAAGTGTGGGAGCACTTAAAGTTTTCACATGACTTTCATTTGGTCGAATACTGAAAGAAAGGCCAGATTCCACACAGATGTTGAAGTGAAGGACACAGTGTTGAAATGGTTCAAGGAGTAGCCAAGATCTTTTTCCGCTGACTATACCTCCCCAGACAATACGACGCCTGTGTGAATGCGTGTGGAGACTTCTTCTAAGGAAACCTACTGCATTCTTGTATTCATCTTACGGTATCCGACGCCTTCCCACGTAATGGGACGCCTGTGTGAATGCTTGTGGAGACTTCTTCTAAGGAAACCTACTGCATTCCTGTATTCATCTTACGGTATCCGACGCCTTCCCACGTAATGGGACGCCTGTGTGAATGCTTGTGGAGACTTCTTCTAAGGAAACCTACTGCATTCCTGTATTCATCTTACCGTATCCGACGCCTTCCCACGTAATGGGACGCCTGTGTGAATGCTTGTGGAGACTTCTTCTAAGGAAACCTACTGCATTCCTGTATTCATCTTACGGTATCAGACGCCTTCCCACGTAATGGGACGCCTGTGTGAATGCTTGTGGAGACTTCTTTTAAGGAAACCTACTGCATTCCTGTATTCATCTTACGGTATCAGACGCCTTCCCACGTAATGGGACGCCTGTGTGAATGCTTGTGGAGACTTCTTTTAAGGAAACCTACTGCATTCCTGTATTCATCTTACGGTATCCGACGCCTTCCCACGTAATGGGACGCCTGTGTGAATGCTTGTGGAGACTTCTTTTAAGGAAACCTACTGCATTCCTGTATTCATCTTACGGTATCCGACGCCTTCCCACGTAATGGGACGCCTGTGTGAATGCTTGTGGAGACTTCTTCTAAGGAAACCTACTGCATTCCTGTATTCATCTTACGGTATCCGACGCCTTCCCACGTAATGGGACGCCTGTGTCAATGCTTGTGGAGACTTCTTCTAAGGAAAACTACTGCATTCCTGTATTCATCTTACGGTATCCGACGCCTTCCCACGTAATGGGACGCCTGTGTGAATGCTTGTGGAGACTTCTTTTAAGGAAACCTACTGCATTCCTGTATTCATCTTACGGTATCCGACGCCTTCCCACGTAATGGGACGCCTGTGTGAATGCTTGTGGAGACTTCTTCTAAGGAAACCTACTGCATTCCTGTATTCATCTTACGGTATCCGACGCCTTCCCACGTAATGGGACGCCTGTGTGAATGCTTGTGGAGACTTCTTCTAAGGAAACCTACTGCATTCCTGTATTCATCTTACGCTATCCGACGCCTTCCCACGTAATGGGACGCCTGTGTGAATGCTTGTGGAGACTTCTTCTAAGGAAACCTACTGCATTCCTGTATTCATCTTACGGTATCCGACGCCTTCCCACGTAATGGGACGCCTGTGTGAATGCTTGTGGAGACTTCTTTTAAGGAAACCTACTGCATTCCTGTATTCATCTTACGGTATCCGACGCCTTCCCACGTAATGGGACGCCTGTGTGAATGCTTGTGGAGACTTCTTCTAAGGAAACCTACTGCATTCCTGTATTCATCTTACGGTATCCGACGCCTTCCCACGTAATGGGACGCCTGTGTGAATGCTTGTGGAGACTTCTTCTAAGGAAACCTACTGCATTCCTGTATTCATCTTACGGTATCCGACGCCTTCCCACGTAATGGGACGCCTGTGTCAATGCTAGTGGAGACTTGTTCTGAGGAAACCTACTGCATTCATTTTTAAATATCGATATTTCTATAGGTCTATCTGTCGTACTTTTTATATACGATAAAATTCGTACCGTACCTTAATAAATAAATTTATAAATCGGTCCATTAGGTCACGCATTGTATTTCCCTATGTTTTAGACCATAAAACTGTAAACTAGTATAATTGCAGTGTTAACTACGTAAGTAATAGAGCATAGGCCTAATAGAATATTTACAAATAGTCTGCTTCACTCCTGTAGTGAAACATGGGTCTTCATTTATAAAGACCTTCGTAGCCATCAAACTTCAACTGACACCTGTGTGAAGTAAATAAAAGCCAGTATTAATCTAAATTGATTCGAAAATAAAAATATAAGAATGAAATTTCACTCGAACGGTGATTGATAGGTAAAATCAGTGTGCACTAAAATTTAAATGATTAAAATGAAACAGTATTATTGAAAGGTATTTTTTATTTTTATGGTGAATATGGACTGTGTTTTGTACCAGGTTTTCTCATTATAGTCCCAATTTATCTGCCGCCATTTCACCATTGCTTCAGTAATCATAATCATGTGGAGTAACGGTCAGCGCGTCTGGCTGCGAAACCAGGTGGCCCGTTAGTCGGGGCAAGTTACCTGGTTGAGGTTTTTTTCCGGGGTTTTCCCTCAACCCAATACGAGCAAATGCTGGGTAATTTTCGGTGCTGGACCCCGGACTCATTTCATCGGCATTATCACCTTCATATCATTCAGACGCTAAATAAGCTAGATGTTGATACAGCGTCGTAAAATAACCCAATAAAATAAAATCATAATCATAACTACGACGTAAATACATTTCTCACACCATAACACTGGCAACATTATTTCGGAAAAGAGATGTACAGTTCGTCTCGTCACTCCTAGATGGCGACACTTGGGTCAATGCATTGCAATAAAGTCTCGTTTGTTAGACATAACATGGCCTACGTGTGCGCTAGATTTATGTCACTTCTTTCTGTGTGGTTATTTGAACTAAATAATCTATACGATTCGACTCAACATTATCTGTAGTTTGGTTCATAACATTCGAGCTGAAATTCTAGTCATAGCACAAGTTTTGTTGCGTGAAATGATTAATAGTCTGGAATCTAATGATCTCAGCTGTAGTGAAATTCTCTGTAGAAATGACCTAAATGATTTCTTTTGTTGTTTGTTTTGTGAAACTACTTAATATATTGAATGTGAAGAAAAAGTATTACTATACTGCTAAAACGATTTAGAGACATTCACGGGAAGTCGAGTTTTCAGCCTCTATAACACGAAAAGAGTCGTTTCCAAACTGCCATTTGTCTGGCTCTCTGTAGCTCAATTCATTTCATCTAGACTAACAATAGTAATTACGCATTTTGTTCATATTCCGTATCTACAAGGAAATTTCCATCGTGAATCATTCATACAAAGTAGGCCTATAGTTTTTACTAAAACTATTGGGTCATTTTAAAGTAAGAAGGCACGTTCGCGTGTCTCTTAAATATTCCCTTTTATTATTTGACTGACTGACTGACTGACTGATTGATTGATTGATTGACTTATTTATTTATTTATTTAGTTATTTATTTATTTATTTATTTATTTATTTATTTATTTATTTATTTATTTATTTGTCTGTCTGTCTGTCTGTCTGAAAATGATTCGGATCTTTCTAACGTAAATAAGGTGACGTTTAATAAAATAAAATTACTATATACGACAATAAGTCTTCAAAAACGTTTTGTCACTAATGAATCCTTTCAGAATGCTATGATGTTCCTTCAATTGTAACGGACAAAATCGGAGTTACACAGCTGATCAGTAGACTTGGAGTTCACTCCAATTTTCCTTGCAAGAACGCGTGTTCACGTGCCTTTTAAATATTCCCTTTCATTATTTATTTATTTATTTATTTATTTAGTCACTCAAAAATCTGTATTTTGCCTATAATAATCCTAAATCCTAGGTAATCATAAGAGTGATGTGTAAGATTCCTACTGACTTGGTTATAACAGTCAGAGATTTTGAGTTCGCATGCTTGACAATATATCTGAACCTCGGAGAAGACCATCCTTGGTAGATATAGCTTCCTCCGTAAGGGAAGTGAATTTGGAAGAGCTGTATCGTAGATTTACGAGACCTGAAAGAATAATGCCGCTGAACGAAAGGGCTTTAGGGAACATTTACCGACCATTCATCGCTCATTAACAAAATTTGAAGCTAGCAAAATATGTCCAAAAAAGTGGATTGGTACCACATTTCATCTGCACACCAATCCAAGACTTATGATACAACGAGGCAATTCATTAGGTTGGTAGTGGTGGTGGTGGTGGTGGTGATAACGAAGTCGAAATATGTTCCATTTCCAGTACAGAGGGAAGAAATCATGTTATGTTTACACATTGACCGTTCGTGTTTCCGTAGACGAATTGGTTCCCAAGCCCGACCACGTGTCGGCTGGCAGCAAGCACGTGGAGAGCGCCATGCTCAGCGCGCCAGCCTACTACTCGGCCGCGGTGTGCTATCAGCACTTCTACCCGGAGAGCGTCCGCGAGGTGTCCGCCCTGCTGCAGCAGGCGCGATGCTCGTCGCCCCCCTCCAGGGCGCCGGTCACATCCCCTCCACAGCCGCCGACGTCGAGCACTCACTCGTGCGGCAGTCTGTACGCCCAGTGCGGCGCCAACCACCATGAGCGAAACCAGCAACCCGTCAGCCTCAGCGAGATCCTGGCGGAGCGCGATGGCATAGACGACGAATTGCTCCTCGAGTACCACAAGCAGCAGCAGCGCTTCCTGGCCGCCATGGGCAACGGCGTGTCGGCCGGCTCCTGCGCCACCACCGCGGCGACTAACCTCGGGGCGGAGGCGCAGACCCACAGGGCGTCGCCCATCGGGGCCGCCAGCGCGGTCCACGAGGACTACGAGTACCTCCGGGGGCTCGTGCCCCAGCTGAAACGCGACGCCAAGGACTGGGAGGCCAAGGCGGACGCGTTGGAGGCCGAGGTGCTGGAGCTGAGGCGCGAACTCAAGACCCGCGAGCAGGAGGTTCTGCGGCTGCAGCGAGAAGTGCACAAGCTCAAGGTAAGAGTTCCGTGTTACGTGGTTCAGCGCGGATTTTGTTCATGTTCATTCATCGTTTACGAATCAGCTACTTACCTTAATGTATGGGAAGTTTTCAAATATGACAATGAATAGTGATTTATTCGAAAGTGACATTCGATTTTCTTACTAATTCCCACACGTCCCATCTTACATTCCATTAAGTTCTTTGTCATATGACATAGCCTATACAGAAAAAACCGGGAAAGTGTATTCGCAAAATGTACCAACTGTTATGAGAATAACACACTTTTCTTTATACATTTTATGCCCCTCGTTCAGTTTTTATTACGACAGCAATAATTATGGTTCTGTTATGCTTATTTTCTTTAACTGTCAAAATCGAACACAAACGGATGATTTACTGTATAAACTGTTGTTTTGTGCTTTTCATATGGAAGACATTTTATAGCTCCATAAGTAAGATATTCGTACCATGCAACTTCATTTACACGTTGTATGAATTTATCATGTGTAATTAATTTTGAAAAATTCACATCTAATTGCTATACGTATATTATAATCATCTGTAATATTATTTTCCGATTTACAAAAATCTGCGTTTAAAAATAATGCCAATGTTAAAAATCCTATTTTTTATAGTTAATTACTCTAACATTCCATACTACGGAATTATTTAATAGACCACAAGGGAAATATATAATACAGGAATGAGGCATTACATCAGTTAAACAAATTGAAATATACAAAACAAACTGAATGCAACATAGGCCTAATTATCTGAAGAATGGCCGAATATAGATACCCACGCAGAATTCTCCAACATCCACTCAGGCGAAAAAGAGAACTTGGAAGACCCATAAAATGACTAACAGACGGCATCCACTTAGAAACCGAAACAGACAAGTGGTGGTGATGATGACCATGATATGTTAAAATATACTTGACCATGATTCACTGGTCACTCACGATAGCGAAGGAGTTAGACTAAAGAGCGGTATTCATTGAACAATAAAGCACGCTCTTCAGTACTTGTTTAGAGTCGGAGAAGGTTAAAACAGGTTAAATTTGCAACGAAAAGTAGAAGTAATTGAGGCGTTCTGTGGAACAAGAACTTAAATAATAAAAATTTTGCATCCAACATTTTAGATTTGGTGTCCCGCGCCGTGGCGTCGTGGTCTAAGGCATCCCGCCTAGGACTCGCGTTACGGAATGCGCGCTGGTTCGAGTCCTCATGGGGAAGAAATTTTCTAATGAAATTTCGACCAGTATATGGGACCGGTGCCCACCCATCGTGATGCACTTGGGGAGCTACGATAGGTAGCGAAAATCCGGTTTCGCAAACCAGCTATAACGGCTGGGGGGATCATCGTGCTAACCACATGATACCTCCATTCTGGTTGGATGATCGTTCACCTCTGCTTCGGCATGTGGACGTGAGGCCAGCAGCCGGCTGGTCGGTCTTGGTCCTTCAGGGCTGTAGCGCCATTGATGTTTATTTTAGATTTGGTATAACAACATTTCGCAGAGAGACATCCGAATGTTTCTAGAGGGCGTTGTGTTTCTTGGAGTAGGGAAGTAGTATTTTATCAGGAGGAAGATGTGTTTTTAAGGATTCAATATATGCTGAAAATGGAAAAACGATGTAACATACGTTAAATTTTTACTCCAGGGAACGCCTCAATTATGCACATAATGAAGTAGAAATGATTTCATACATTATTCATTTCTCTTAACTAAACGTGCCATTTGCCGGTTTACTCTAGGTAACAAAAAATTAAACTCTAAGAAATTCTCTTGTCGATTCTTGAAGTAGATCGCCATTGTGTAAGATTATTCAAAAGTAAGTTCACATTTTGAAATGGTAATAAGTTTGTCAAATTTTTGGATTCCATAAAAATAAAAACATCAATTTGTTGGTAAAGAAATTGGGATTTTATTAAAACGCGAAAAAATTAAATATGACCAACACCGTGTTGTTCAATAAGAAATAGTCTTCCTTCTATGCTATAAACGGCATTAGTAAGCACATTCCTAAGGATGTTTTCAATAATATCCGATAATGACTGTTTAAGTACCTACGCGTAGTAGGTCTACTAAGAAATACCTTTTCTTTTAGATAACCCCATAACCAATAGTCAGCTGGATTTATGTCTGGTAACTTAGAAGGCCAACTGTTCGAAAAATGCCTACTAATTACACGATCACCAAATGTGTTGCGCAGTAGTGTTTTTACAATATTGTGTATGTGAGATGGAGCGCATGAAAACAATGTTTTCGATTTCATGATTCTGTAACGCTGGTATTGCAAAGTCTTGCAACATTTTAAAATATCGCTGCCCGGTGACCGTCACTGTTTTTGTTTGTCCATTTTCAATTTCTTCATAGAAATATGGCCCTATTATGAAATGTGACGTAAAACCACACCAGACAGTAACCTTGATATCATGTAATCCTTTCGCCATTGTATAGTCTAAGGTACAATTGTATATCTTTCTGTATAATTGTGTTCGGATTATCTTCTGCTCATATTCTGCAAATGTGAGTGTTAACACCGCCGTTCAATTCAAAATGTGCCTCATCTGTCAATTTCTCAATCCATGTAACGTTCGATATCTTCTCAAAGCATATGGACAATGTCTATTGTACAGTATTCATAATAGCACTAAAGGAGCCAATTTGAACTGGTAAAGGAAAACCATTGTAAAAGTTATTAAAATTACTCTCGTCTGTATTCTGAACAACAATAATTACTATTGTTTGTACGTATAAGCGTGACAGAGTTACCATAGCAACGAAACACGCATCAATAAAAAACCTCAAACCTTCTAAACAATAATGGTACCTATATGAGGCGTTCCATAAGAGAAGGGTGAACCCGCCAAATGTACCTGTAGAGATAATCGATGTTCAAAGTAGTTTACCTGTAAAAGAGATAAGGGCGAAGCCGCCAAGGACACCTCTGTAAATAATGTACACTGAAAAACGAATACCTTTGTTGAATATTGCAATTAAATGTCCAATTTAATATTCCAACTTAATAATGATCATAGATGACATTATGAATTCATCAATATTATGGGAATAATTTGAAAACAGTATATTAGAAAAAGCAAAGGGCGTAGAATGAACTCAATAGTGGCAGACATTAATAATAATAATAATAATAATAATAATAATAATAATAATAATAATAATAATAATAATAAATAAAAATACTTAATCGCATTGTGATGTGACATTTTTTTTCAAAGTGCCTGAAATTATTAATAAACAAAAATAAGTGTATGTCTGTCATGTTATTACCCTTTCTATAAAAAGTGGTCTCACTTGTTCTGGGAATAGAGGTGCTAATAATCCATTACATGATCTTCATGAAGATGTTCCTCTGAGTCGGTCACTGCTAGTTGCACGTTTTGTCTGCTGATCACGTCATCCAGAAACGTTCTGTGGCACATAGATAAGGAGAGCTTTCAGATCCTTTACTTTATCAGAAGTGAGCTTTATTGGCGTGACATAACTCTTTGGCAAAACCAGCTGAGAGAGGAGGGCCTGTTCTTAATGCGACATCTGTTCACATCAACACTGGTTATGAGCTTAGAAATATAGACATTCTGGAGGTCATAATCACCCAACTCCCAGAAATTACGTAATACAGATTGTATTTTCTCCATACCTAATGCGTTGAAGCACCCACAAGTACATGGCGGGCCTATACCGCGAGTTTGCACATGTCGAGATGTTTTCGTACTAAAGTACTATTCACCTTTGTTCCTTTTAATCTTTGCTTATACGTTTATCTATTTTTCGACATGCCTCTGACGTTTTCTACAATAACTACATATGCCTGGTTGATTATCACTGTCACTATTAGGCCTACTCATACTAAGCTTTTGCAATGTCCATAAATACACGTAATTCCTCACTACGGTTGTACTCGGCTGTGTGGTTACAACAACACTGAGACAATGAATGGCGCGCGCCTTCAGGCGAAGTGGCGTATTTGCCCTTCTCGTACGGAGTAATATGAATATTATGAACCTGTCACAGTCTATGCAGTTTCTCCAACCTTACAAACAATGATAATTTCGATGTAGTAAGGGAGAGCCCGCTAACGTCTGCCAGGCTTATCTTGCAGATATGTGTCTTAAATATTCGAAGAAGTAAAAGACACAAAATTCGACCCTTGGCGGGCTCGCCATTCCCTTACGGAACGCCTCATATGTTTATGTACATGAAACCAAACTGCTGATATGTAGGGGAAACCCGGGAAAAGCAGATAAGCTAAGAATAAACAATGCCACTGGCTGTATTTTGGTGCTCCCGAAATAAAAACTTCGTGACTTTGGTTGTGACACATATTGTCCACATATCTAAAAAAAAACAGGAATTCGTTTCCCGTACCTACGGACAGTGATATGATTTGAGAAAGATAATATAGTTAATTATTCGCTTTGCCCGGATACCCGGGCAAAGTGAATATCCCTATAATATTTTCACATTTCTATTTAATTTTTATTCACTGAAAATGAAATTAAATCAACACATAAACACGATGCTAATGAGTCACATGAGACGATGAGAAATGTTATTACAGCCCTTTACAGCACGTTAGATTAGTACCAAATACAAATTTGAACGAGTCGACGTTTCACTGGCACTGAAGACTTGGATTTCTTCTGCTTTTGCTCCTGCCCATAAGCTACTTATTCTTTCAACGTTTTTAATCGGTATAGATGTAAGAGCTTCAGAGCGCTGACATTTTCTTCGTTTACCTCGTATCTTTCAAGCAGCCACTTTTTGCACTAAATCAAAAGAAGTGACTTAGATTTTCCTGCTGACGATGTTGAGGGTTTTGGTGTAACCGGAACTGAAAGTCTGAGTGTATTGATGTATTCAACATTTCTTCAATCTCTGAAGATGAAGACATCACAGAGGTAGTTGATTCTGAGTGAGCATTAACTGTTTCTTCAGCCGCTGAAGAAGCTGGCACCGCAGAATTTGTTAAATCTGAGCCAGCTGTCGTTTCGCTGACCAAGTGGGCGATCTGTAAGTTGATCTGGAGCAAAATCTTAATCAACACACACATTATGGTTGTATGGCCAGATAGCAGAACCACTGATTGGAAGATTTATTTCTTCAAGTGCTTTCTTCATGACTTCTTCAGATCATTTGGCTTGTTCCTCTGAAATCACATTACGATCTTTTTAACTAAAAATTAAAATCAGTGTTGCTGATTTATAATTTAATTGGTGTGACTTAATGCCTCCACTATGTACAATGATCTAACACGCTTTATTACAATAGACAAATATATACAAAAATATAGCTAATACTTAAATAGTCAAATAAAGGTGGCAGGGCAAAGCGGATAAGTTATCCACTTTGCCCGCAGACACCATTTCGCTTTTCATTTAAAATTATACAAACACAAACGTCAATAATCTTCTTCGTAAGTACGGCACTTTAGAAGTAATCCTATAGCCTATATATTACTATCACATAGCAAAGAGTTTCTGCAGTAGTGTATGTTGTACAAATGTTTCTCTTACCTTGAAATATTTTAAAGAAAACAATCAATTTTCTTCAAACTCACGCTGACTTCTTCTCTCACTAGCTAGAATGACGACAAGTCAGTTCCAGCAGCAAAATCAGGTTGGGATTCTTCCCCAACATAGCAGAAAGCGCCATCTGTTGGCGTTTCTAAGAAATAGGCATTAGTCTCTTTGGCCGGGTTCGTTTTGCCCGGATCTCCCCTATAGAAGATACAGCTGTTTCAAGATAGGAACCTACATTTGAATAACCCTATACATGTTTTACTTCAATTGAAAGGTAATTAATTTGTATTAAAATCATTGTGCACCATTTTGTGTTCATAATTCCTGGTAAACTGTGCATACTGAATATGAAGGAAATCCAATCTATAGTTCAGGATAAATCGCTGTATACAAACAGATGGCTTCTCCAAAACCATTTTTTCAATCTCAGTAATTCCGAAAACGTTTGTTCCTGGGAAGTCTCGAAATAGATTTTCTACAGCATTACAGTAGTTATTGTATATAATTCGTGTAGGCCATTGATAAAGTAATAATAATCATATTTAACGGATGTTACACCAGACGGCCCGATTCTGAGAACAGTTGAATACCATCTGCCAAGGATGTCGGTTATCTTTCTAGCTTTTTCTTGAGTGCCGATACTTCAGAATTTCTAGAGATAATATGCATTTATTCATGTGTCGTTTTATTACGTAAGCATATTGTGACATCACAAATTCATAATTATAATTATGACGATGTAGAATATATCATTAGGAAAGTCAAGAAAAACAAATAGGGTTTGGAATTTAACGGATAACATCAGTTGTTTGTTTACACGGATGACGTGAATATGTTAGGAGGAAAGCCACAAACGTTTAGAGGAAACACGGGAATTTTACTTGAAGCAAGTAAAGAGATATGTTTGGAAATAAACCCCGAAAAAAACAAAGTATATGATTATATCTCGTGATCAGAACATAGTACGAAATGGAAATATAAGGTTTGAAAAGGTATCTTGGAGCAGCAGTAACAAATATAAATGACACTCGAGAGAAAACTAAACGCAGAATAAATATGGGAAATGACTGTTATTATTCCATTGAGAAGCTTTTGTCATCTAGTCTGTTTTCAAAAAAACTGAATGTTAGAATTTATGAAACAGTTATATTACCGGTTGCTCTGTATGATTGTGAAACTTGGAATTTCACTTTGAGAAAGAAATAGAAGTTAAGAGTGTTCGAGAATAAGGTACTTAGGAAAATATTTGGGGCTAAGAGGGATGAAGTTATAAGACAATGGAGAAAGTTACACAAGGCAGAACTGCACGCATTGTATTCTTCACCTGACATAATTAGGAACATTAAATCGAGACGTTTGAGATGGGCAGGGCATGTAGCACATATGGTTGAATCAAGAAATGCATATAGAGTGTCAGTTCGAAGGCCGGAGGGAATAAGACCTTTGGGGAGGCCGAGACGTAGATGGGAGGATAATATTAAAATGGGTTTGAGGAAGGTGGGATGTGATGGTAGGGACTGGATTAATTTTCCTCTGGATAGGCACCAATGGCGGGATTATGTGAAGGCGGCAATGAACCTCCGGGTTCCTTAAAGGCCATATGTAAGTAAGTAATTGTCACAATTCCTTCTGCAATTTTAAACGAGAAACAGACAGGAAAATGAAGATCTCACAGTTATTATAACTTTGCACCTTGACAGACACGTACAATATTGATCACATCGTATAAATTCACCAACATTCATTTTTGGCTTTTGGTAAAGTTGTAAAAGAGCACGAACGAACTTGTGAGAAAATTATAGCGTTCTTATTATGGCTGTATCTTGTAGAGAGTGCAATATGGATAATGTCATAATAAATAAGCAGAATTATTATCTTTCATTACTGTTGATCAAATGGTTCGGTTAGGCCATCAAAGGAATGTAATTTATGAAAAACTTTAGGTTCTTAATTCATTTATGCAAATACTTCTTTTCCGTCGAGGCCAAAGGTTAAAAATGTCGTGCAAGTACTTTGTATTCGTTAAACCTTATAATTTACTGCCTTCGATTATACTTGATTATATTATTAATTTCATCGAAATATATGTGATTGATATCTAGTTCTTGTATAATTTCTTCACATTTTTTGTGATGTAGCAAAGTATATGTATGTGTTTTAAGAAATCTCTTCTTTGCTATGTTTATTCCTGTTAAATCTTGTTTCCTTAGGGTCCAAAATTAATTATCACGCATTAGTGCTGAAAGTTCCAATTTTTTCTTTTAATTTCGTTAGGTCTTAAAATTCTATACCTAATATTTGTTGAAATGTAATAATTATGACTCTGAAAATCTTTTTTCGCCATTTTCCACTGGTGTCCCTAATAACTGAACATGCGCTTGTCTTTTAAATAGTTCTTGCATACACTTCATGTTACTTTGGTCTGATCTACATACGTGTGCCAAATGAAAATAAACTAATTTAATTTTCTATTTAGAGCCCCTTGTACAGTTCACTTAGAATATGTAGGCCTATACAGCATTAACGGAATGAAGAAAAAATAGTAGTGTTATGAAAACCGACAAACTCGAAGATATTCTGATGCCTTCTATGTTAAATAGTAATTGATTTTGAAATGAAATGTTTTATTTCAAGACAAAACAGTTTGTGGATAACTGACTTTAGAATAATACTCTAAAATCTGTGGGGCAAATTATATATTTATACCAATTTCAATTTAAATAATTTTACAACAACTATCAGGAATACAATTCCAGCTCTTAGTTACCGACTTGTCAGTGACACTGACACAGTTCATCTGCCCTGGAAGGAATGCGGAGTTGGGGTAGTACTTTCGCACTAATAGTGGATGGAGTGGATGGAGAGAAAGTTAGAAATAGAATGTACCGTGCATTATAAAAACATTGATTTACCAATTCCGCGCCACGTTACTATGGAGTACACTACACATGAAAGTTATGTTGCTACGTCTTAACTTTGAATATATATTTACACCAGCAATTCTATTAAGCAAACATTCACCTTCGTGTTCCAAGTACAAATGAAGAGAGAGAAATGTTTTTTTAGAGAAAGTAGAAAGGGGATTAAGCAGAGTGTATTCACACCAAAAGTACCGTTAGCCAGCCGCTTGCTCCAAAATTAGCCTCACACCCCTCTAAACAACACCCCTAACTTCCCCAAGGTTCAGGGCAGATGAGCTGTGTCATCGACTGTAGCTACCGCTGATCTGCGCAACAGATTTTGTATAATAGCCAACTAAAGCGATAATACATTTTTCTGCTCGTAGTTTCAGTAAGTGGTGTAGCTTGGACTTTCACCATAGCTAGTATGTACATACATAGTATTTCTGTCCAAGGCAGGTCTTCCAGCATTCTCCAATCTTTTCTATTTTCTGCCTTCCTCTTAGTCTCTGTATATGATCCATAATTATATATTTATGTCGTCTATCATCTGATATCTTCTTTTGCTCCGATCTCTTCTCCCGTTCACCATTTCATCCTTCAGTACGCAGTTTCTTCTCAACCAGTGACCCAACAAATTCCGTTTTCTTTTTCTGATCAATTTCAGCATTATTCTTTCTTTACCCACTCTTTCCAAAATGCTTCATTTCTTATTCTGTCTGTCCATTTCACACGCTTCATTCTTCTCCATACTCACATTTCAAGTGTTTCTAGTCTCTTCTTTCCAATTCGTCTGCCCCATACAATGTCACACTCCACACAACGTATTTCACTAGTCTTTTCCTTAGTTCTTTTTCCAGAGATCCGCAGAAGACGCTCCTTTTTTCTATTAAAAGCTTCCTTTGCCATTGCTATCCTTCTTTTGACTTCCTGGCAACAGCTCATGTTACACCCCAATTATATGAAGCTGTCCACTTGTTTTACTGCCTCGTTTGGAATTCACAAGTTTACCTACTTTTTTCTTCTTGTTCTTGTTCTTCTTGTTCTTGTTCTTCTTGTTCTTGTTCTTCTTCTTCTTCTTCTTCTTCTGATGACCATGGTCTTCGTCTCATTTGTATTTAGCTTCATCCCATATTCCTCACAGCTGTCATTAACTCCTGTAGCATATCCCTTAGTATCGTCTCCTCTTCTGCTAACAACGCCATATCAGCAGCAAATCTTATGCACTTTATCCATAACTATTGTAGAATATAATACATTGGTACTTACAGATGAAGATAAAGGTAAATATAACATTTGAAACGTTGTGGTTTTTCATATATTGAGTGGAGGAAATAGAAGCCATACTCCCTCGGAATAATCACCATTGTTTTCTCTTTCAATTTTAAGGGAATTCAATAAAAACTTGTATGAATTACATGACACGCAAACATATTCAGGACATCAAAATCAGAAAAATAGATAGCCATTGTTATCAGAAGTTGTGAAAGTTTGAGAAGTTCAAATAAAATCATCCTATTTTGCTTTGATGTATTTGATAATGTAAAATTATCATCAAGCTCTATAAACTAGTAGAATTGTTATGAAATATGAAACACGAAAATATTGAAAATAAATATCCCTATAATACCGTGCCTTTCTGCGTATAAATCAATGACAGAATAAACAACATACTTGCTATTGTATTTAAAACATCACGAACTACGCGTTCTGGTGTCATGGTCTTTCAAATTGATGATTTCACCTCTATCTCGGTCTTCCTAACTCTCTTGTTTCATTGGACGGTATAACAGTAACAGTAAATGGTTTATATTCTCCATTCCTCAGTATAATGTTTCTAGCCTTTTTATATAGTTTAATTTAATACAGTAATTCTAATATGCTGTGCAGATTATAAGGTAATTGAGTGCCTTTACGGTCACGGGTGATAGAGAATACAATAATTACTAATAAACATTGTTATCCAATGAACATGCTCAAAATTGACACACTTTTTTAAACCCCTATATTTTTCAGTTCAGGTAGTACAAATATTCGTATACGAGTATTTTGATTGCGGCAGTCGCATATTTATTCTGTTGTACTTCCAACCGCTGTCATACGTAATATAGACACAACCGTATCTCCTGGCGAAGGTACGTCCTAACGAAAAATAGTTTTATAGCAGCTGATTTCAGTCACTTGTTCTGTTTACTTGGTCAGTATATGTTAATTTGACGAAACCTGTATGTATCGTAATTTCTGTAATGAAGTTTTCCTAGATGAATTCCTGGTATAATAATCAATACTACTCTGATCTTGAAAACATTTTTCTCTTAGTTCCTGAAATTAAATCTGACTGATATGTACATTTATTATCAGGCAATTCATCTCACTTGATGATATATGTCAGAGGCAGAACATTGTATACATCTGAAGTCTGATTAATTTAATATGTTACAAGTCAGCGATATATGCAATGGAGGGGGAGAGAAACTGGCCATTCTAACCATTATCTCCCGGCTTAGTTGCCTCATGAATGATGCCTTATTGGTGTCACTTATGAGGTTCAAATCTATCTTCGGACATTCGACTAAACAACGACAGATACCGAGAATAGTTTATCTTTTCGTTCTAAATTCAGTCCCATACCATCCATTAAAGTGAAGTTGCGTCCCACGGTCAGGTAAGATGCAGGAGATAAAAAAGGTCCCTGTTTTGTGAGCATAGTTGCAACACGTTCCCATCAGGTAAAGAAAAGGGGCATGGCATAGTTTCGCCCCGATGAAATAGGTAGAGAAAAAGATATTACGGGAACTCGAGCCTCGTAATCAACCAACCTTATTGATTTTTATTCGAGGTAATATTCATTATCGATACCGTTAAAATGAACACCATGAAGTTGGCAGTACTTTATTAACTGACATATTCAAATAAGTGAGTCGTTGGAATATGGGGCCTTAGCAATCTTGACATTTTCATTAGTGACTTCCACACCATCTGTGGCGTATAGTGAGGTTAATTTAAAATGAATGTTATGTTTAGTGAAAAGGGTAAAGAGTTAATAATTCACAGTGGTTTTAAGTTTTGATTTGCGAAACCCTGTACTGTATTTTATGACAATCACTTACGTGTGTACTATGCCCTCTCGATTATGCTACCTGATTTCAATGCAGCGACCACTATAATATTTTTATAATGTTTTTAAGTAATGTATTTATTTTATGGCAATCACTTTCGTGTGTACTATGGCCATCGGGGGCAACTATGCCATGTCCATTCTGCTACCTGATTTCTTCGGGGCGCAACTATGCCATGCCTAGGGCTTCCAGTTGACCCGGGACGCAACTATGCCATACCGGAGTGAAGACATGAAATGTTCTTGGACACTGTAACATACTTCTCGTGTCTTCGTTGTTTTTTTATCCGAAGTTACGATATGTTGTTGTACTCGTTAAAATTTACATTTTCTCAGATTCAATTCGCAGTTACTATTTTTCATTTGTTGGTCCATAATAATTGGAATCCAAGTAGAAGCTGTAAAAATGTCACCACTTTACAACATTTTAAAATCGTTCCTTTTTTAACACTTCTAGGATCGTTTCTAGAGTTCCGTAAAAATAATTTAATAATATTGTTTTATGCGGCAGAAAGTAATGGTGGACTATTTGGAACTGGTGTAGCTTGTAGTTTCTTAATTTCTGATAGAATACAAAAAAACAAAGTTTTGAAAATTGTATCTAGCTTCGTCTTCAGGTGAAAAAGTGGTGAAAAGAGTTCTTATGCAATTGAACATTATTATTATTATTATTATTATTATTATTATTATTATTATTACTACTACTACTACTACCACTACTACCACTACCACTACTACTACTACTACTACTACTACTACTACTACTACTACTACTACTACTACTACTTCTTTCAGTCGCTGTTCAATTGAAAATAAAGTGCAATCGTACTCTATCTGTACAGGTCTTCTCCCAGTGAAAAATATTCAACATTTTGATGTATTTTTTCTAAGTAGCCTAAATATCAAAATCTTGGTCTTCCCAACGGCCTGCGTGCATGTGGTATTTCTTCCAAAGTTGTCTCAATTTTGTTTCATTTTTCAACTATGTTGGTTCCCAGTACAGACTGTCAACTTTTTCGTTTGTTAATCATGTACGTTCTAAACTGACTGGATGAAATACTGAACCAGATATATTTTTCTCAAAATTTTATGTTCAAACATTTTCAATTTCTCTTCATCCCGTTTTGTAACTGTCCAAGTTTCAGAACCCTAAGAAAGTGTAAGAGCAATCAGCGATTTATATATTGCAATTTTCTCTGTCTCAAAATTAATTTACTTTTCAAAAAGTTTCATAAAGCGCCGGAACATTAATTTGCATTCTGAATTCCAAGGCCAACTTTTTTGCATTATTTTATTCATTGCACTGTTATACGTATTATAATTCAAATGGCTAAATCAGTGGGTCACTCGTGTGAATTTAGCTATTTGAAGTAATTGAACTTTTGATAGATTGTGTTTTGTATACTTCGCCAGCAGTGGACAGAGTTAGCTACATCTTTTCTGAGCTACTAATTATTTTTTAGATTTTCTCACTTTTTCATCCTCCGCACATAAAGAAATAATCTCTACTGTCCTTCACATTGGCGTGAAAGTGGGGAAAAAACTTTTAGCCCAGATAAGACTGACGTCCTATATATAGGACATCGGACGTTTTATTTTTTTAACATTGTTGTGTAAGATTTTCATAGTCGGCAATCATGAGACCATAATCCTTATGTGTTATAAATTGCCTCCAATTTTTTTTCTTATGTTCAGTCTGTCATAGTCATTGTTGTTAACATATTTGTGTCAGTCATGGCTGTGGAGCAGAACATGTTGTTCTGGAAGTCTGTATATATCACATGCTATAGGTATAATGCTTTTGATATTGATAGGGCATACTCGTATGATGTACTAATTCGTATATAATAATTCATAATTAGATTCAATTTTTGATTTAGTGTTATGCCATATCATGGTAAAGTTAGGCGTACTACATGTAGTACGTCAGTCATAAGAAGGGACATTTCGTGAGACTGATAGTATTCATGTTATTATAGGGGGTTTTCACTAAATGAAGCCTAACAAATGATTCAGGACGACCAAGTTGCTATACCTAAGTGCAATAATATTCCCATCACTATTTTATTACCAAAAAATGCGTGTGGTAACGTAACTGATGAGGATTCTGATGATGAAAATAACCCTACAATTGACAATATGCCTGGCAGTGAGTTGCGAGCTGAGACGGAAGTAACCCCAACACACAAGAAGAGGGAATGGATGATTATGATGACGAAAGTCATAATGGTGATGATGAACATAGTAAAGGCGATCGTGAGAATGGCAGTAGAAATACTAGTGATTCAGCAACCGATATACAGATGAAGAGAAAGAATAATAAATTTCAATTGGGAAGAAGTTGACATACAGCAGGGAAATACTATATTTTTCCCACTAAACTCGGGCCTCAACAAACTTTTCTCCATCACAATTATTTGATAATGAAATTGATATGCTGGTGAAATTTACTAACCAATATGCAGAAGAATTTCATTGATGATGTTACCAATACTGAAATGAAAATATATCTCTCAGTACTGCTACTTAGTGAATAAGTAGATGTACCTAGGCGCCAAATGTATTGGGAAAACAGCTTGGATACCCATAACCCACTAGTTGCGAATGCAGTGTCTAGCGATAGATTCAAATTTTATAATAGCTAATTTCCACGCATGCAATAATGATGAAATTGATGCAGCTGATAAATTTACTAAGGTACGGCTCTTATTTGATCATCTGAATAAACGCTTTCAGGAATATGATCCCCATGAGAAAAATCATTCTGTAGATGAGGCAATGGATGCAAAAATTCATCTGGGGAAAGGCTATAAAATAGTATGAATATAAAATATGGACAGGGGCTACTAAATATTGACACATATTGTGGATAGATCCATACCAAGGAGCTGCAACTAGTGTGTCAGGAGAGAACAAGAATCTGGGTTTGGATGCTAGTGTGATTCTTCAATATTCGGAAATAGTGACAAACCTGGGTGCATTATTCTATCACTTATTCCTGATAACCTTTTTACTTCAGTACCACCACTTTCAGAATTACGTAGAAGGGGCATGTAGGATACTGAGACAATTAGAGAAATGCGTACATCAAAATGCTTTTTGCAGGAATCAAAGAAAATGAAGAAAACAGCACTGTAACATATGAGTATAAAGTAGAAAAGACTGAGAACATTGTTGTTGCAAAATAGAATGATAACAGCATTGTAACTATGCTTCCAATTCAATTTCCGTGAACCCAGTGCACACAGTTTCAAGATACTCTAGAAATTTGAACAAGAAAATATCAGTGAAATAACACAATATCATATATCAGTAGAACAAAAATATGGGTGGATCAAAACATCAATCTGTACAAAACATCTATTAGAGGCAAACAAATGGTACTTTAGTCTGCATTGACGTAGCAGAACAAAATGCATGGCAGCTATACAAGATAAACTCCAACGAAAAACTCGATCATCTTGCATTTCGCAAACGTCTTGTCTTATCTGTTCTCGAATCCACAGCTCGACATGTACAGTCAAGCAGTAGACCAGCGGTCATCAACTCACTGCACTCTCGGGCTATCGTCTCTTACCCGCAGGTGCATTTGTGGCTGCTGGCGGGTATGCTCTCTGCCTAAGCCTGCTGCACTTAACCTTTACCCATTTCAGCGAGTGCTGACGACCACTGCGGTAGACCATCTCATCTAAGACTGAGCAAAAAGATTCAAGGTTTGATGGAAGTAATCATTTTGTGGTATCTCAAGAAAAACAAACTCGATGCAGACAGTGTTACACAAAGACAACAATAATATGTATGAAATGTGATGTTGGTGTACATGTAAAATGTTTTATCACGTATCGCACACCATAAACATTCTCGAAAAATACAATAATCTTATTGTGTGTGAGTGATATTATAATTTTGTGTTAATTTGATGTATTGTTAAGCTAAACAATGTGTATATGTTAGTGCTAAAACGACTTATGTCATATAATGTTTTTTCATGGGGTTATGACTGACGTCCTATATATAGGACACTGAAAATCTCGGATACTATCAACTTAAAAAATTTAAAAACAGCTTTGTTATATTATATCAATTACAATTAAATAATTCATACAAAAATCGTATTTTTTAACAAAAAATAATTCAGTCTTATCTGGGTTATGGGTAATTTCTCCTGAGAATTCCTGTAATTCTTTAGCCATGAAATCAGCCCAAGGGATTTTCCCGATGCCTGGCAGCACTGTACGTAATAGTAAACATCTCACAGTGAATACATATGCAAACCGAGCTACTGTAGATGGTTCAGAATTGTTGCGCCGCGCCAACACTTGTGCATTCTTACGTTGCGTGATCGCGCAAATTTTTTGTGCAGTGTTGCGGAGACACTGACGAGTCGGAGCACATGCACATGCGAGAGAGCGAACAGGGCGAGTATTTCCGTTACAGCTGACTCAGTAACTGACACCTACTTGATCTTTTCGGACAGATCCAGATCGCACACTTTTTCTTGCCCTAGTTCCTCATTGAACAATGCTTTCAAATTTGTTGTGTTATTTGGTGTCGATGGGACAATGAACAAAAGCATTAAATGGTATTTCAAACATTGACATTGGAAAAAATTCTCTTCTTTCAAGCATTGGGCTCGGAGTCCGTTGCACCTAACTCATTCTGGTTCTTTCATTGTCTGTCGCTAGTGTTCGGAAATGTATGAGTTCTTGGAAATTCGACGTTCATTCATCTCTCGATGTGGACTAACCAGTTGGGACAATAGCATCAATGCTTTTTCAGCTGTCTTTTTGCTACCAAATTACTCCTCGTGGCTTCTTTTATAATGTGGCCTATATGTTTACTTCAGTTACCGTCTCAAGAATCTCAACTCATCAGTTCGACACGTATTTCTGCTTGTCATGTCTTCCATTAAGCCTATCATAGGAGTCAGCTGTTAATTTAAAATTGGATTTGAACAGGAATTACCTGGTGCCATAGAGCAGGGATCATCAGCACGTAGCGCTATGGAGCGCCGACTAACTGCCCCGTTGCTCCGACTACGCCGCGGGATTTAGAGGCAGGTGGCGTGTTTTTTAACAGTGCCTTATCGTTAATTTGGCACACTGACAAAAATGACGCAGGTAGTACAAAGTGATTTCTTCACATTATTATTATTATTATTATTATTATTATTATTATTACTACTACGCCGGTAGCTCAGTTGGTAGAGCAGCTGGCTACGGACTGGAAGGTCCGGGGTTCGATCCCAGGTGGTGACAGGATTTTTTCTCGTTGCCAAACTTTCAGAATGGCCCCGAGGTTCACTCAGCCTCCTATAAAATTGAGTACCGGGTCTTCCCCGGCGGTAAAAGGCGGTCAGAGCGTGGTGCCGACCACACCACCTCATTCTAGTGCCGAGGTCATGGAAAGCATGGGGCTCTACCTCCATGCCCCCCAAGTGCCTTCATGGCATGTTACGGGGATACCTTTACCTTTTTTACTACTACTACTACTACTACTACTACTTTATTACTATTACAAGTATTATTATTGTTATTATTATTATTATTATTGTTATTAACTTATTGATTATTTATTGTTATCATTATAGTAATAGTGCTAGACACATCGTATTTTATTTTAATATAATTGCATAATAATCTCTACAGTACATGTATTTTATATGATAAAGTATTATTTTGTAGAATTTTCCCCTAGATTTATTATTATTATTATTATTATTATTATTATTATTATTATTACAAATCAAGTGCTGCGGGAATATATGAAAGTTCTATTTTCCTTGTCTGAAAATAGGGCTTATTTAAAGTATTGCCACCGTGAAACAAGTGATTGGAAGTGATACTGCATCGCGGAGAGCGAGAAGAAACCGGGTGGGGAAAGCATGTCACCACGAAACGAGTTTGCAACTGTTTCTAATTTCGAGTATGTTACTTCATCGGTTAAAATAAAACTCACCTTAATGTTTGTTTATCAATGTGCATCTGCAATAATTGTATTCAGGTCTTTTTTTCCAACTCTTTGAATCCGACACAATTCTTGATATTATTATCTAAAGAAGACTCTTATTTGCAAAATGCTCGTTTAACATTTCCCAAATCTGCCACATCATTATACTATAATCTTTGCATTTCGAACTGGCTCAAGTTCAAGCAATGGATTGCATTTACCATGTGTGCTTATCTCAATCCTGGACCATTCCCCTCAACTAAAGTCAGCTGGGACAGCCGAAATTACCATTGCTTTAGTTCACAGTTTTTCGTTAGCGACTCGTGCGTGGTTTGTACGTTAGTACGTGACCTTGAGCCGCCAGTTCGAAGTGCACAGATTATAGTTCCCTTTTTGACGCCTATTAGTAGACACATCCAGCATTGAAAATAACTACTTTTTCTCAGCCGAAGTTTAAATTTTCTGTTGAAAGTTTTAGAACTAGCGCTTTGATTACCGTTCTACAAACTACCTCCAAATAAAGCAACATCTCCCAACGTTTAACAATTATGTTTGTCATCGTCGTTATCCCATCCGATGTAAAAATTCCCTAATCCCATACACCAATCACATAACATACCTTGGCATCACCATATCCGACAAATTGAAATTACACGACACATCATCAAAATTAAATCACGCATCACACAAGCCATTAAACTCCTATACAGTATTGTAGGTAACCAAGTGAAGCCAGGGTGCCGCCCACATACAGGTACATTAATTTATAAATCAATTATACGACCGTCAATTTTACACGCGTCCCAGTTGTTCTCCAGAGTTTCAAACTCTCAATTAACAGAATTAGAATCTTTAGAACGTAGACTTCTTCGCAAAGCATTTCAACTACCACAAAAAACACAAAATAGAACAGCATACACAATCGCTAAAGTCAAACCCATCACACAAGACAAAAAACACAAAAACATAAAATACACACACAATGCTATCAATAAACTTTCACGTCTAATCTCTTTCAAACAATACCACCGGATCAGCCACATGTGAGTCATTCCACGTCAAATCGCACAAAATTGTACAAATTTTGACCTTCATATTTCTGATTGCGTTTATATTTTTTACCGACTCTATGGATCTAATAAACCAAAAAGTGTATTTTTATTTCCATCTAAGTCCATATGTTTTTAAAATATTGTATTTTAAAATTCGTTAAAAAGTCGCACAATGCAACATTTCAAGCATTATATTTCTGAGAATATTGATGTTAAAATATTTTTGAAAAATCCATTTAAAAGCTTCAAATACTGTTTTTGTTAAATATTACTAACTGATTTTAATATAATTAGGCCTATTACAAATATTTTTTATGGTTCAATTTTTAAAAGTTACATATCAATGTGAAATAGCCGTATTAAAAATCTAAAAAAAGCCTACTAAGTGCACTGAAGTATTATGCCCAATTTTAAATTTATTTGTGATATGCCTAAAGTAATAAAAAGTATTGTATTTAGTCTTTCAATGCGCCTAACCCCATATCTCAACTATATGTAGACACAGATTTCCAAGTACGCTTATGTAACAGTGCGCGCATAATTTGCCTAATTTCAAATAATCGTAACTACAAAAATAGCTGAAAGACAGCACTACACAATACAATCACCATTAACCTTCCTCTCCCGCTCCTTCTCCGCAAGCAGATTTCCATCATTAACAAACCTAAGATCTGAAGAGGGTAAAATAAAATCCTAAAGCAGGTCAGCAGCATAGTTTCTGTGCCACACTGTTATCTTGTTGTCGTCTTTCCACAAAGAAGAAGTTATCATTCGTTGGATTCATTCTAATTCATGAAAATTTCTTATAATCTAATAATCTATAATCTTACGAACAATCGTACACATCACACAATATCATCACGGAAATACCAAGAACTGACATTCAAGACATCGTTACAACACTGGTGAACTGATGCCAAAAGTTTAAATAACAAGCATACCAACACATCTCACTTCAAACGAGTGAAGAAAACCGGCGTTATGTTGCGAACACTACCTGACACGAAAATGATGACCAACACCTAACGAGTCATTCATGGTTGGGTTACCATGATAACCAATTTACTTCCTCATCCCCCTCTTGCTGAACATAGCACTTTTGGATGCATTAGATGTCACCCTCTGAAAACGCATCATAGCGTGCGGGTGCCGTAAATGTTTAAGTTTCTTAGGCGACATAGCGCTAGCGACAGGATGTTTGAATGGACACGGACAATACGCAATTCTTATAAACGATATGAGCCGCTCAGAGCAAAAGTGGTGTAAGTCAAAATTAGGTAATGAGGTTTAAAGTAAATATTCTATAAAATACAGCGCAAAGTAGCAATTAATGTGTCCTTCTTGCTATCCACTGACTACTAATAGTTTAAATAAATTGAATCTTAATGCTACTTTGCGCTGTATTTTACAGAAAGTTTACTTTAACCCTCATTACCCATTTTTGACTTACACCACTTCAGCTCTGAACGGCTTATATAATGAATGCATTAAATATTTGCACATATCAAATAATAGATGACTCGCTGATCCAAACACATCAATGGAGAACCGCTACGTGTGTGTGTTTTTTTCTATTATCAGGCAGTATTTCTCATTTGACGATATCTGTCAGAGGAAAAGCAATTGTTTGTATACATCTGAAGTCTGATTAATGTAATATGTAGCTAATCGGCGATGTATGCAATGGAGGGAGAAAGGAACTAGCCACACTACCTCATTATCTCCTGACCTAGTTGCCTCATAAGGGGTACCGCTTGTGAGGTTCACACCTGTCTTCGGACAGTTGACTAAACAATAACAATGTATTATGCAAATCTTGCTTTCAGGTAGTAGCTCCCTGGAAAGCAGGTTTGAATAATTTCAAGGAAAAATTGTTCCTGGGCCGGGTATCGATCCCGGAACCCTTCGCCTAGCGCGTGAACGCTCTACCGACTGAGCTAACCGTACACGACACCGTCACAATTTTTCCTAACAATATATGTTTGAACGAAAAGTATGGAAAATTGTTTATAACTTTATCATTTTAGTTTAATTTAAAATATTAAATACAATATATATCAGGCATACATTACTACTTAATATAATGCCTGGAATTTAACAATTTATTTCCCTTATGTATATTGACAAATAACACATCTTTTTTAAATAACAGCCTATTCTTATTTTTATACTAGCCGTACCCGTGCGCTCCGCTGCACCCGTCAGAAATAAATATAAAGTAATTACATAATTAAAATAGGATATTTGGTTCAGTGAACATTCGTGTTTGATAGAAGGATAAATCGTTTAATATGTTACTTAATTTAAATTGTATTTAAATAATTAAAATGCGATCATTTTGGTCCAGAGACCACTCATTTGGTGCAATGATAACTCCTTTAACATGTTTCTTAATTGTTATTACATGCATACAATTAAAATATGATCATTTGATTCAGAGAACATCCGTTTTTGGTACAAGGATAATTCGTTTAACATTTTTATAAATTGGTCTTGAATGCATCCTTTATAAATCACTCCAAATTAATAGAGTTGATTGTCTACGAAGATAATTTTTATGTTAATCTTACTATCGCTCTTTTTCTTTTTGTTTGTTAAGTTTATTTTATTCACGCCTTAACATCTGTGGTCATGTCGCGTGTTTAGAATATGTGGGTATATCAGCAGGCCGTTTTTACTCTTGTTGAGTTCCTGTTTCTGTTGTGTGTTGTAGATGGCTTGTGTTCATGTAACTGATTAGAGACTTTGATTAATATTTTTGGTATTGGTAATTGAGGCGGTGATGAATAATGGCATGTATCTTTCCAATGACTAAGGGAAATCATGAAAAACCTCAGTCAGATTGGTCGGCCACGAGGTTTGAACTCGGGATCCCCGAATGCGTGTCTCAAATGCTACCGCCTGAGCCAACTCGCTCGGTTGTATATCATTGTTTATGCAAATAAAAAAATGAAGTACCCTACATAAATATTATTTTAAGAAACACAGAAAACGGATATGGGTAAATTATGAGCGCAGGAACGCCATTTCGTGACATCTTTTAAAATAACTCAGCTCCAGTGAGCTCTATGGTAAAATGGTTATTTAGGCCTATTATGGGCTGTATTTTTGATCCAGTAAAATACTCATCTTTACGGCAAAACTCTTAACTATTATGTTCTGTGAACAAAAAGAAACTTAAGTGTATAAAATTAGAGTATTTTATGTGGGCCAAATAAAGTTGCAATAATCAAGTTACACAATATTTTGACAGAATATCAAGTTTTCTGTGCATAAGAATGTATTTTAATCTTACCTGTCCTCGAATCACTCAGAAGTTACTGTAATAACATTATAGCATTATGTCCATCTAGAGAAACTACACTTTCCAATGGTGAAATAATAATTATAGGCCTA
This sequence comes from Periplaneta americana, assembly GCF_040183065.1. Lineage (NCBI taxonomy): Eukaryota > Metazoa > Arthropoda > Insecta > Blattodea > Blattidae > Periplaneta > Periplaneta americana. Next base: position 98,947,116 of record NC_091122.1, on the reverse strand, counting down.
TAAATCGGTTAAATAGCTTCCGAGATTACTTCATGGAAACACAGAAACATTCTCTGTATATTAATAGCTTCCGTTTGTTGTTGTCGTCCAAGGCCCCTTATAGACGAAGTCATTTGTTTTATTTCATTATAGTGCGTTAGGTGGCAATAATAAACTCATTGTTATTTTGAAACTCATTTATCTCATTAAATATCAGTCCTATCAAAATTTTGCATAGAATAAAACTTATCGGAAATCATTTGTAAAGAAACTTTCGTATGTAACATTCTTCATGAAAATCAATAATAAGGGAGATATTTAGATTTATTTAATTCAGGCCCCTTTATAACCCCCCCCCTTTTAAATAGAGTATTTTGAATGACATATAGCCTATAATCTAAGTTACAACGAACTTAATTTATATTCCAATTTTCATATAAATCGGTTCAGCCATTATCGCGTGAAAAGGTAACAAACATACAGACAGACAGACATACAAACAAAAATTTCAAAAAAGCGATTTTCGGTTTCAGGATGGTTAATTATACATGTTAACAGCAATTATTTTTGGAAAATCGAAAATTACCAGAAAAATTTTGGCTACAGATTTATTATTAGTATAGATTTGTTAACTCTTCTCTGAATTCTGTGTTTTAAGTTCGCATTTTGTCCATCTGGTTTCTTTACTAACATTTTATTAGATAACCAATGTAGTTCGAGTTTAGAAATAAATTACACACTCGTAACCCTAGTTCTGCAACAAATTTTTCCGAAGTGAGTGCCATTCACCCATTGTTGTCAGATTGTTTTCGAAATAGAATTCATGGCCTCCTGTGAACTCCAAGCAAAAATACGTACTCTGCAGAACATTATTCTGATCAAAAGTAGTAGCAGTCAAGTGTGTTTTACTTGTTCTGTGGTTTTACTGTATTAAAATTGATTAGAAAATAAAATAAAATCTATTCACACGCAGAATTGCGGACATAATTTCGAAAATATAAAAATAAATATGGAGTACTAATTGAGAAAAATGTGCTCCTTATTACACTCTGTATACCTGAGAAAATGAATTTTATAAAAATTAAGTGATAAATGAATGGTGTTGAATAGCAACCTCGTATGTAAAAAATGAACAAAATCAGACTTCACTTTATCCCTATCAAACAAGTCATTTCTGAATCTTCTGCAAACGTATCTTAGGTCTAGACATGTATTATATAAACTTTACAAGAAGACATTTAAATAAATCCTTATGACAGATATTTGTTCGTTATCAAGATATTAAAATGTTTTTCTCGCTCTTCTGCAAAATAGAATATTTTGACATACGAGATTACTGTTCAACACTATCGATATGCGTAATACATTTTTGTTGTTTAAAATTAAAAAAAAAATCAAGTCACAAGATTATAGCAATACTTATTCCATATCTTTAACATAATATGACAGATGTCATATAAATGAATTTACCTTATTCTCTGCTGTAGCAGTGCGGTATGTAATAATAATTTGTTCTAAGTTTTTCTTCGGTGAAATTTCTTTACGCCTCTATGGCTGTCACTGAATAATACTTGAACGTATTTTTTCTACGTCACAAGACCTTCTTCACGTCTACTTGCTACAGAAATGGGAAAGAGTAGAGTTGTTAAATTTACATAAGTAACGTATTGAAATACTATTTTGTATTCTACGGACCGTTGTTGCAAAACAAAAACGATCGTTCTTAATAAATGAAAATTTTCAAGTAGAAAGTCTAAGAAAAAGTTTGAATTTTTTATGTAGAGAAAACATAGATGTTTACATCGAAATATGCATTCCTGCGTACAAGCAAATGTGCGTAATATATTCAACTAAGATATAGGCCTACACATCAAATAATGTAATATAATTTTCGAATATGTACAATACGTCAAATGTTATTATGTAACTTGCATTTTCCATAAAGCCTAAATCTGTTATTTAATCATGGGAGACATCACTTTCATATTTATCGATCTTCGATTTTAATTATTTCACTTTGGTGCTATTCGTTCAAAATTCATAAATAAGAAGATGAAAGGTGATGAAAAATAATTTGTGTAAATCTGTTTTTATTTCACAACTCAACAGCCTTCAAGAAAGCAGACTTCGAGAGAGCTATGCATCTCTATCCTACAGGTTTATAAACTCAGTAAAGTGATTTCGTAACAGATGTGTTCATTGTTGCACTGAATTGATCGCATTGATCACGATGCAAGGTCTACGTGCTCGCATAACGAAATTCTTGTTCCTACGCCGGATATTGGGGGTGGGACCATTGAATTATAGACACGACTTTTCCAGTTTCTGTGAATGATTTATTGCCAGTTATAATCAGGCGTGACCGGAGGGGCTGTGATATTATCCCGGTGAACTTAATTGCGTCACTTCAATATTATATATATATTTCATAACATGAATGCTTTGGTATTCGAGAGGCCAACGTTATTCTCCAAAGAGCCAACTGTAGCTAGGTCAGTAAATGGTTTTCACAACATAGGCCCGGCGTTTCATCCTGGATATTTTCTGCGAAATGTTTATTGCTGGATTTAACTAATCTACTTTTGTTTATCAAAATAAAGCCATTATTATCGAGGACACTCTGCCATCTCTCTGTCAGCAGTTCAATGCTTTGGACTTAGAGACAAGAAACTCCTGTAATGCCATATGGACCTCATCCAAATTATTGAAGATCCGTTCACGCAGAAAAGGAAACATCGACCGGAATAAGTATTGAATTGGAAAGTGCAATGTCTTGGCTGCAATCTAGATGCGGTCAAACCTCAATGTTTTCCGGTTTCTGAATCTTGGTTTGCATCTAAGGTGATCTAGCGACTGAATCATTTTGATGCTGGTAAAAGTTTACTTTCTATTGACTGATAACAATTATGTAATAGTATATTACGATACAAGGTTGGGAAGTACTTTTTACAAAATCGGGGAAAAGTTTTCGAGATTTTATAATGCACTTCACAATCTTGCACAATAGTATGTTTTGATAATAATATTTTTTTAAATCTTAATATACAGCACCTACGTACGTTAGACTATGAACAGCTGACTGATTCTCAGCAAGAAGTTTGTCATAGGTGTTGGTAGATGGCAGGAGTAGTTTTACTTACAACCCTAGAGCATAATTTCGAGGGAAAAATTGTTCCGGAGCCGGGTATCGAACCCGGGACCTTTGGTTTAACGTACCAATTATTCAAATCAACTTTACAGGGAGTTATACCTGAAATCTTGATTTGAATAATACACGTCACTGTTCGTTAACAGAAAACCACAATTTAAGTCACACGGAGTTAGTGTGCACTCGAAGTTGGTTGCTCGACGGTTGTCAGCCCACTTTGAGGTCTGTGGATATAGAGGGAAAAAATTGGATCGGTGTCGGTTAGAGTTCCCGAGTAGCTCAGTGGTAGAGCGTTGGTACGTTAAACCAAAGGTCCCGGGTTCGATACCCGCTCCGGAACAATTTTTCCCTCGAAATTATTCAAATCAACTTTACAGGGAGTTATACCTGAAATCTTGATTTGCAACCCTAGAGCAGTTATTTATGATATTTCAACATACCTATCTAGGTTGGCAACTCTGAATTCAGTAAAATCAACTTCCAATAGTTGTGGTCGTTTGCTATAACGACGAAGATACACATTATCGTGCAAAAAAACAATGTTACATTATCCAAAAGGAGTTCTGAATTCGAAATCTCATCAAACACACAACCTTGTGTCCAAAACGTTTTTGCCGAACCATGCGTTGTATTGTTGGTTACGGGGTACCCATTGTTTTCTTTTCTCTGAATTGTGTAAAAGGATCCACTTTCGTCGATTCGTTTTCAAAATCAGTTACTTAAAGAATTTTGGAGTAAATTGTGGGACTCACCTCACCGGCCCTGGGAGGAGAACATCGCAGAGGAAGCTGGGAGTGGGGATGTAGTGGAACTAACAAGGAGTGTAGACAGGCTAAATGTCTTATCTTTCAGCTATAGTTCATTTAATACCGAGTCGGAAGCCTTTTTGTTGAGATATATCTTTTTGTACTCATCAGTAATTGAAATGTCAAGCGCTATTGTCACGTTTTCGCTGTAAGATCGTTCATAGTTACAGTTACCATAAGATATATATATATATATATATATATATATATATATATATATATATATATTTCAACTCTCGTCATTAAATTCGAAATACGGCAACGGTGTTTCACACTCCACTTGAAGTTGATAACGGCAGGTCAATTAAAAGTGATCAATAAACAAACTCTTATCTTACTCTTCAAAGGAAAGCGTCGTCTTTGATGCCGGCTGGATATTAATAAAACGCGTACACTATAGGTCTACCGCAGGGATTAATACATGTTTAGTGATTAGTTAATGTTTTTATGAAGCTTGTACAGTAGACGTTATCAGTTCGAAAGCTGGCGAATAGGGGCGTGGTTTCAAGTAACTTTGGAGAGAATAATAGTTGAGGCTTTCTTTTTGCATTCTTCACAGGGCCGGTGAGGTGAGCCCCGTATAATAGCTGAGGACAGATCTCATTCAGTCATTCGGCTTGTGCATTTCTCAATTTCGTATGGATCTTGTCGAGGCTAGGTGCTTGCAAACTGACCCAAAACAGATGACTACGAAAGGCTAAGTGTTGACAGTTTTCTGGTTCTTCAAAATGGTTCTTCTTCCAATGCTGTCCTCAGAATCTGTCCCTACAGATGTTTATTTGCTGATGTCACTTTAATACAAACCTTTGAATTAAACAAAATTGTTGCAGTAGATTTATGCACTGCTCCATCATCTTAAATTTTACCATTTTTTATGACTGCTTGTACATTCAAACCTTTTCTCAATAATGGTGTGAAAGCACGCTAGTCGTTACATTTCGTCAGAAATTCTGAATTTAATATTCAGACTACCTTTGTTACAACAAAACACAATAATATCGGTACTTATTACTATGGAGACAGAAGAGCACATTTAAATAATGCCACTGTCTAGTACTCTAGTATATACAGCCACGAAGCTCAATACGTAGGGAATATGCATCCATAGATAGTTGCTAACCACTAGGATCACTACTATCGCCTCATCACAGACAGTGCGAAATAATACCGGCACATTCTGTTGTTCCTAGTATCCTCAACAACTCAAGCTTCGTGACTGTATATACTATATTGTGATAATACCATACAAGATTTTAGAACTTTAAAAATTTTAAGTTATGTAATGCATTTTAATCAATATAATGAGGCCAGTCGTAGCTTAGCAAAATAAATTGTTTTTAACTAAAATAAACGTGAATTCAGTTCATGAAAAACAAGATACTATGGAGAAAATTTTCATCAAATACTTCTCTTTCCCCTGCCATTATGCGAGTACATCTTATATTCGTTCATTATTTCTGTATAATCGTATCATTATGTTTCAATAACTTCTAGTTGAAAAGGAACGTTTATATCAAGACTATGTTTGTTTGTCTTTTGTTTTTTTTTTTATATATATTAAATGAACCTTGGAAGAATCCATCTGACGTATTTTCTCCTGCCGCTAGTTCCGAGAATGTATGGTTAATTTTTTCAAGTCTTCTTACCTCTTGTCTTGATGACGCAAGCGAGATAGGTACGAACACTTCAGCCCTAATAATGAGCGAGGCAGAATTCACAAGGGACGAAAGTTTCGCAACATCTAATCCGTGCACAGATTGGACACTTTAATCCTACTCGAGGACAGGCAATTTAGGTATGCAAATTTTAATCTCGTTATGAATGACATTTATATAGTGACCCCTAATCAAAGTGCTGAAGTAGTCTAGAAGTTCTGTTTTCAGGCGTGCTTAGTTCGTTCAAGCAGCAGACATGTGTCCAATTTTGCCATATGCGGTTCAATTAATCGTTGTGGGATAACATTTTAGGTGTTCATCTTAGGCCTTATTATATTTATTATCAGAATTTTAAAGGAATTAGAACCAAGTTTTCCAATTTCTTATCACGACATCTAAATCGCTTGACTCGCTGTAAGGACTTTTAATAATAACAATAATAATAATAATAATAATAATAATAATAATAATAATAGACCTCTAATAATAATAATAATAATAATAATATATCGGATTTATAAAATAAAATAAAACCATCTGCCCTTCAATAAGGGTGACCACAAGGATCCAGAAAACAAATACATATAGGCCTATAAAAGTTTACAATGAAACAATGAAAATTCATACAACAAATTTCAAAAGGAAATTAAAAGGGAAGTGAAATCATATTTCTTGAAATGGAGATGAAATTGCAAAATTTGAATTGAATCCTTTAGAATTTCTCTAAGAATTTTCTCAACATTGTAAAATGTGAATCTCTTTGATCATTATTTTAAATCTGCTTGTATAGCAATCAGCCATTTCTCTCGGGCCATTAACGCAATAAAGCGCTGCAAGCATTGGGCAAAGACTATTTTTCTTTCTTAACGGTGCTTCATCGAAGGAAAAGTGTAACAAAAGTTTTTTATGTAGAATTATCTTTTAAGTGTTGGTGCAGAGGTTGATCATCCACCGTGTATATATTATTATTATTATTATTATTATTATTATTATTATTATTATGTTTTATCATGCTATCAAAGTAAAATCACATACCATAAATAATCACCGTAATATAAATGGTTAATGAAACTCTGTTCTTAAAATATAGATTTACAAGAATTTATGAACTAATAAAATTACATCTCATTCAAGTATTTATATGACCAAACTTGGGACATACGTACATTCATAAATAACAGACTAATCTTTAATTGACGGTATAGTTATATTGAGGTGCAATATAATCGGATTAATTGGGCCACGGTTAACTGGGGCACCTTTAATTTATGGAAAATCTTCAAGAATGGAAACAAATCGGTAATATAACGTTGTTTGCTTCCTTTATTTGAAGCAGCACGCCACTTAATAGGGACAATGAATGTAAGAGGATGGGGTATTTCTTCCTTCCATCACATTCTTAGTACAAATAATGCAAATTGGAATTGTTAAAAATTTGAAAAAGTGTCGCAGAAGCTTCGTTATTGTCCTTCAAGTAATCAAAGATCTAAGTTCAAAGTCCGGCAGTACTCAGTGGAATTTGTGGCGAAATAATTCTTGGGATAGGTTCTCTTGAAACTATCGCCTTCCCGTCTTTACCACCACCTTCATTCTGCCTTGGGGTTGGACATTTGGGCTCGTTCAATCTTCTTGAGAGAATTTATTGTGAGCCAACATTATACTCATAAGCACCTCCTCTATTCATGGCATCGGAATGATTCAGTGCCATCATTGAAGACAACCAGCATAAACACAAGAAAAGCCATACTATCATTCCTTCTCAAAAATTAACTTATGTCCCTTGAGTGGGACGGTGTGATCGAAGTGAGTCAGGTAGGTAACTTTAGGCTAGGAGCTCATATAAATGCTAGACAAGTCTCAAGAAACCCTTACCAGGACGCGTACTTTCGTACCTTTTACTTTATCTCCCCTATACTCTCTCATTGATTGATTCATTCATTGATTCATTGATTGATTCATTCATTCATTCATTCATTGACCTGGCACTAAGACACGGAGATGAATCTCCACTTTCCTTCCTGGAATCGAACCCAATATCACTGATTTTGTAGTTAAAAACGTTACAGCTTATAATTCCCCATTTCTTCACAGTTCGGAGTCATTGTTATCGGTGCAATAACAAAATAAGACTGCTCGCAATCATATAATCTTCTTCAGTAGACCATTTCCGTGGGATCCATATGATAAGTGTTCTGCGATATCGTACAAATCCCTGGAGTTGGTATTTCAGCCCGAACATCGGGTATAGAGAGCAGAACATCGCAATGCGCCATGAATCGTGCTGTTGTTTGTAAACGGACGAGAATCGTCGCAGATTTTGTAGTGCGGGAATGCGATTAGCCGGATCGTGACTCCGAGTTGGGGAACGATCACGCGATACCTGGCTTATCGGAACGTGTCGTATATCCACAGCACAGTGCGGGGCGTAGAAGAAGCGCCTCATGTGTTTACAGCTGGGATACGGCTATCGAGTCTTACCTGGAATATGACCCAGCTTTGGTTACGTCAGTTGACGACTCTTTTCACTAAAGTGATCGAGTTCGATTTCCAACAGATTCTACGACTTTTTCTGAAGGAAGTCGCCGAGGATAAGCACCTTTTCTTAGAGTAATTTGGTTTACATTGACGTTAATTTCAGTTTTCTTCTGACTGAATAATCAATAGTCTTCTAATTTGTATGGGCATTAAGTAAAGACGTACCATCTTGTAATAAATCTTTATTAATACTATATATTATAATAGTGTGTTTTATTTAATACAGCATTATTATTATTATTATTATTATTATTATTATTATTATTATTATTATTATTATTATTATTATTATTATTATTATTACAAATATGACTGCTGTTACTATGTCCCGCGCCGTAACGTCGTCGTCTAAAGCATCAAGCCTTTGACTAGCGATATGAAATGAGAGCTGGTTCGAATCTTCACGAGGTGAGAAATTTCCTCATGAAGTCTCGACCAGTGTATGGAACCGGTGCCCACCCGGCATCCTGATGCATTTTGAGTACTACAGTGAATGGCAAAATCCAGTTTCGCAAGCCAGCTCTAACGACTGGAAAGAATCATCATGCTGCCGCATGTTACCGCCGTTCTGGTTGGATGATCATTCACCTCTGCTAAGGAATATGCACATGAGGCTTCCATGGGTTCTCACGCCACAGATTTAATTGTAATTCACTATCACTATTGTATCTCTTCGTATTGTTGACCACAACTAAACTTGTTAATTGCGTAACGAATATTCACTTCACAACGCGCCCGGCTTTCACTGGAGAATTTTGAAAGAAAATGATTTGCTTTCAAAACAGTTTCCAAAGGATATGAAAAGTTTTAATTACTGTGTTTTACTTGAATTTATCATTTTTTTATTTCTCTGGTACATTCCTCTTCAATGTTAATTGAACAAAATGATTCAGTCATCCAGTTTTAATAATTGGCACAACCACATTTTAATATTATACTATTATTTATTTATTTATTTATTTATTTATTTATTTATTTAACCTGGTAGAGATAAGGCCATCAGGCCTTCTCTTCCCCTCTACCAGGGGATTACGACTACAATATTAAGAATACAATTACAATTATAATTACAATTAATATTCAATTTACAGATACAATAAAAATCAAAGTACTAAAAGATTAACTGATTAATAAAAGCTAGACAGTTTATTGTAAAAGTTAAGAAGAGAGAAGCATTTCTATTATTAAGTACAAATTAAACCTACTCTACGTAGTAAGAAAATGCTTAATAAGCTTGCTTTTGAACTCTACTAAATTCCGACAGTCTCTGATGTCACTGGGTAGGGTATTCCACAGGCGTGAGAGCGAGTTTGTATATGATGATGAATACGATGATGTCTTATGTGTTGGTATGGCTAGTATGCAGCTATTTTGCGTGCGTGTGAAGAGATTATGATATGATGACAGGTAACTGAAACGGGAGGCAAGGTAGGTAGGTGTAGAAGTGTGAAGGACTTGGAAAAGGAGAACAAGAGAATGAAAATTTCTACGTTCGTTAAGCCGTAGCCAGTTTAGAGTTTGGAAGGGTGGGGTAATGTGGTCAGCGCGATGGACATCGCAGACGAAGCGAACACAAGAATTATGAACACGTTGTAATTTTTGCGACTGGTTGAGGTCAGTCAGTAGAAAATCACAATAATCGAAGTGGGGCATTACTAGTGTTTCCACTAGTATTTCCTTGAGTGATAGCGGAAGGAATTTTCGAATGCTGTTTAAGGAATGATGTATGGAAAGCACTTTTTTGGTAATATGGGTTACTTGGTTATTCCAGTTTAAATGCGTATCAAAGTAAACTCCAAGGTTTTTAACACAGGAAGCAAAAGGGATTATTGTGTCGTTTAACTTGACTGGAAGAGCAGGAGTAATATTGCATAATAGACGTTGATGTCCCACTAGGATTGCTTGTGATTTTCTTGCATTGAGAGTCAAACCAAACTTTCTGGCCCATACTAGGTAATATTATCGATGAATTTTTGAACTGCGATAGGTAAAAACAGATATTATATTAGCATGGTTTCCTCCGGAAGGGATATAAAGTTGTGATTTAGGCCACATGCAGGAACTTTGTCCTGATAGAGGGCTCCAGGTCAAATTCGTCGGCCATTTCTCACCCAAGTTTAATTTTGGTGTTGAATAATCTCTACAGTAGAAAGCTACTACTACTGTTACAATATAATTACTAAGAGCATTGATACGGATATGTGGACAAGATGAAAGAAAAATTAATATTGCGAAAAAGACCGGTACAGAAATAGGTCACTTTTAGTTGTCACAAGCAATTTCTCTTTTGGGTCGGATGTAGCCGGTGATAAAATTAGTAGTGATGGTGATATTGATTATGATTATATGTTTCGTTATATTGCAGTATGTAAGTTCTATTGCGATCTGTTGAATAAAATGTTGTTATATTTATTGTCGTACTGCATGTCACAGTAAATTTAATTGTATATTATATTTTTTATTTTAGTAGATTATTTTACGACACTTTATTAACATATCAGGTTATTTAGCGTCTGAATGAGATGAAGGTGATAATGCCGGTGAAATGAGTCCGGAGTCTAGCACCGAAAGTTACCCAGCATTTGCACATACTGGGTTGAGGGAAAACCCCGAAAAAAAACTTCCACCAGGTAACTTGTCCCGACCGGGAATCAAACCCGGGCCACTTGGTTTCGCGGCCAGACGCGCTAACCGTCAATCCACAGGTGTGGACTATATTATATTATTGTCATGTTATATTCTACTGTATTATGTTATAGGTCTATTGTATTATATTACATCACATTATATATTATAATAATATAGTATATCATATATCATATCATTTAAGAATTAAGAATTAGCCACGAAATCCCGTGAAAGGCAAGGGTCTCCTGACTATGCAGGGTGGCTTATCAAGCAGTTCCCGGTATATCATATATCATATCATATCATATTATAACAGTCACCGGCGTAGCTCGGTCGGTTAAGGCGCTTGCCTGCCGATCCGGAGTTGCGGACGGGCGTGGGTTCGATTCCCGCTTGGGCTGATTACCTGGTTGGGTTTTTTCCGAGGTTTTCCCCAACCGTAAGGAAAATTGTCAGGTAATCTATGGCGAATCCTCGGCCTCATCTCGCCAAATATCATCTCGCTATCACCAATCCCAACGACTCTAAATAACCTCGTAGTTTATACAGCGTCGTTAAATAACCAAGTAAAAAATCATGTATCATATCACATAATATCATATCATACTGCATTGCATTACAATATACAGGGTCATCATTTTATTTTTACTAACATTTTTAATATTAACCTGGCTATACCTTTGGATCAACGCCGTTTGCTACCCCCTTCCACGACTGGAGTTCGATGATACTGGCGTAAAATATAAAAAAATCACTTTACTAGATATAGGAGGGAAGAAAAGTAGTTCATCCATTTACGTAAACTAGGAAATATCGCGCTTTTAAGTTTGATAATTTTCATTAGGTTTTTGTTTAATCAAAATACAGTACTGTATTAACAATGAGTGTTTTTACTCACGAACTGAGCTGTCCATGCGGACGTATTCATTATACAGTGTATATTATATTGTCTACAGCACATTAGCGTACAATATAGAGAATGAAGTTAAATTGAAAAATAATCATAATATGGATATTTAAACACATTTTTGAAAATGGTGGCCGTTCATTTCGATACAGGCTTCAGTTCTAATGTGCATATTATCGCACTATAGACTATTGTACCTAATCCCAATTATCAGTTTCGTCCTTCGTACTAGTAACTCATCTTGAAATAATTTTGTACCTACTATATAAAAGAGTACCTTACGTACTGTAAATTCAATCTTCACTTCTGCCCGATCCGAAAAGATAAAATTACTCAGACATACTAGCTACTGTCCGTCCAAGTGGTTATGTCGTAGGGTCGTAGAAAGGAGGAAATTACGTGACAGTTAATTACTTAACGAAGCCCTTTTATTTCATTTATTTTAAACAGTTGTATAATATTACGTAGACGTCCAATTCCTAACAGAAATTAATGTTCTCACAAAAGAGCTAAGACGACAGCCCAGCCACTAGCTGGCGAATAAAAGCTGGTGGGGGAAATCGGGATACCACGTAGGCAAATGGACGACAGTACCTGTGCGAAAATGATTCAATATTGAAAGCTCTTTCGTCACTGGAAAACGCGAACATATTTTTTGGAACGTACTGTTTACTATGACCGTAAGGCTACTATGACTGTATATGCGGTCTTGGATCTGTGTGGAGGACGGTTGAACTTCATTAGTAGAAGGGGTGGGAGTGAAGTACATTCAAAAACTCAGGTACAATAAAAATTGAAGTAAAAATAAAATGATGTTCCTGTATTACGATACTGTACATTACACGCCTATTACTATTAGTTGAGCTGAAATTAAATGTTTTCTCGTTGATAGGGGGATTTCAATGTCGAGTGATGGACATTGAGCTGATGGAGGGAAAGCATATCATGCACGATCGTTTCGTATAGATGTTATCCTGAAGTGACAGGAGTAAGAAAATGTAATACGTTAGATCTTGCGGCTCCTGCGCAGTCGAAGCCCTCACGCTCCTGTATGGTCACCTCGTTCGATCGACAATTGATGCCAGGACAGAGAAGTTGGGCCTCGCTCGGCAACACGTGTAACATTATCGCTCTCTTTGATCATATTCTGAGCGACAAGAAAACTTACTTCGACTCGAGGCCCGTCACGGCCCGCGTGTGTGCGTCATCAGCTGCACACAACGTGCTGTAGCTATCAGTTTCCTCTGCTCTTAGTCTTCATGGCGCTGTCATTTAAAGAGCATTCAATACAAGACAGATTCAGCAACAGCTGCTGGAACAAGTACAGTAGTCGGGAAAATAATTGGTCACTACCCAGGGTAGTAAAGCTCTCTTTCATGTACAGATTTGCACCTACGATCGAAACATTTCTTAACAAACAATTTACGATTTGAAGAGATTGACATGATTTAGTTTTGAAAATAACGTAAACTTAGTCGCTTAGGACATGAAGCAAGAAGTGATATACAGTACGTTCCAAGCCATCTTTACCATCGGCCTGGCCTGTGAATTAGCTGCTATTTATGTATGCGCTATTATTGCAAATATGTTGGTATTGGACATATCACTCATAAATCTACCTGAAATTATACATGAAGTTAACTTCTTGTTTCGGCCTTTTTTCCTTTAATGGAACATTAATCTTCGGAATAAGGTAGATGAACACTGAGCAGTCGTCCACCGCTGTGGAGTGACGGTTAGCGCATTTGGCCGTGAAACGAGCGGGCCCGGGTTGAAGTCTTGGTTGGGACAGGTTACCTGGTTGGAGATTTTTCCGGGATTTTCCCTCAATCAACTGAAGCAGAATTGTTGGGTAAGATCTCTATTACACATGCAATCGATTGCATGCAACTGGTTTCCAAAGAAGTTGTGGAGCATTGGTTTACGGCGTTGGACGTCGGACTCATTTCTCCTTCATTAATATGGATATTCTGAACTAGCACCAACAGATAGCGCGCGTATACTTTGAGGGATGCGCTTTGCGTGTGCATTTGTTTTCCGATATATAAACATTGAGAATTTACGTAGTGTATTAGTACATTAAATACTCTTAAAAACAACTCAAAATGCCAAATTTTTGTTGTGTTGTTATACGTAAAAACCAGGGAAAGCCTTTTGTCTCCATTCAGGTCCCTAAATATTCTGAATAGATGCTTTAAACCTTAAAAATTTAACTAATTAAATTGCGCCTCGAAAGTACTAGCTATTAAACAAAAATAACTACTTCAAGTAAGGAATTGCTGGCTACAGTTTCATTTTGGAAGAAGTAAAAGAAAAATTAATAAAAACGTACTCAACTTCGACAGGAAGCTATGTTAGCTTAGATTATTTTATATTCAGTATTTCAGAGTTTCCGAAGTTTACGCCTGCAGTAAACTCTCTATTAACTGAGATCTTTATTATCCAGGACGATCCATAGTGAAATCCATTTCGTGAATAATGTTTTAATTTGCTGTAGACTAATTATTAAAACCATGTTTTTACTTCAAATTTTCAAACTCATCCTACATAGTATTCAAAACTGCATGTCCTTAACCTACAAAAAACAGTAATAATCGTGATACAACTGCCCATAATTTGTGTGTACGTTTTGTAAGCAATGTTCGTAAATATGATCATATTACCCCATCCTTGGAAACAATAGGTTGGCTTAAACTAGATAAGAAAAGAAATTTACATTCACTTCTCCTTCTCTTCGAAATCTTGAACTCTTCTATTCCTTCGTACCTGTCGTCTCGCTTCACTTACCTTTCTTCCCACCACAATCTGAACACACGCTCTCGCCATGAAACAATACTAACAATATCATCCCATCGCACCTCCTCATACTCATCCTCTTTCACAATAGCCCTGCCAAGACTCTGGAATTCGTTACCTGCTAGCATCAGGGACTGTCGAAATAAAATTGAATTCAAACTCAAACTTACTAGGCACTTGGTCAGTAATTGAGACTCGTTCAGACATGGTTTCTTGTAAATAGTTCTCTTAATCTATCACAAAATGTTTCAATATCCGGTAATTTCATCACTATAGAATTTTGTTATTCTAGGTTTAATTTGTAATTCAGTAAATACAAAAATATTCTTTGTTCTTAACTTCTATGATAAAATGTCTAGCTTTCATTAATCAGGTAATCTTGTCGTACTTTAATTTTTATTGTAATTGTAATTGTAAATTTAATATTAATTGTAATTTTATTGTTCATGTTATAGTTGTAATCCCCTGGTAGTGGGGCAGAGAAGGCCTGACGGCCTTATCTCTACCAGGTTAAATAAATAAATACTAAATACTAAACATATTATATCATCTTATCAAACATTTTATTTGATCTTTTTGCAACTAGAGAAAAAAATACGAGGAATTCAATCTCGATAGTCTCTTCCCTATAAAAAAAACACATTGGTGGCTGCATATCCTGTTTTTAGCGTACGGTAGGCCTACTTACAATACTAATGATGAAAGAGGCAATATTCATCTTCGACAAAGTTCCTATTTTATTTATTTAAGTTTTTTATTGGTGCATTTCATTCTCAAAGTTATCGTTTAGGTTCATGAATATTCAATTTACTGCATACTGCAGATTTCTCTATCCATCTCTTAAGGGGCTTCGCTTAGTATTACACGTTTACGCTGTTATTTATTGTAAATTAAATTAGAATAGGGGGTAAGAAAATACTGAGTTATATTAAATTATACTAGGTTATACAAAATAATTATAAATATAATTTTGACACGCACAGGAAACCAACAAGCGGGAGAACATATTCAACTGTAGCATATGATATAATATAGCTCTACGACATGTTGTGCCGCATGGAACGCTCCTGCCATCTAACAGTAAAAGTTCGCATAAGACATTGGTCGTCAGCACAGAGCACGCTTGGGCTAGCCTCTCTTACTCGCAGTGCACTATAGTGCTCTCGTAGCTGCTAGCGGGTATGCTCTTTATCTCTCCATGTTGCACGACAGTGCACACGGGACGGCACCGCGTATCCATTGCACATTTCAGCGAGTGCTGACGACCACTGGCATAAGATATCCCTATTCACATATCATCATCCATACAATAGCCCAGGTTAAGTTCACGGTGCGGCGTGCTGTCTTGTACAAGAGCGCGGCCGTTCGACTACCCAGTCATTCATAGGAGTGGTAAGAATAATAAGCCTCAGACTGCAGTGCAAGCCTCCGGGTTCCTTCTCCGTACAAGGTAAAAAGAGAATAATCAACCGGCTTAGAGCTCACATTTCTTACACTATCCCATTACCCCGTGTAGAAATGTGCGGCTTGTGTACCTGTTAAGCGTGGAATTCACGAATACCAATCAGGCGATCCGTCAGACTTGAACAATCATCGCATGTAAGGCGCACAAAGGGCCAAACCGTGCCGTCCCGGGTTGAGGGTGGGTGTCGTTATTGTGCTCCCACGTTGGACGCCATTTGAGGGTGAGTGTCGTTATTGGTTCCCACGTTGGGTGCCATTTGTGGGTGAGTGGTTATTGTGACCACACGTTGGGCGCCATTTGAGGGTGGGTGCGTCTCGATGTTGCGTGAGATTCACTCAGGGTAGCCGAGGTACGGTTGTGGTGTAGGTTGATGTCGGGAATAATACCAAGCCGGCTACTTAAATAAAAGGCAGCGTAAACTTCAAAACTATAAGTTTATTGTCGTATCCACTTGGTAAACCCTAGAGTATGTATTTCCGGCTGACTTATAATTCAATCGTTGGTCGCAATTCTGTATCGACTCAGTTGCAGCTCTGAATAAGCTCTATCCGATACTATAAATTCAATACTCTGTCCCGTACACTACGACACGAAGCGAAATAGTAGTCCTGTCGACACCAAACGTAGTAGTTATTCTGCCCTGTATGTAGGGCCGCCGACACGAAGTAAAGTTGTTTTGATGATCTCCGCTCCGAAGCGGAATAGTAGTCGTCGACACCAAACGAAGTAGTTATTGTGCCCTGTATGTAGGGCCGCCGACACGATGCGAACTCGTTTTTATGATCTCCGCTCCGCGGCGGAATAGTAGTCGTCTTGATGATCTCCGCTCCCCGTCACCCTTATTTATAAAAACCTATCCTACGCTAAAACTAACTATCCTATTGGTTAAAAACTACGTCACTAACTGGCCTAAAATCTATTCCCTATTGGTCCAAAGTGACCTCATAAGCTGGACCAAGATCTCTTCTTATTGGGCGCGAAATATGTCATCTCTAAATTTAAACTTTGGATTTCCCATAACATCTAATTAGTTTGTATATCTCACAAGAATACCCGTTCTTTGGAAAACCCAAGCTTGGCAGTATCTTTCCCACGGGTCTAGTCCGACTCCGGCTTTTATGCTTCATCGAGTCTCTATGAAACCCCGCTCAAGGTGGCCCTAAATCTGTCCGATGCTGACAAGTGACGAAACACCTGTGTGAGGAAGCTAATTCTAACGAAGTCGCCAGAACATCCCCGCGAATACATGTAATAAAAATATGGAGATATCACTTCGCTAATAAATCGGTCTCTCCCTCTCCTAATTACTGCTTCAAATGCCCATCTACATAACCATTGGAAATTCCCGAAAGAGTTTCCAATGTTATGAGATGTCCCCGCTTTCTGCCTATAACTAGCCTCATACTTCCCCCACGCTATCAGCCGGTAACACATTATTTACAATACAATCTGATTATAATATCACTACAAGCAATTACAATAAATATTACATATATCTTCACAAGCCTTTCTATGTACACAACTCTCACACAATAAGCACAACAATGTACAATTTATATCCACATTTACATATGTACAATACCATTCATTCACATATTTACATTTATTTATTAATTGATCAATTACACACTCTGCGTGCTTGGTTGTACCAGCCGCCCTGTACAGGTTCACCTAGCTGTACGCGTGAGACTAACCATCCTACTCTTTCTCATTCCTGCCTCCTAGCCTCTCCTGTTTGAAAGGCCGCAAGAGTTGCTTGTGGTACCTACCAACAGGTTTACTTTTTCCCCTTTCTACCAATTCGAAAGTATGGTCTCCATATCTACTTTTAATTTCGTAGGGCCCTTTGTACAGTAGCTCCATGCGTGAGTAACGTCCTCTGAGGGCGGAAGATAACTTCACGTCCCTTAGCAATACCAGATCGCCGGGTGTGGGCTCCCATTTGTGGCGATATCTTTTAACTTTACCGAGTCTATACTCAGCCTTTTTCCTGATTCCGTCGAAAGCTAGTTTACACAGTAGTTCATCACTAGGAGGCTCACCCTCCTGTATTGCCTGCGGCAAACTCTTTATCATGGGATCGGGATCGATCCCTAACATAAGTTTGATCGGAGCTATTCCGGTCGTTGGATTGATAGAGTGGTTCATGACTCTCTCAATCACCTCACATTGCCTAAACCAGTCCTTATGGTTTCGGTGACACAGAATACGGAGATACAATGATATATCCCTAAGCGCTCTTTCGCAGGGATTACCGCTGGGAAAGTATGCGGAGCAATTGTATAGTTTCACGCCCGCATCTTCCCGCCTTTTGCAAAACACTTTCGATTTATGTACCGACACATTGTCACTGAGCACCGCTGTTACCGGACCGTAAGTCGGTATGTAATCTCTAACCAGCTTGTCAGCACACAACTTACTAGAGATATTTCTTAAAGGGTAAATCTTTACAAATTTTGTGAAGACATCGTACGTAACAAATATGTACCTGTGTCCGAAGGACGATGTGGGCATTGGACCGTGTTCGTCCACTGCTACAAGTTCATTCTTTTTACCCCTGATAATGACTTGTGGTACATTGTCATACCTTACATTTAGAGGTTTCGCCCTCTGGCAGACCTCGCAACGAGATATTACCCTTCTAACCTTCTTTGACAGTTGCTTAATATAAAATGATTCTGACATAGTTAAAATGATCCTATCACTCCCAGAGTGACACATAGATAGGTGAAAGTTGTTTATAAGTTCATTCTCCATACTCGCAGGTATGTATATCTTCCACTTCTGGATATCCCTACCATGCAATTTATACAAGATACCAGAGCGCAATCCATACACTTCGTCTTTCACCTGTGAGATTTCTCTAGCTTTGTCCATTAGGGCCCTTATCGTGGAATCCTCCTGCTGCAAATCTGCAATTTTCCGAAATTTTCCCGTCAGAGCTCCATTCCTCGTGGAATCAATTTTCATCACGGCAATTTCGTACGCGGGGGCGGTGATAGTTTCCGGTAGCCCCGATTTGGAATTCAAACGAGAGAGACAATCACCAAAGGTATTGTCTGCCCCCGGAATATGTCTGATCGTCACATCATGAGCCAAAATTTCGTGCACATATCTAGATATTCTAGAGTTCGTCAATTTGCATCTACTCAGAAACGCTAGGCTTACATGGTCAGTAAATATGATTATCTGCCTATTAAAGATATACTGACGGAACTTCTGTAGTGCGAAGTACACAGCAGAAATCTCTAGTTCCGTGATTGATGCGTTGCTTTCGGTACGCGACAGTCCCCTAGAAGCTGTGGCAATCACATGTCGCTTATTATCTTCATCTGTCTGACATAGAATTGCTCCATATCCATATGAAGACGCATCCGTATAAATCTGAAAAGGTAGGCTGTCGTTAGGCCTTTCCAACAGAATTGAGTCGGCAAAAAGCAGTTTCGTTCGATCGAATGCTTCCTGCTCTGCCGACCCCCACCTGAAGGGTGTATCCTTCTTCAACAATGCTCTGAGTGGGGCTACATGCTTAGCATAATTGACGAGAAACCGATTCTGGTATTGTAGGATACCTAGATACCTACGAACCTGTTTCCGGTTCCGCGGCGGCGGGATCCTCGAAATGCTCTGAATTCTCTCTTGGTCCGGTCTAATTCCGTCAGACGAAATTACGTAACCCAGGAAAACTGTCTCAACTTTAAAAAATGCTGTTTTCCCCAGCTTGACTGTCATACCAGCCTCTCTCAATTTAGTAAGTACAAAATCAATATCCCTAATATGCCTATCCACATTATTGCCATATATAAGAAAATCGTCAATGTACTGTGCCAGAAAACCTTTCGTCGAATCACCAAAAATTATGTCAAGTGCCCTTAGTAGCGCAGATCCAGAACTCGCGATGCCGAATGGGCATCGGGTATACTGATAAACTTTCCCGTTATGTAGGAACGCTGTGAATTTTCTCGAGTCCTCGTCCAGCGGAATCTGCCAATACGAACTGGTCAAGTCCAAACTAGTGAATATAGAACAGTCACTGATACGGCCTAACAAAGTGTCCACTGACTCCGTCCTGAAATTATCTTTAACTGAGAACGAGTTAACGTGTCGGGCATCGATTGTTACTCTTAAGCTTCCATTGGGCTTCCTAACCCAGCACAATGCATTTACGTAAGGCGAGTCCGATACTTCTATAACTCCGTCTTTTAACATATCATTTATGACTTCGTCTGCCTGATCCCTTAAAGATAGGGGGATGGGTCTACATTTATGCCGAAATTCCTCCATTCCTACCACCTTAATTTGGTGTGTATACACTCTACACAGACCCGGCGCGTCTGAAAAGACATTTAAATGGCTACCTACAACATCCATTAAGCGTTTTCTTTCACACTCACTCAGGCCGTGTGCCTGGTTAACTTTATCTCTTACTATTTCGAAAGTATCTGTCTTCCTATTGTTAGACGCGACTACCTGCCTAAGATCGCCCGGCGAACTCTCATTACAATATCTGGCCCTACCGCTAATGGGATTACGTCCTATTTGTCTCGCCTGGACTAATTCGCCGATACACAACTCGCATTCTCCGCAGTCTACTTGACACACTCCCCTAGTTACCTCGTTACCTTCCCACGGATTAACCTCTATAATTACATTCTTACAAATTTTGAGGTGCTCTACAAAAAATAACTCTTCCTGTAATTCTATCTCTCCCGCGTTTCTCTCATCTAACTCAGCTCGAGCGTTATTGCTACTGAATGGGACATGGCCTACACTGCCGTTACCTGCCGTAACCCCTAGTCTGTTTTCCCTGAAATCTAATAGCGCGTGCCATTCATAGAAGCTTTCTACTCCAATAATGATGTCGGTAGTCAACCTTTGTATCACAAGAAAAATAGCGTTTAATTTCACGTCTCCGCACTCTAACTCGAACCATACTTGATATTTTACCTTTTCCTTTTTCTTGCTTAGGGCGCCTGCACAGTACAGTGAACATATCGGTAACGTTTGCAGTTTTATTCCTGAATCCCTAACCTTTTGAAAAAATTCCAAGCTGCATACATTATTTGTGGAGCCCGAGTCCAACAACACACAACACTTTATCCCAAATATTTTAGCATCTATATAAGGCAATACATAAGTCCCATTATTTTCTAACTCTGGGTTAGTAATCTCGCTCTGTCTCTTTACGCTTACCGCGTTGGTGGATTCTTTGGATAGTGACTTATTGCACTTAGCTACAGAAATCTCCGAACCCTTGAGACTTCTGTCTAGCAGTTTCCCGAGTGCGATGCAGTCGGTTCCACTGCTATCTCGTCTCTATTTCTACAATTTATAGGCTCCCGGTCCATATTCATTCTGACCGGACTTTGCTGACGTCCGTTCATGTCTCTATTCCTGCTTTGTCCCACGTTACACTGTGTAGGTGGCCTATTGCACCCTTGTGAGGCCATTTCTTGTAGGACGTCTCGCCTATCTCTCTCCTGCTCCTGTCTCCTCCAATCACCTCGATTTTGCGGTCCCCTGCTAAAATTAGGCTGCCAGAATCCCTGTCTGTAATTTCTGTTCCTAAGCCAGTGTGGTTGGGTTCTAAGCCTATTATTTCCATTTTCTTGTCTTCCCGTGTACCATCGTATGTGGTTAACCCTACGCACGGGACCAACACCTCCTCGATCGTTCCTCATCCTGTTATGACTACTCTGGTTATTCCTACTATTATTGTAAGGACCCCCAAAGGGCGGGTCACTCCTCTCCCTGTTGGGACTTTTCCCTCCGTTATGGCCATTATGGTACCTACTATGTGCATTGTTGGGGCTCCTGTCACCACCCCAGTTACTCTGATTTTGGGCTCCTGTCCTTGGGGATGAAAAGGCCGTACTTGCCCCCTTCCCCGCTTTCTGGTCGGTGGGGCTTGAACCCTTTCCTTTGCCATGTTCATAATCTGCCTGTCCACTACATTCATAGTGCGTGGCGTCCGAACCATCCAGCGCAGTCAATAAATCTATTGTTTCCCCGAAGTCTCGGGGCCCTGCTACAATCAGATTATATCTTATGTTCTCGGGATACTGCGAAATCACAGTTTGGATCAGCTCTGAATCCGGTATTGGCGGATTGAGGCTTTTCCCTTTCTTAACAATTTCAAGAAAATAATCTATCATAGAGACGCCTCTTCCCGCGTCAAACCTGCTCTGATTAATTTCCTTCCTAATTCTTTGTTGTTGTCTTTGTCCCCAGTATCTCTCCGAAAATTTTTCTCTGAATTCCTCATAAGTGACATTATCCCCTAGGGCCACTAGCGCCCAGTTGAGTGGTCGGCTCTTTAGGCTCTTTCGTACGACAGTCATTTTTAAGTCGTCCGGCACCCCTCTTACTCTAAAGTACGTTTCTAGCTCACTTATGTAGTTATGTGGGTTTGAAAATTCAACCTCATCAAAAATAGGGTAACCAATCTCATTCAAAATGTGAGTGGGGTACTGGGGACGGCCTAAATATGCCTTGTCGTTTACACTTTTCAACTCACTACGCACGTCATCACGTGAGGTCTGACATTCCTCACTGACACTATTGTTGACATGTCTTACATTTATGTTACTACCTGATGCCGGGCTCTCACTTGTGCCCTCTTGTCTAGAAACTGCACGGTCCGAGCTGCTATGTCCGCTTAAATTTGCGGGACTACCCCCATTTAGTACGTCGTTTATTGAGTTTAATTTACTTCTTAATTCTTCCAAACATTCGTTATCCGCCCTTTCTTTATTCTTTATGGCTCGCTTGAGACCGTCCACTTCCTGATCCATCTCACCTATTTTCTCTTCCACCGAATTATGAATTTCCCGAACCTTTTCCACTATCGTTTCCTCCACAGCTGATTTTAGATCGCTATTCTCTCTGGTAGCGCTATCTCTAACTCTAACTTCTAAATCCTTCATACTTTCTGACATCCTATCCATAGCTATCTTCAATTGGTTCTCCATTCCGATCCCATTCTCGGTTAATTTCCCCTCTAGCTTCTCTATTTTGTCCTCCATCTTGTTTCCTCTTTCCGCTAATTTTGCAATATGATCTCTAATCTCTCTCGAACTTTCCCCCAATCTATTTTCCATTTGTTTTATTTGTTCTCTACTTTCCCTCAGAATCTGCTCTCTACTTTCCCTCGAGTTATTCTCTAATTTAGTTTCCATTTGTTTCATTTGTTCTCTACTTTCCCTTGAATTGTTGTCTAATTTATTTTCCATTTGCTTTATTTGTTCTTTACTTTCCCTCGAGTTATTTTCTAATTTAGTTTCCATTTGTTTTATTTGTTCTCTACCTTCCCTCAGAATCTGCTCTCTACTTTCCCTTGAGTTATTCTCTAATTTAGTTTCCATTTGTTTTATTTGTTCTCTACTTTCCCTTGAATTGTTGTCTAATTTATTTTCCATGAATTGTCTCATCTGCTCCCATAACTGTTCTAGCGTCATTTCCCCTTTGCCACTGTCTCTACTCTGTTGCTTTTCCACCGTTCGCTCTCCCTCTATTTCTTGTCCTGCGTTATTCTCGACCTCCTCCCTAATTTCCATAATTTCCTCGTCCTTCCTTTGCTCCATGGTTCCCTTGTTTCTATTTCCTCGTCTTTCTCGTATTTTCCTAACTACCTTACTCCTATGGCTACGTAGTATCATCTATATGCTACTCTGTTATCTATCCGACGCTTGCTTTCCCAATAATAATCTAACTAGGCCTGTATTTGCACTCGACTCACTTCCAACAAATTACGCAATACATTTATTTCACTCTTTCCCCCAAAATATCACACAAAAAAAAAAATACATATATATATACACCCGAAATATCACACCAGAAATTGAAACATATACACTTTATAATTATTCCCCCAAAATATCATATACATATATACACATTTATACGTCTTCTATTCTTACTTGCCACAGCCTCTCCGAGTCGCCTTCTCTGGTGGTCCCCGTGTTGTCTTCTCTAGTGTTGTCGTGATGTCGCGACGGCTTGGTTCTGTTCCCGCCTTCCAGCGTCGTTCCTCGGCTATGCAGGGCTGAACTGCTCCGTCCGGTCCTCCTCGTTGTTTGGTGCTGTGTTCGCACCCGGGGCCGGTCACTGGAACAGCTGTCTTCCTTCGAGCCCCACGTTGGGCGCCATTTGAGGGTGGGTGTCGTTATTGTGCTCCCACGTTGGACGCCATTTGAGGGTGAGTGTCGTTATTGGTTCCCACGTTGGGTGCCATTTGTGGGTGAGTGGTTATTGTGACCACACGTTGGGCGCCATTTGAGGGTGGGTGCGTCTCGATGTTGCGTGAGATTCACTCAGGGTAGCCGAGGTACGGTTGTGGTGTAGGTTGATGTCGGGAATAATACCAAGCCGGCTACTTAAATAAAAGGCAGCGTAAACTTCAAAACTATAAGTTTATTGTCGTATCCACTTGGTAAACCCTAGAGTATGTATTTCCGGCTGACTTATAATTCAATCGTTGGTCGCAATTCTGTATCGACTCAGTTGCAGCTCTGAATAAGCTCTATCCGATACTATAAATTCAATACTCTGTCCCGTACACTACGACACGAAGCGAAATAGTAGTCCTGTCGACACCAAACGAAGTAGTTATTCTGCCCTGTATGTAGGGCCGCCGACACGAAGTAAAGTTGTTTTGATGATCTCCGCTCCGAAGCGGAATAGTAGTCGTCGACACCAAACGAAGTAGTTATTGTGCCCTGTATGTAGGGCCGCCGACACGATGCGAACTCGTTTTTATGATCTCCGCTCCGCGGCGGAATAGTAGTCGTCTTGATGATCTCCGCTCCCCGTCACCCTTATTTATAAAAACCTATCCTACGCTAAAACTAACTATCCTATTGGTTAAAAACTACGTCACTAACTGGCCTAAAATCTATTCCCTATTGGTCCAAAGTGACCTCATAAGCTGGACCAAGATCTCTTCTTATTGGGCGCGAAATATGTCATCTCTAAATTTAAACTTTGGATTTCCCATAACATCTAATTAGTTTGTATATCTCACAAGAATACCCGTTCTTTGGAAAACCCAAGCTTGGCAGTATCTTTCCCACGGGTCTAGTCCGACTCCGGCTTTTATGCTTCATCGAGTCTCTATGAAACCCCGCTCAAGGTGGCCCTAAATCTGTCCGATGCTGACAAGTGACGAAACACCTGTGTGAGGAAGCTAATTCTAACGAAGTCGCCAGAACATCCCCGCGAATACATGTAATAAAAATATGGAGATATCACTTCGCTAATAAATCGGTCTCTCCCTCTCCTAATTACTGCTTCAGGGTCCAGCCCTCGTAAAACCAGGCCAGTATCTGTTAAGCCGGGTCCGCACTACTCGCGATCGCGTGACTTGCAAGCCGTACGTGGCTCGTTCAGACTTCGGATCGAGCTCGTCTAACTACGACCATATTGACTTTAGTTGCTCATGGGGCTATGGCTCGAAAGTATCCGACGATGAATCGTGCCGAAGTTATAATAGCAAACGCGAGTTTTCTAGTGATGGGTATGTTGTAGGCTGAGGAATCCCGCAGAAAATCCCACCAAAACCTTAGGTAGGTGATGGTATCATCCGTTTCCCGCTGTCTGAGGATTTATAGTGGCAGTAATGTCTTGCGAACAGATAACTTGCACTTCATGTCTCATGTCACTATCGGATTTTGATGCGATATACTACTACTACAATGGCATCACAGCCCAAAGTCGAACCTTTGCCTCCTTAATTTTCTTCCTCCAACTGTCCCTGTCCTGTGCTAATCTTCTCCAGGTAGTTGTTCCGAGATAGTCCTGAGAATCGTGCGTTACTGCATCTATCCATCTATTTTTGGGTCTTCCGATTGGTCTTTTACCAAGTATTTTCCCTTCTAAGATCTTTGGTATTCTGTTCCCTTCCATCCATAGACATGTCCGGCCCATTCAAGCCTCCTTAATTTGATGAAAAGTAATAATATCGAAACTCGGTAATAAATATGGTGGGACCAAAAATTACGAAGAAAAATGCTTAATTCCGTAAATCTATCTCAGTTTGGCAGTTACCCTCAGATAGATACTTAGCTTCTGGTCCACTTTTTCCAGTTAGAAGTTTTTGACGTACTTTTCTGTATGCTACTAACATGCTGGCGTCTTTTTCTTCAATTCTGCGACACATCCCAAGAGCTCTTGGGAATGGCTTCCAACAGTTCACTTTTTTATGTACTACTTTAAACAATCTGTGGGTATTGTCGCATAAAACTGAGTATGTTTCATATGTGGTAATAAAGTTAACGATATGATCATTCGACCTCGCCTGGCTTGTCTCGTGACTCGTCTCCTCGTTCACATTACTCTGGATTCCCACAAATCACTGGAGCACGAGTATGAGTACTGTGGACGCGCCTTTAGATTACCGTCCTTCCTCGTCCCTTTTAACTTGACTATTCTGTCAATTCATTTATCCAGTCTGTGAATAAAAAATCACCTCCCTGCCCGCTGTTAGCCAGTGCTGTAGAAACAGCATTGTTGCTCATGGTTTATTATTTCATAAACGCAAAAAAAAAAAAAAAAAAAACTATTTTTGACTGCGAAATAGCCGTGACTTCGAATTCTCGCGTCATTAGCCAGTGACGGACTATTCGTTGACCTTACTTACTCACTTCTTTACTAATTTATTTTCATACCCCTCGTCCTCGATGGTCTTGTCTTCAGGTAACCATACTTACCCTTAGATCCAAAGTTCGCAGGTTCAAACCTTGACAAGAACGATGGATTTTTAGGGCGGTATAATTATTGACATGGCACATTTATGGCACGCAGCCACCGACGTACCGGTACTCAAGAGGTAAGCGCGTTTGTCTGCTGATTGGGAATTACGCTCGGACGCGGGTTCGAATCCCTTTTGGGCTGATTAGGCCTAATTAAATGATTTTAAAGGCATATTGGTTCCGTTAAGTTCAATGTGAATTGATATATGAGTTCTATTCAGTCAATACTTAACATAAAACACAATAAAACATATTATAACAACATTTAAACAGATTTAAAAACAAACATTTTCGCCAATCAAAATTGGCGAAAACGTTTGTTTTTAAATCTGTTTAAATGTTGTTATAACATGTTTTATTGTGTTCTATGTTAAGTATTGAGTCAATAGAACTCTTATATAAATTCTAATTAAATGAATTTTTCCGAGGTTTTTTCCAACCATAACGCGAATGTCAGATAAAATCTATGGTGAATTCTTCGTTTCATCTCGCCAAAAACATCTACAGGGTGTATCAAAAAGGATGGCGCAAACTTACACGGTTGAGTTACAAGCCGCCACTGAAGTCACCGTTTGTAACATCGTATGGTTTACTCCTTGCGCACTATAATCTTTTCGCTGTAAGAAAAATCCTAATGTAAACAATAGCACGTGACTGAAGTGAGGCTTCATTGGTCGCTGTTGTCTGGCCACGAAACCAGGTGGCGCGGGTTCGATTCCCGGTAGGGGCAAGTTACCTGATTGAGGTTTTTCCAGGGTTTTCCCTCAACCCAATATGAGCAAATGCTGGGTAACTTTCGGTGCTGGACCCTGGACTCATTTCACCGGCATTATCACCTTCATCTCATTCAGACGCTAAATAACCTAAGCTGTTGATAAAGCGTCGTAAAATAACCTACTAAAATAAAAAAAAAATTGGTCACTTTGCCGCCATAGATTCTCAGTACATATTCCCGCCTACTGTTGTATATTCTGTTTCATGTTAAACATTTCCCGTTACTCGTCAAGTAGGTCTAACCTCACTACTATGCATTCATTTGCTTAGGAAACATTTACTTTATAATTATTCTAATTAAAACTAACATAACTTATTATATACATTTAAGACTATTTGTTTTTCTCCGCTTTTGAGAGGGTTCCACTCTTATGATTAATAACCACACACACCGAGGATGCAGAAGCCATAGTTCAGTACCACGTGCTTACGTGAACAACTACGAGCTCAAGTGACGCCAGCTTGTTGCAAGAACAGACTACCTCGATATTACTGTTTGTATTCATCCGCGTTCATAATACATAACAAAATATAAAAGTAGCTTTTCTTTTACATAACGGTTTACATATGAGTGAAGTTATATGTTTCATTGTATTTAACAACTAGAATTCAATTTTTTATTTTCATATAATACAAGATGATAGTTTCCAAATACGGACTATATTTTCCTGCGTCATTTGAGTGTTTCGACTGTGAGCCAATCACGGGTATGACAGCAACGTGCTTATGTTTACATTAGGATTTTTCTTACAGCGAAAACAGTATAGAAGCAGTCCTATGCTCTTTGTTTTCAAAACTGAACATTGCCGAGAGGTGGAGTTATAATCAAACCATACACGCAGAACGTACAGGACGGATACAGTACATAGTCTTAAAAGGTATCAGTCACGTCACTTGTCTGAGGAGTGCCAGTTGTGCTGTACTGTAGTTACAACGGAATTTTACAGTAACGAAGAGTATGAAGATATGCATTTCATGTGTAGTAGGGCTAGCGGCAATGCACGGGAGGCTGCACGTTTGTACCAAGAAACGTAATCCTGATCGAAAACACCCCGAAAGTCGTGTATTTACAAGGGTCCATCAGTGCTTCAGGAAAATGTATCAGGTGAAAAATCAATAGTAAATTCTAAATTTCAAATTAATTTGTACTAATTAGGACGATGTTTACAATGAAGTCAGTGGCGACTTGTAACCATACATTCGTAATTTTCTCGCAAACGGCTCGTTTGCGGACCCATATTACTGGGAATTTTTTGCTTCTATTATCGTGTACTTTCAATCGTGTAAGTTTGCGTCATCCTTTTTTTATACATCCTGTATGACCAATTTAATCGACACTGAGTAATCTAGAAGCTGATACAGCGTCGTTAAATAACCAAAAAAAAAATTATGGAACTTAAAAGATCTCTGTTCGTAACAGAAAGTTGCTGACTAAATTAAATTCGTCGTTTATTTCACTTTGAATATTGACGCTAAATGATTTCTGCAGGGGAAAGCATTCTTAAATAATTACTACTGCTACTGCTAGGCGTACATGTGCCTCTCTTTTTTGAGTTTCATTTTCTTCTAAACAAATAACCTTGAAAAGAAGAGCATGAAATTCACTAATGGAACTACTGAACTACTACTACTACTACTCCTACTACTATTACTACTGCCGCTAGCCGCTACTATTATTACTACTGCTGCTGCTGCTACTACTACTACTACTACTACAGCTGCTGATATTACTATTACTACTACTACTACTACTATTGCTGCTACTACTACTACTGCTGCTGATATTACTATTACTACTACTACTACTATTGCTGCTACTACTACTACAGCTGCTGATATTACTATTACTACTACTACTACTGCTGCTGCTGCTGCTACTACTACTACTACAGCTGCTGATATTACTATTACTACTACTACTACTATTGCTGCTACTACTACTACTACTACTGCTGCTGCTACTACTACTACTACTACAACTATTACTATTATTACTACTACTGCTACTACTACTACTATTGCTACTATTAATATTACTACTACTACTATTACTGCTGCTGCTACTACTACTACTACTACTATTATTACTACTGCTGCTGCTACTACTACTACTACTATTATTACTACTGCTGCTGCTACTACTACTACTACTATTACTGCTACTACTACTATTACTACTACTATTGCTACTACTATTATTACTACTGCTGCTGCTACTACTACTATTACTACTACAACTATTACTATTATTACTACTACTGCTACTACTACTATTACTACTACTATTATTACTCTCACTATTGCTGCTACTACTACCACTACTATTACTGCTACCGGTACTGCTACTACTATTGCTGATACTATTACTATTACTCACTACTGCTACTACTACATATGCCTTTCTTTATGCGTCTCATTTTCTTCTGTAACCAATAACCTAGAAACGAAAAGTCTATAACACTCGTTTTCGTAATGGAACTAATAATACTCGTTTCCGTAATGAAACTGCTGCTACTACTACTACTACTACTACTACTACATGTCCCTCCCTTCTTGCTTTTGTAACCAATAACCTCGAAAAGAAAAGTCTATAGCATTCGTTTTCGTGATAGAAGCGTAACGTAACATTTTCTCAGCCGTCTTTTGTTCCTCCAACCAGCATGGTGTCGTAACTGGAAGTGCAGCTATAATGAACATAACTTTCATCTTTGACGGGTGTGAATTTGAATTAATTTTGATAGTCGCCCTCTTTCCATTTCTTGTCACGATTGTAAATTTATACAGCGTGAAAACGCGAAATTGAGTTTCGTAGCGAGACTCGAGATACAGCGAGAATTTCTTTGTTGCAGTGTTGCTATGGTTATTCTGACAGCATCGATGTGCACAGGTTGTTCCAACATATGATCACCTCTCCCTTCCTATCTGGAATAAATTGACATTTGTGATTTAATGTCTGTAAAATGGCTGAGTGTTCCTCTGTTTTTGGCCGACAAAATCTTCGACGCACCGTCAAAGGAATGGATAGGGCTAGGGCTAGGACGTCGTCTTTCCACGCAGTATACCCAAGTCCATATCTCAGCGAATCCAAATGGAAGTTGCTGTGGGTAAAGGAGGTGATGGGGTACATTTTCTTCCGATATTTCCACTTTTCCCTACCATAATTACACTTTTTTTTTCATCATGATATGCGTCGAATTTTCTAAGATTCAAGTAAAAAGATAAAGTTAATAGATAATTTGATTTAATAGGCCTATTGAATCTTCCTCAACTAGATGAGGTTGCCAAAGACAAAGAATGTTAAATACCAAAATTTAAGGTGTGACATTTAAATGCCTCACAAGAAAATGGTTTACATAAATTGAAATTTACAGTATATTAAATTACTTACAATTTATGATCATGAAACTTTGCGCAGTGAAGTAAAAAAGCAGAAGACATTTTTATATAAAAATAAATTGGAACAATTGAGTTATAATTTGAATTGAAGTACCAGTGTCGCCGTAAAATATGTACAGAATATCTTAAACAATCTGAAACACATGTGAGACACAATCGCACATCTTACTGTTTGTTCTAATACACGTACAGCTTTGCACATTTCTTACTTAAATTGACCGTTTAACCAGATTTCATAAAATTAATAAAAAAAAACAATATTTAAAAGAGTTCAAAACGTTCTGTCCCTGTATTTAAAGTTATACACCATATTCTCAGGTTCTACGGAACATAGAATAATGAAATTTTGTTGGCATGTGCTTAATTGATGAAATAGATTCTCAAACATTCGTCGAGATGGTCGACGTCTCTCAGGATATTTCTCGGCTCACAAATTACAAGAGCGCTCTGCATTTCTTCTACATTCGATATACACTAGGATTGTATCGACTTTGTCATCATTTGTGAATACCATCTTCTGTGCAATATCCAGCACAACTTTCTTCTGTGAAATACTACACAGCAATGGCTCTAAACCTGAATACTGTACATTGATAGTGAAATAAAATGTCAATTTAAGCAGGATTCTACCTAAATATCAAATAGGCTACCGCTTAAGTAAACAAGAGACTCCCGCAGGAACAACGACGATATATAAAACGGATATTACCTTAAGATTCTTCCATGTAACAAAGTTTCATTAAAATCTCTTCATTAGCACTATGTAAGTGCAATACAGATTATTGTCACTTTTATGTAGTATTTTTGGTGGGAATATAAACATCGTTTTATTTAAGGGGGGACATACAGCTTTCAAGACTAAAAAATGAGTGAAATTCAATATTTCTTTTATAACTCTCTAACCTTGAAATCTAATAGGCTATGCTCAATATACACAATTTCTGTAATTGTGTAATTATTGTGTAATTTTCAGATTTAATGAAACTATTGCCATTATGAGTAATAATTAATAATAATCTCACTAGAAGTTTTGATTTACCTAAAGAAAATGTAAACTCGAGTGGGATTTTATTGACTATTACACGATTAAAAGAAAATATATAAAGATAAGTACTCTAATACAATAAAATATTAATTGACTTACTAAAATTCTATTTCACTAATGTTAACTTCACCAAAACGTTTGAACAGAGCCGCCATTTTCAGTTGACTATCTATGCTGGAAACAAATGTCGATCGCAAATCATATTTTATAGTACCGTAAAGAATTTGCAGTTTGAAATGCTAGGGAAGAGATAAAAACAAACAAATGCTAGGGAAGTGATAAAAATAAAGAAATGCTAGGGAAGTGATAAAATTTTAACGATAAACAGCCATGATTGGTTGAAACACACCCTTTCGTACTGTTTTATTGGTCGAAAGTAGTATGACGTACTAAAAGTGTAATAGTCAATACAAAATGTAACCTAATGATTCCATCTGGTATCAGGTAGATGGGGCTCCTCCTCATTATGCTGCTCCTGTACGGCAATATCTGAATGAAGTGTTTCCTAATAGACGGGTCGGAAGTAGCATATCTGTAGAATGGCCTGCAAGATCGCCGGATCTTTCCCCTCTTGATTACTTTCTATGGGGTTATTTGAAATGTGAGGTATTTGCTACGAAGCCTGCTGATATTGATGAGCTGAAAAGAAGAATACGAGTGGAGTGTAGAGAAATACCACCAGCAGTCATTGCAAATGTTAAACAGGCATTTGTTCTGCGTCTTTCACATTGCCAGATCGTAAATAAGCAACATTTTGAACATTTAATTAAATGAACATTTGCTTCTACTATGTATATCACATTTATTTTAACTATTTTGTTATCTAGCAACTTTTTTGTATTAAACAATTGAAAGTTTGTGTAACCATGGAAAATAATAAAATCTTTGAGACGATATACAGAAAAATACAGGATATAATTTAAAAATGTTTCCGATGACGTCACAACTCGCATAATAATGATATCAAGAATGATTTGTTTTGGTGAAATAGTGTCTTTTAAAATATGCTGTTTGACGTGCGCGAGCGTTTTTCGAAAAAAATTTACATTTAGCTGTAGCAGAAAATATGCGTGACTTTTAAAACACTGTATATAGGAAGTATTGTTGATGGTGTGTATGTGTATAATTATAGTCTGAGACGTAACATTTAGGGTAATCCTCAGATATAACAACGTAGAATAAATTCACTGTTATCTTGTTATGAGTATAACATAGGCTGTAACAATTTAAAAAGTTCGTTACTCCAGATTTGCATATGTTCTTCTAACGACTTTATTAACTTCAAGCAGTAAGTAACTTTATTATAACTTATGACTGTACGTTGCTCGGCGGAGTTTCTAAACTCACACGTGCTTCAACGAATTCTCCATCCAGATGGCCTGGGTTCGATCCTTCACTAGGTCTGATTGAATTTGTGGTGGACAAAGCAGACATTTTAGATGGGCTTTCTTGGGATACTCCAGTGTCCTTCTATCACTCTACCTTACCCTCATTTCATTTGTCATTTGCTACAGATAAAAATAGGCTGTAGTAGTCTTGGGGATAGTACAGGTTTCCGATGCTGATATGGGAAGGGCTTGGGTTCTTGGCCTTGGGTTTTATCAGATACTCGTCTGAGGATGGGACCTGGCAATGAGAGGACTGAGGAAGAATGGCCTTCTGTTAGCATCGGATTCACTAATGCTACCCGGGCCACCTGTCGGACAATCATCACATAGCCTATATAATAAGTTACACAATGAGTCGATTTAATCCTAAGGGCAAGGATCCATCCCGGATCCTGTCCACGATAAACCAAGCCAAAATACGTTTACATTAAGGTAAACTGTAACTAGATGAGGACTAAGCACTTCCCAACACTCTCTAGAACTTCATCTATGTTTCATTTCCGATTTCGCCTCTCAATATTTTTGTTATTATTCCACACATGACTGAACTTGTGTATTTTTGCATTACTTTTGTTATCATATTTGATAAGAGCCACCGGCGTAGCTCTGTCGGTTAAGGCGCTTGCCTACCGATCCGGAGTTGCGCTCGGGTGCGGGTTCGATTCCCGCTTGGTTTGATTATCTGTTTGGGTTTTTTACGAGTTTTTTCCCAACCGTAAGGCAAATGTCAGGTAATCTATGCCGAATCCTCGGCCTCATCTCGTCAAATATCATCTCACTATCACCAATTCCATCGACGCTAAATAACTTCGTAGTTGATACAACGTCGTTAAATAACCAATTTAAAAAATCATATTTGATAAGGCGTCCAAGATTCTAAAAACATGAAAAATTTTTTCTGCTTAGATTTTTCATCCGTAATTCATCAGAATCCTTACTGACAGTACAGAAGAGAACAACGCAAAATCATTGTAGCATATGGCTTCCAATAGACTAAATCTAGAGAATTCTTACAGAGAATGTTACAATGAGCAATTTTCTCGTTTTCGTCGTCGACATCTTCCAAACAAGTGGTGCCTTGTAGTCTGTTAGGTCTCGATCCATCTCTTTACTGGTCGACCAAATTGATCGTCTATCTCTTGGATTGGAACGCAGGGATCGTTTTGAATTCCTTCCACTGTCCATTCTGTTAACATAGTTTATTGAATTCTTTCTTTGTGTTCATATGTACGAGTTTGAGAGTTTCCATGTTTGGTTCTGTCATTTATTTTGTGATCCCAATTAGTGTAACTTGCAGATCGCCTCATAAATCTCATTTCCTCTGATGATGTTAGACGTGTTTAATCCTTTTTTCTATTCTTCCAGTCTTCACATCCATAAGAGAGAATTTGCCTAGCGAGAGTTTTACATAAACTCGATATTCAATTTTTTTGGACTTCTGAAAGTTTCTTCACTATTATATTTACTGTATAATGCTTCTAATTATTTATGCCACAAGGGATAAATAGCAGTTATCAGCCAAGAATAATTTTGCGATAGCGATAGCGAGGGCTGGCAAAAGAGTTCGAGACTGGATAGTCTACTTACATCACGATATGCATAATAGCATTTTTTTCACTCCCACATTCCACAAAATAAAAAATAGTTTTTATTTTTATTAATTAGGCCTATTTATTTTTACACTACATAATAATAATTATCAGTCACATATAGGCCTATTACGAACCCCTTCTATCACATATTACTTATAGAATTTGCATCATTTACAACACATACCACTTACACCATATATCAGTTATCACTTAAATCACTTACACTACATATCACTTAGGTTATTTATCGCTTAGATCTCTTATCACTTAGATCATTAATCATTTACACCATGCATACCTTACATCACCAATCATTTACTTTTCTCATCATTTATCCCTTACACCATTTACATCACTTAACTCAAATCACATATCACTTATGTCACTCACTTATCATTGACATCAATAATTACATTATATATCACTTACATTCAATGTCAATTGAAAAATATTAACTAGCTAATGTATTTTCATTTTTGTAGGAAACTCAGTTACTTATCTCTAGAGAGGTAATGTTAGTAATGTTATTCAGATCAAGATCATGCATGAATGATAACGAAATGCCAAGGTAACAGCAAGTCATGGTAGAGTCATTAGGATTATGACAGTGATAGTGTTCCTTTTAACAGTAGTGTAATTTCATGAATTCATTATAAACACCAAATAATTTGTTTTGTTTGATAGTAATGCGGCTATCGATAGAGTTCGATGTTCCGATGTCCGGCATATCCTTGAAATTCATAGTCCTCTTCATCCTCCTGTTCTTCTTCATCATCATCATCATCATCATCATCATCATCATCATACAAAATTCAATTTAAGACAGGCCTATTATAATTGGCCATTCCATTGCATCTTGGATCTTAAGGGTCTTCTTTCTTCAGTTCAGTATAAATGAAGATGAAGAGCTACCCGTTTCCATTTCTTGACTTTAAATATTCGGGCCATATTTTTGCGTAGTCGATGTTTAAACTATTAGGTTGGTGCATAATTCCGTAGCGATTTTTCATAAGTTTATTAAACACATCAGATACACGCCTGTAGAAATCGCGTGATTTTGAGTTAAAAGGAGTCTTCAAGCCATGTTCGGAGCTCATTTTCATCCGAAAAGGGAGTTCTTGGAAGGTTATTGAATAGAGAGCGGAAAAGGTGAAAATCTGAGGGCGCAAGATCAGGTGAATAAGGTGGGTGCGAAATTACTTCCCAACCCAACTCCTGGATAGTGTTTTGTGTCAGGTTAGCAGAGTGCGGACGGACGGTATCGTGGAGTAGCATCACTTCACGCAGACTTGTTGGTCGTTTTTCTTGGATTGCGTGTGCAAGACGTCTCAGTTGGTGGCAATAAATGTCGGTAGTGATGGTTACATCTCGGGGAAGCAATTCGTAGTACATTAGATGCATAACATCTTCTGTGGATGCGCGCTGGCCTCTGTACGGGGAGTTGCTTTTTTCGATCTCAATCATTCCTTTTTTTTCCTTAAGTTAGCATAAAGATACCATTTCTCGTCACCAGTAACGATATTGGATAGGAATGTTCGATGTTATTCACAAGCCAATCGATGACGAGCAAGCAAAGATGCACATACGGCCATCCGCTGATTTTTGCGGTTTTGGTTGGAGTGTGCGGTACCCATACACCTGATTTTTTAACTTTGCCATTGAATGCAAATGTCGCACGATGGTGGAATGGTCACAGTTCTTCACATTTACCAGTTCTCGGGTACACTGATATGGATCATTGTAGATTAATGTGTTTAAACGGTCTTCATCAAACCCCGAAGGTCCTACTGAACGAGGAGTGTCACTAATGTCAAAATGACCCTCCTTAAAACGAGAAAACCATTTTCTTGCCATGCTCTCTCCGATAGCATTATCTCCTTACACGGCGCAAATGTTTCTGGCCGCATCCGCTGCTTTCGCCCCTCTATTGAACTCAAAAAGAAGAATATGTCGGAAATGTTCCAATTTCTCCACTTGAGACTCCATTTTCTAGCGTCCACGGCTCCACCCACTATCTGAAAAAATGAAACCTTCAATATGTAAACTCAAGCGCAACAATTGAACTTCAAATAAAAACTGACAATCGATAAATAAACCCATAGCAACCGGAGTACTGTACCAACACGCGAAACAAAAACGCTACGAACTTATTCACCAACCCAATACATCACTTGCTACATGCAGTTCTTTCCGTGATATACTCTATGCACTGTTTTAAAGAGGTAATAAACTGCAGCCTGTCAGACGCCGAGTAATCTCATTTCTACAGCATCACTTCTCCTTGTTTGTTGAACTTTGTGATCCAGGATTCTGACCCTTAAGTAAAATGGAACTGACCACAAATTTAAGAAACTTTTGTCCTTTTTCTCTTATTTCTTAATTATTTCTTTTACTGTGAATTTTTTTGAAATTAAAAAGTTTTTAGAGAATTATAGTAGCAGTCTCTACCATGTAAAAGGTTTTCTACCGGCATTTCAACGTTTCAATTAATCTAATTTCATGTAATAATTTTGTTTAACTCGACTTGTCTCCACAGTTCTAACTACTTAACTGTAGGAAATGTGTTTTCTCTTGACAGACTCGTTGACCCCTTTGTCCAACTTTCTGGTCGCCAATGCATTTTTAGGTCTGGTTTACAGCGTACACTCCAAACTTCATCCTGACGTGCTAGAAACTCTCTACCAACTTTTAAATGTTCGCAAAACTTAAAATACGTAGGACAGACAGACAACGAACCATGAATCTCACGGGATCGATTCAGAGACTTTATCGTGGAGTGTTGAGGAATTAGAAGCTCTGAGTGTGAGGGGATTCGGATTGTATAAATTGCAAGAAAAGTTTAAAAAGGAATTTACGACCTATTCACAGTTTCTTCAAGCTCTATCGTGAGAGATATAGGCTACCTATAAAAACTTTTTAAGTTGATACTTGCGGTAAATACCGTTATGACTGACAACTGTTCAGTGACAAAAAAGATAAACTTTCACATCTTGAACTAATAATAATAATAATAATAATAATAATAAATCAACTTGACAGTTGATCTTCTGTCTATTTTAGAGCACTTAGGAATATACAGCGTGTTGAGAAAGAATATCCAATATTTTAGGAGGTGTTAGTATGCATCAAAACAAAAAAGTCTAATATACATGGGCCCTACAACACATACGTTCTGAGATCTGAACACTTGTTCATAGGAGGTGCTCAATGTGACGTCCATTCATGGCAATGCATTCCACTGTCCTTCGGCGTAAGGAATCACGCACTCTTTTGAAATTGACCTGGTTGTTCTTGATAACCCAAAGTCTAGGGATTTAGATTTGAAGAACGAGCAGGCCAAGGTGTGGGGCCTCCCCAATCAATCCAGCGGCCCTGAAATGTCAGCATCAGGTGTTCACGCTCATTGCGGAAAAAATGTGCTGGTGTGCCATCATGCATGAACCACGTCTGTAGTCTTTGCTGACATGGCACATACTCCAGCAAGGTAGGCAATATATTAATTAGAAAATCCTGATAACGAGCCCCAGTTAATCTCTGTGGTAGCACGTAGGGCCCTTAATCTATCGTCAAGAACGCCTACCTATACGTTGATTGAGAATCGGTGCTGATGCCTTGTTTCTTCAAGTGCATGAAAATTTTCATCAGTCCACACATGCTGATTACGAAAATTCACAACACCATCTCTGCTGAACCCCGCTCATATACGCAACCAAACTTTTCTTTTCAGTATTCCTTGCGACGTATCAGTATTCCATGCTAGGAGTATCAACTACGGTATGATTATCTGGTTGTCTGCTGTATTGTAGGGCAGAAAAATGCATTGCCATAAATGGACGTCACAATGAGCACCCCCTATGAACAAGTGTTCAAATCTCAGAAAGTATGTGTTGTAGGATCCATGTTTATTAGACTTTTTTTCTTGCTTTGATGCATACTATCACCTAAAATATTTGATACTTTTTTTAACATCCTGTATTTCTGTTGTTGACAAGCTATTTTACCTCTTCTAAGATGATTTCGTTAATATAGCATTTTTATTTGGAATGCGTGAAGAGATACGAGTACATTCTCGTATCATCATCGGCGATCTTCTACATTGCTGACACAAAGACTGGAATACTTCCGGATTGTAGACAGCTGCTGTCTGTGTTACAACAACCCCGAGCAAGCGGTCACCACTCACCGCTGGCGGGTTATCACATAGCGGCCCGCACACTACGCTGAAGAGTCTTCTTGTACAGTGGAAGTTTTTAAAATTTTTACCACGTGAGAGTTTCCATGCAGTATGGGAGAGTGGTGTTAATGAAACGTCTCTCATCAACAAAACTAGCAAACTCTGTTCCAATCCACAAGAACTTGTATTACTTAGCTTGTGTTGTTTAATACAAAGTGATAATCATGCGACATGCTAACCACATAATCAGGAATTCCTCTTTTTATGTAGGTCAGAATGTTTTTAAACATGTTTAGTAGCAAAAGCTTGAATTAATAATAATAATAATAACAATAACAATAATACGAGTAATAATAATAATAATAATAATAATAATAATAATAATAATAATAATTCATATTTACACTGCGGAAAGATCGAAACTGTTTGATATATTTTTATAATGAGTATATTGAGAAAGCTGACTAGGAAAACAGTTCTCAATAGGCCTGGCTATATTAGGATTGCACAGTTGTTATTGATAGATTGTTCCCGCAAATAGACCAGAGAAAAAGGTTACATTAATAAGTTTAAACATACATAGGTATGTACAGCTGTCAAAAAAAAAGTGGCCGCACTCGTGAACAGCGAATCTTTTCAAAGTCTACTTCGGGTCGCGGCGATGTTACACGATGCATGTGCTTGTACAAGCAGTTCCGGAACTATGAAAGTGTTCCATATCTACGCCTCGTAGACCAGCGGTAGAGTGCTTGTTTAATGATTCAAAGGTCGTGGGTTCGGGCCTTCTTCAAGTTTTCATTTTATTTTTTAATCGTTCTTTATCGATGTAAATGATATTCAAATTATCATTTATATCCAGTTATCGTTCTTTATGGATATCACGTTATTTATATTTTGTTATCGTTCTTTAGACATATGAATAAAATTCAGGTCATTATTTGTATTCTGTTATCGTATTATAACGATATGAATAACAATTATTATTGTATCTCTAATGGGGGGTTAGCCCTATTTTACATATGTATGTTAGGGCTATAGTTTCATACACAAAAAAGATAAGCATAAAGAGAAATGGAAAAGAAAATTAAATTAGCTTACGCGATGTAAACAAAACATAAGCAATCCGTAAATTAGGCATTGCGATTGCAAAACAAATATCACGTATCAATTTGAAACATACAAAAACATTAACAACACACATACGTAACACTTCTATAACACAAATATGCAGCTTTCCGTACCATACATCATAAATTAATACACAATAGTCACACAAACACAATCAAACTATAATTACGACATTGCGACGACATCAAATATCCCATAAATGACTCACATACATAACAAATCAAGCATCCGTTACAACACATACACTTCAACATAGTAACCACACTTTTAAAAGTTACAAATTTGGCTCCAAGAAGAATAAATAGGACACTGTTACTAATTACTATTCTTCTACAATTTCTTAAATACATCTGTAATAAATCTGTGAAATTCCGATAGGAATAATATTCACGTTTTTTATATTGTTATCGTTCTTTAGCGATTTAAATAATATTCAAGTTATCATTTATATTCTGTTTTCCTTCATTAGCATTATAAAACAATATTCAAGTTATTTATATTGTTATTGTTCTTTCGCAATATATTAATTAAACAAACCGATATTTATCATTTATATTCTGTTATCGTTCTTTAGTGATACTGTATAAATAATATTCAAGTTCTTTATATTGTAATCGTTCTTTAGCGATATAAATAACATAAATTTAATATTAGGTTTGGAAAAATCCAGTTGCATAATACTGGTATTAGTTTTTCTTTTTGTATTATTACATTATACTATTTTGAACCACAATAAAATGAAAATGAGTAACGAGGAATTGAACCTGAGACGTTGACATCTAAATTCCGACGTTCGTCCGCTGAGCTACGAGAGCAAAAGTGTGGAAACATTTTCGGAAAAATTGGCCCAATCAAACTCTAAGATTTTCTGATGATTCGTAGAAACTAGTCCAGGATGCGGGGGGCAAAGGCTAATTGAGATTTCCCGGTCTCTGACCGGGTCAAACATCCTGATAGAATTAATATTTAACCCTTGCCGTGACTTTCGGTGAAGTCTGGAGGGCCCAATTAGTCAAATCCACTCTCCTCATCTCCACGCTTGGGCCCCCTGGAATTTAATAAAATGCGAAAGAGATAGTGGTGTGCGGAAAGCAACGGGATGTTACCGCATTTAGGCCTATCCTTCCCAAGAAAAACTGCAAACATGAACAAAGGAAGCTTTTAATAGAAGAAGAAGAAGGATCTTCTGCGGACCTCTGGAAAAAGAACTAAGGAAGAGACTAGTGAAGTGCTTTGTGTGGAGTGTGGCATTGTATGGGGAAAGAGCATGGACATTACGACGAAATGAAGAGAAACGAATTGAAGCATTTGAAATGTGGATGTTGAGAAGAACGGTGCGTGTGAAGTGGACAGACAGAATAAGAAATAAAATTGTGTTTGAAAAAGTGAGTGAAGAAAGAATGATGCTGAAACTGATTAGAAAGAGAAAAAGGAATTGGTTGGGTCTCTGGTTGAAAAGAATAATAGACGAAATTAGGATATGTGGATCATATGCGGAGACTAAGAGGAAGGCAGAAAATAGGAAAGATTGGAGATTACTGGGTTTGCAATGAAAGACCTGCCCATGGACAGAACATTTATGTATGTATGTTCAGAATGCCTGGAATATCGTGTCTAAGAACAGCCGCTATTTGCAAAGACTAGTCAATTCCATGCCCACTCGACTGCAAGATGATCGAGATAAGAGGAAGATAGACTAAATATTGAATTGTGGCTTTTTGTTTTGTTTTTTGAACGCTTAATTGTTTGAATGTTTTAAGGCCGACGCCAGTAAATTTGTTATGTTTATGCCACGAAAGATATTTTAATGAGAATAAAATCTTTTTTTCTTTCCATTTGCAGCCACAATATCATAATGATAATGATAAAGTCATGGCATAATATATTAATGAACCTGATGTTAATTACTAAAATAATCATAAAAAAGAAAGGAGCCATTATGTCTAGTTTGTCTCTCTCAAAAACAGAACAAAAAAGGACATAAAAAGCACGAGGTTGTAGTCGAACGCAAGACCTCATGAATAAGAGGCCTGAACGCTACCATTATGCTATCGAATAACACACAGTATACTTCAATTATAACTGTAGATATCAGGCAACGTGGTCCAACAACATGTAACATCGCCTGTCTCCGAATTGTAGCGAAGATGCCCGAAGGGAACTTGGTTTCAGGAGAGCGGCCACTTTTTCTTCTGACAGCTGTACATATACATTCGGAAATAAAAAAGTGGCCGATGTCCAGAGGTTCACACAGCCTCCCAAATCGATACAGCTGCGAGAAAATGTTTCGATAAATTAAAAATTCTATCTTCTGCAAATATAAAACTCAGAAAAGTTGGTTTTGCTAACTACAGAGTATTCTCCAGGAAAAAATTTCCTTACAGATAAATGTCGTCAGTCTTTTTTGTTAATGGTCGAACGCGACTGGTGAGGAAATAGTGTGTACATTTTTCCTGGATCGAGTGTGGGGAGACTTTGTGCATAATACAGGCTGAAGGAACTTTGAAATTAGAGCATTAGTATACAGCTAACTTCCATTAAGTGCAGCTGAATTTAGTTCGTGGCAATTCAAAGAAGAGCGAATTTTCACTTATGGTATGTATATAACGCAGAAATCGTAAAAAAAAAGTGTCGTGCTGTATTTCTAGGGAAATATCTTGACGTTGAACAATCATGTGATTCAACAATCAATACTTCAGTAAAAAGGAGAGAAACCGGCTGATTTTAAGTA
This sequence comes from Periplaneta americana, assembly GCF_040183065.1. Taxonomy (NCBI): domain Eukaryota; kingdom Metazoa; phylum Arthropoda; class Insecta; order Blattodea; family Blattidae; genus Periplaneta; species Periplaneta americana. Next base: position 98,904,221 of record NC_091122.1, on the reverse strand, counting down.
TAAGAAGGAAAACCCGATAATATAGGCTATATAATAGAACAGTCTCCCACGAAATAGATTAGATTAGATTTATTTATTTAACCTGGTAGAGATAAGGCCGTCAGGCCTTCTCTGCCCCTCTACCAGGGGATTACAACTATAACATGAACAATAAGATTACAATTAATATTAAATTTACAATTACAATTACAATAAAAATTAAAGTACGACAAGAATACCTGATTAATGAAAGCTAGACATTTTATCATAGAAGTTAAGAACAAAGAATATTTTTATATTTACTAAATTACAAATTAAACCTACAATAACAAAATTCTATAGTGATGAAATTACCGGATATTGAGATATTTTGTGGTAGATTAAAAGAACTATTTACAAGAAACCATGTCTGAACGAGTCTCAATTACTGACCAAGTGCCTAGTAAGTTTGCGTTTGAATTGAATTTTATTTCGACAGTCCCTGATGCTAGCAGGTAACGAATTCCAGAGTCTTGGCAGGGCTATTGTGAAAGAGGATGAGTATGAGGAGGTGCGATGGGATAATATTGTTAGTATTGTTTCATGGCGAGAGCGTGTGTTCAGATTGTGGTGGGAAGAAAGGTAAGTGAAGCGAGACGACAGGTACGAAGGAATAGAAGAGTTCAAGATTTCGAAGAGAAAGAGAAGTGAATGTAAATTTCTTTTCTTATCTAGTTTAAGCCAACCTATTGCTTCCAGGGATGGGGTAATATGATCATATTTACGAACATTGCTTACAAAACGTACACACAAATTATGAGCACGTTGAAGTTTCATTTTGTTGTCGCTGGAAAGGTCAGTCAGTAAAATGTCAGCATAGTCAAAATGGGGAAATACAAGGGTCTGCACAAGGGACTTTTTTAAGCAAGAGGGAAGATGAACATTTATCCTTTTTAGCACATGAATAATAGAATATACTTTTCTGCAGGTTTCTGTGATTTGCATGTCCCAGTTGAGATTATTATCCATGTGAATGCCAAGATTTTTTACCGAAGAACTGAAAGGGATATGCACTGTACTTACTTTAACGGGGGAAATGTCGAGGTGCTTTACAGCGTCGGTTTGCCGTTTGTGTCCTAATATGATTGCTTGTGTCTTTCCAGGATTGATATTAAGATGGAATTTCTTTGTCCATGTCACAATCGAGTCAATGTCTTTGTTCAATTTATCTATAGCGTCATTTATTCGATCTAAGCGGGAAGAGATGTAGCATTGAAGGTCGTCAGCATACAAGTGATAGTTACAATGCCTTACATGAGATGTAATATCACTGACATATATCGTGAACAACAATGGTCCGAGTACCGAACCCTGTGGTATACCTGATGTTATGTTAAACCAGGAAGAGCTTCGATTCCCGGATACAACACATTGTTGTCTTTCCCGTAAGTAGGATTCGAACCAACTCACAGCAGTCTCTGACAAATGCAGATTTCTCAATTTATGGGTGAGCAGGTCGAAATTTACAGAGTTGAAAGCTTTGCTGAGGTCAAGAAGTGTTAGTATTGTTACTTTATTAGAGTCGATTGCTTCACGAATGTCTTCTGTCTCTTTAAGTAGAGCAGTACTTGTGTTGTGTCCAGCTCTGAAACCTGACTGATACTTGTCGAATAGTTTGTGTTCGTTCATGTAGTTAGTAATTTGTCTGTGTACGATTCTTTCCAGTGCTTTTGATATGGCTGGCAGGATACTGATTGGTCTATAGTCGTTCGGGTCGGTGGGAACTTTGACTTTTGGAAGAGGAAGAACGAAAGCTTGCTTCCATATTTTAGGGAAAGTTGAAGTGATTAAGGAACTATTGAATATGTGTGCAATTGTAGGTATTACTATGTCTTGTATTTTCTGTATGAGTAATATGCTAATGTTGTCTGGCCCTTGAGCTTTCGTCTTGATGCGTCGGATGGCTTTCATTACGTCAATAGGAGTGACGTCAGTAAAATAGAATTTGTCTCGAGTTGGGGGAGCTGAGTCAGGCTAAACTGTGTCTTGTTTCGTTGTGTTGTTTAAGGTCGGGTCCTTTACAAAGTGTTCGTTCAATCGGTCAAGTGGGATGGGTATGTCTGCTTGTTCACTAGCCCTTCCAAGTCCAATGACCTTCAGATTTTTCCATAACTCGGAAGGGGTTGTGTTGGGCTCTATAAGTTTGTAGGAGTATTTGAGTTTAGCGTTTCTTATTAGTTGAGTCGTTCTGTTTCTTAGGTGTTTATATAAGTTAAAATATTCGTCGTTTTTATTGCGGGTGTATTTCCTATAGGCTAAATCGCGTTCGGACATCAGGCTACGTATTTCAGTCGTCATCCAAGGGGCTGGGGTCTTTCTGGTACGTAGTTAAGAAAGTTAAGTCAAAAGACAGGTGTATCCAAGACGTCGGCTTTGAAAGCGACGAAAATATTAAAACTAAAGCCTTGTAAGATAATATACAGCAGTGCATAAATTGAATAAAACGTACCACGTGCCTAGGGTTCAATTCTATCAATAGAGACGAAATGCGGCTTCTGTCTAGAAATCTTTTCAAAAGATGTGAAATGTGCATTTTATGGAATAGTCGACAATCCCAGCACTTACTGTAAGATAAACAAATAAATTATATAATTATGTAATATAATGTGTAATTCGCTAGATTTTATTGTCGAAATGTGGCGCACTGAATCACCGCAAAGCGGGCTGATACTTGCCTATGACACTTTTCGAACGGCGCCGTAATAAGCGGAAGAACTAAACCACTATAGTATGGATGTTGGATTGCAAATAATCCAGACAAGTCATAACTAATGACCGAGAGTTAAAAAGAGGATATAACAATAACTACAATTAAACTAGAATACACATAATAATTCGCGCATGTCGAAAAAATTATTTCCTTTAACAACACAATCAGAAAAGAAGCCTCAATACGTATCTCCACTGAGTGAGAATAATTTTAGAGGTTAAACAACATTCTTCTGGACAGCAAAACGTTACACATTGGCCTAAAAAGCCACTCATGGACATGTGCATATTCCATCCCTCATCTACAGCACACAGACTTAGCAATCAACAAGGAAAGATAGGGAAGTAACATCAGTCTGCCAAAGAAATGTGAAGAGGCTCTGAGCATTAGTGTAGAAGAGCGACAACGGAATTAAACCATTAGAAGTAAAACGAAGATCCAGAATGTAGAAATCCCCGCTAGGAACCTGAAACCACGGGTCTTCTATCTTGTTTTAATAGAGTTTCGGTAGAAATTCCAACCCTGATGCATTACAGTTTGTCGTTGGTGTCTTCTTGACAATTGTTAATTCAGCTGACACGAATGCGTCCGACTGAAAGGAACCTCAACTGGGCAGGATATGTGGTACGCCGAGACTTCAACCGGTGGACGCGTCGACTCATTGCTTGGGATACAAGAATTGCCCAAAGGAGTGAAGGAAGACAGGCGACAGAGGGTCAGACCACCTTAAGAAGATATTCGAAAACAGGTCAACGAAGACCAAAATAAGACAACCTGCGATAGTGAGATCAAATCGGAAATGTCAAATTGGCATGAGCTTTTGCGGAGTAGCTATCCGGAACCGCATAACCTAGATACCTTTACATCAGGGAAAGAGGTCCTTGCCCTCACGGGATCTGGGATATGTTTATCTATTTCATTTCTTATTTATATCCTGTTATGAATGACAATATCTGGAAATTTCGTGTGAAGTATTCACAATTTATATTTTTCTTATCTAAAATAGACAAGCTACTTTTTTGTTTTATTTACAGTCCTGTATGTCATGTTATGAATGGCAATATCAGTGAATACTATGTAAAATATTATTTCATTGTCCTCAATAACTCAGTTTTTCACATATATCTAAATGTAATTCCTACACAATAACTGTTATTTTAACATGCATCTTGCTCTCAGCATACCACTATACAACTGATTGTCAGCAACTTATTTTGGCACTGAAGTAACAAAACATGTTAACTTGAAGCTCATGTGGCTTAAAATTACACTTTTTTTTTTTTCAGAAAAAACGAACTATACGTGTGTTATTACAAAATAATACGCGGCACAGGGAGTGTCTCCACCACCATACTGTCTCCTCGAATCCTGTTGCGTTGCTTAAAAATGGCACTGTATTTCATTTATATGCATATATTTTAAAAAGAGAATTGTTAGTGTCATGCGGGATAATATTTAGAAAATTTATAATGCTAGTGAGCACTCACATTTTAGAAAGTCAGTATTTCAGTCTTTCTGACGGTTGAGTGACAGAAATCGTTTTTCGTGTGTACTGTTGCCCTGGTTTGACGTAACATTATGTAAGTTTTTACCAACGTTTATTACAAACACTCGGAATATTGATACATGAGCCTTGCTTCATTTTATAAACGTTCCAAACATATTCAGGCTTACTGCTTCAGACCAGAGAAAGTGTGTTTCGATCTTTGGAAAAACTTGGATTTGAAGAAGGTTTTTTCTAGCATATAAATTTATCCTGTAATCCATTCCATCATTGTTTCATTTCTTTCACTTTACCTCACCATGTTGTTGTTTGACTTATTTACAATTTGTATGACTTGAGACTATCTCGGCGCTGGTTCTCTATGATGGTTTCACGAGCTGTCAACCGAGTCAAATTGTGGATATTTACAGTTATTCTGTTTTCCTTTAAAACTTCTATTGCAGTATTAAAGCTGATAAATGATTGGTTTAATGCAAATAAAGTAGCATTTAATATTGATAAAACCAGTGTATGTAATCACATTTACTGCACATAATAGTGCTCGTTTTTCCTTCAATATCAAATTATACGGAACTGATCTCAAATAATCTATAAGCACAAGGTTTCTGATTTGAAATTGGATATTCACTTGAACTGGAAAACGCATAATTGCTCCTAAATTGAGCTTTGACTACTGTAGAGATGTCCGCGACGCAGAAACCAATTTCTGGTTCAGCCATCCTACCTTCAGATTGCGTGACGGGAGTCTTCCTCTTTCTACATTCCTCTCCCCAATACTGCTCCAGCCGCTCAGACACGTGCTGTATTCTCGCAAACTGATCAGTGATCAGGCTACAAGCTCCACCCTCCCTTTCGCTCGTCCGCCCTCACACTGCGTTCAACGCACCTCGCGGACAATTTACATGGCGACATCTCTACATTGAGATAATTATGCTCTATTTCCCACCCTTAAAACGTCATACTTTGCATACTTTAATGGAATATGGATTAATGAACTAATTTATCTCAAGTTAAACATATTTTTGTTTAAAAACAAAACAAAAGGCCTTAAAAATAATATCAAGTGTGCATAAAAGGATATTCTTTAAAAATATTTTCCAAAATTCAGAAATCTTGCTCTTAACATTTTGAATGTATTTTTCTCTGATTATGTGTTATGTTAAAATCAAGATATTTTTAGTATTAATCAGAACATTCATAATTTTGATACAGACACAAATCAGATCCCATTATACCCTCTGTTAATCTGAGCTGTTATAAAAAAGGTCTTCACTATTCATATATTACGGTCTTCAGTGCACTGACTAATTATTTATTGTAAAACTTTGAAGGGACGGGAGAAAAAGTTTATATCAGATTAAACAAAATTTCTCCATATTTATATATTCTACTCAGGGATGTTAAAGCGCCTGCACTGCGCGCTTATACTAAAAGGAATACAAATCCATCAAGGTTCTCTTCTTAGCAAGATAAAGTACAATCATCGCTCTTACGGAAATGTCGTGCGGGTACTTGAGAGTATGCAGTGCAGGCGCTTCAACATCCTCTCCTCTGTGGATGAATGTTTATGCTTGTAAATTAAATTAATCTACTTGCTATATATTTACTAATAATGCCTTATATACTTTTGTATAATGTTTTACCTGTTCCACATCTCAAGGCTATTCGTACAATGCTTATGTAAGATTTATGGAATATAATAAATAAAATGAAAAGTGAAATGAAATAAAAGAAATAAAAAAATTACTGGCTTTTTGATAACACTAATTTATGGTAAAATTTATAGCCTAAATTTGAGAAATCACCAATTCCATGATCCATATGTCTCGTAATCTACTTGGTATAGCAGATAGCCGGTCTAAATCATGTTTAGAATGTAAGCTTTTTCGTCTCGCGCGGAACATCGTTGGGTTTCTGAAATAACAGTGTGTAATGTCCAACAATATGTAACTTAACATGACTTAATAAATAATGCATTTTATTTCAAATTGTAATTCACATAGTATCTCAAGTGGGACCGGTCTCAGTTGATACAATCTACGAGTACTACATACATGGTTGTAAAAATGTGCAGGTCATGAACAAAAAACCTTTGTGACTACCTTTGCATTTCCATAACAACCTTATTCCCAAATTTAACCACTTGGTTATTTCAACATTTCCACATCCTATTCATTGTCTGCCTTTTAGTACAGTATATTGTACCATTGTCATTATCCAGGTCTTTGGTCAGATGGCCTGCCGATAACATATGTAATTTTTGGAGAAAGAATGTTGAAGTAAACCTAATAATTTTGATCAATTGGTGCGTAAATACAAAAGTGGAAAAATCATTCAAGCAATATTTTCGCGACAGTTGTCAAGTAAAGAGATCGTATAAACATTAGACCGTCTCAACTGTTTTTGCTTATTGTGCTTCGGTCATTTGATAAGGCTCTATTTATTGCTGTTCTGATATAATCCCAAATTGGTGAGGCGGTGACAGATTATGGTCTTATATAGCCCTTACACGGTCAGTAATACTGACGAGTAATATTGAGCCATTAATACTGACAGTACGCATCAATATTGTAGCGACCATACACGATCAGTGTTGCTGTCGATATTTCTGGTCAGTATTAATACCGCTTCTTGTTCAGTACAGACGCACAAGTACAATGGATCATAATACAAGAAACATGTTTAGCTATAATTAGATTAGATTAGATTAGATTAGATTTATTTATTTAACCTGGTAGAGATAAGGCCGTCAGGCCTTCTCTGCCCCTCTACCAGGGGTTTACAACTATAACATGAACAATAAGATTACAATTAATATTAAATTTACAATTACAATTACAATAAAAATTAAAGTACGACAAGAATACCTGATTAATGAAAGCTAGACATTTTATCATAGAAGTTAAGAACAAAGAATATTTTTGTATTTACTAAATTACAAATTAAACCTACAATAACAGAATTCTATAGTGATGAAATTACCGGATATTGAGATATTTTGTGGTAGATTAAAAGAACTATTTACAAGAAACCATGTCTGAACGAGTCTCAATTACTGACCAAGTGCCTAGTAAGTTTGCGTTTGAATTGAATTTTATTTCGACAGTCCCTGATGCTAGCAGGTAACGAATTCCAGAGTCTTGGCAGGGCTATTGTGAAAGAGGATGAGTATGAGGAGGTGCGATGGGATGGTATTGTTAGTATTGTTTCATGGCGAGAGCGTGTGTTCAGATTGTGGTGGGAAGAAAGGTAAGTGAAGCGAGACGACAGGTACGAAGGAATAGAAGAGTTCAAGATTTCGAAGAGAAAGAGAAGTGAATGTAAATTTCTTTTCTTATCTAGTTTAAGCCAACCTATTGCTTCCAGGGATGGGGTAATATGATCATATTTACGAACATTGCTTACAAAACGTACACACAAATTATGAGCACGTTGAAGTTTCATTTTGTTGTCGCTGGAAAGGTCAGTCAGTAAAATGTCAGCATAGTCAAAATGGGGAAATACAAGGGTCTGCACAAGGGACTTTTTTAAGCAAGAGGGAAGATGAACATTTATCCTTTTTAGCACATGAATAATAGAATATACTTTTCTGCAGGTTTCTGTGATTTGCATGTCCCAGTTGAGATTATTATCCATGTGAATGCCAAGATTTTTTACCGAAGAACTGAAAGGGATATGCACTGTACTTACTTTAACGGGGGAAATGTCGAGGTGCTTTACAGCGTCGGTTTGCCGTTTGTGTCCTAATATGATTGCTTGTGTCTTTCCAGGATTGATATTAAGATGGAATTTCTTTGTCCATGTCACAATCGAGTCAATGTCTTTGTTCAATTTATCTATAGCGTCATTTATTCGATCTAAGCGGGAAGAGATGTAGCATTGAAGGTCGTCAGCATACAAGTGATAGTTACAATGCCTTACATGAGATGTAATATCACTGACATATATCGTGAACAACAATGGTCCGAGTACCGAACCCTGTGGTATACCTGATGTTATGTTAAACCAGGAAGAGCTTCGATTCCCGGATACAACACATTGTTGTCTTTCCCGTAAGTAGGATTCGAACCAACTCACAGCAGTCTCTGACAAATGCAGATTTCTCAATTTATGGGTGAGCAGGTCGAAATTTACAGAGTTGAAAGCTTTGCTGAGGTCAAGAAGTGTTAGTATTGTTACTTTATTAGAGTCGATTGCTTCACGAATGTCTTCTGTCTCTTTAAGTAGAGCAGTGCTTGTGTTGTGTCCAGCTCTGAAACCTGACTGATACTTGTCGAATAGTTTGTGTTCGTTCATGTAGTTAGTAATTTGTCTGTGTACGATTCTTTCCAGTGCTTTTGATATGGCTGGCAGGATACTGATTGGTCTATAGTCGTTCGGGTCGGTGGGAACTTTGACTTTTGGAAGAGGAAGAACGAAAGCTTGCTTCCATATTTTAGGGAAAGTTGAAGTGATTAAGGAACTATTGAATATGTGTGCAATTGTAGGTATTACTATGTCTTGTATTTTCTGTATGAGTAATATGCTAATGTTGTCTGGCCCTTGAGCTTTCGTCTTGATGCGTCGGATGGCTTTCATTACGTCAATAGGAGTGACGTCAGTAAAATAGAATTTGTCTCGAGTTGGGGGAGCTGAGTCAGGCAAAACTGTGTCTTGTTTCGTTGTGTTGTTTAAGGTCGGGTCCTTTACAAAGTGTTCGTTCAATCGGTCAAGTGGGATGGGTATGTCTGCTTGTTCACTAGCCCTTCCAAGTCCAATGACCTTCAGATTTTTCCATAACTCGGAAGGGGTTGTGTTGGGCTCTATAAGTTTGTAGGAGTATTTGAGTTTAGCGTTTCTTATTAGTTGAGTCGTTCTGTTTCTTAGGTGTTTATATAAGTTAAAATATTCGTCGTTTTTATTGCGGGTGTATTTCCTATAGGCTAAGTCGCGTTCGGACATCAGGCTACGTATTTCAGTCGTCATCCAAGGGGCTGGGGTCTTTCTGGTACGTTTGGTTTTTAATGGTGCGTGTTTGTAATAAAGTTGAAGTATTAACGTATTGAATAAGTCTACTTTCTCGTCTACAGTTCGTAATGTCCAGATCATGTGCCATGGAAGTTGCGCAGCGTCTTCTTTCAGTGCAATATCATCTATTCTTTTGATATCCCTGTAAGTAATTACTCTAGGAGTCGATTTAGGACACTGCAGATTAAACGATAGATAAATGATATCATGCCCTGATAGTCCTGGTGCAGGCAACTGTCCATGCGTCAGTATTTTGTCGGCATTGTTAGTAATTATCAAGTCCAGTAATGTGTCTGTACCTTCCGTATGATATGTGGGAGCTAGGGGTAGGATTACCATATCAAGGCACTGAAAGAATGATTTAAGTCTTTTAGTCGTACTAGAATGTAAGTCAAGTAAGTTTGAATTGAAGTCACCCATGATTATAACGTTCTCATATTGCGGCGTTACGTTTAGTAAGGCGGTTTCGAAACATCTACGTCATATATATGTGGGGGTTTATATACGACACACACTAGACATTTTGTAAATAAGGTGCAAATTTCAATGAACATGAACTCGGGTTTGGCAGAGTACTGGCTTGGAGAATGATGAATAATTTTAGGTCGCAAATCGGATCTAATATAACCAGCCACCCCTCCGCCTCTCTTGCCCTCTCTGTCATTATGGCAAAGCGTATAGCCAGGAAGGTTTACGAGAGTGGAAGGAAGATTAGGATGTAACCAAGATTCGGAGATAAGAATAACGTGAATGTCTAAAGGTGAGAAGATAGAAGAAAATTCGTCAAAATGACACAACAGACTTTGAGCATTCATGTGAACAACATTAAGTGACAAAGGAGAGAAAGAAAGCGCAGCCTTGAGTATGTCTGCGGTACAGGGCAGTGGGCAGGTAGGATTGCTATTGTTCGTGTTAATAGAGGGGACCGGTCTCTGTACACTGACCTCAGGGACTGTCGGGTGAACATGCTGCTTTTTGTTCTCAATTGTACCAACTTATATGCAATTCAAGTTTTTAAATTATTTTCTAGCAATAATAACTTAAAATTACAGTACTAAATGATAAAGAATGTGAAGAAGAAAAATAATTAATTAATAAATAACGTTATTATATGGTAAAAGTTAAAGTGACTTACAGTACTAAATGATAAAAATAAGAATGAAAAAGAATTAATTATTACGTAAAGTTACTGATAGAGTAAAATTTAATATAGATTGAATATTGCAGTATATTAAAATTAGTTGCCTTACTAGTTTTACGCAGCCGACTCGTTCAGATCATGTCTTCTGGGCATTTAATTCTGTGTTTGTGCTCGCCTACTTTGACAATAATGTCTCCGTCTTGTGTCCACACGTTTTTCAAGCTGTATTTAGTTATGCATTCTTTTAACAGATTATGCCTGGCTTTAGTTAGGTCTTCACGGACGGTAACAAGACTACCCTTTAACAGTTTTTTGTTTCTGAATACCTCAGCCCTCTTTCTATAGCTGACGAATTTGACAATGATAGGCCGAGGTCTATCACTGTTTCTTCGCCCCACTCGGTGACTTCTGTCGATATCACTTTCAGTTAATTTTACTCCTATTTTAGAAGCCACGTCAATGGCGATAGTGTCCGTGTTCTCAGACTCACTTTCACTCACACCGAATATAATAATATTAGCACTAGCCACAAAAAAGAGTTATACCGAGATAACAGGTTAAATATTGGCTACTAAGCGAAAGATATAGGCTAGAGAAATATAGCTTACTGGTGCAGAATATAACAAAAACTATTGTCGAATGAGTGTGAGTCTACGTTAGGCAAATTACTTCAATTGGTGAGCCAGAATACGAACATGAAGACCTGTTTATCAGTTGAAGAGAGACTGGTTGTAACACTGCAACTGGAAGGAATTTTGAAGATTTAAAGTTTTCTATTAAAATGGCACCATTGTCTATCAGTTCAGCAAAATATATATATATATATATATATATATATATATATATATATATAGTGCTTAATTTAATGTAACTAAACAAGAAAAATGCCGAGTGATAAATAATGCTATTAATAATGCAATACTTGTTTATTATAATAAACAAAAATAAATTTCGGAATCAGGTTCATTCCTCCGTATATGGGACGAGAAGTGTCAGCAGATTATCGTTATGACCTGATACCTCAGTTGAATGATTTTTAAGGTTAAGTTTAGTTTCTGGACTAGGTAATATATCCACAGGAAAATTAGGAGTTCAAATTGTTGTATCATTGAGAGAAACAGGAACTTCTGAATTCTTCAAAAATCTAACTGCATGAAACGTGCATGATGATGGTTTATATTCATCATCTGTACCAGTTCTTTAGAGCTTCGGCGCTGTTATTTTCTTTAATCCTTCCGATGATTAGAGCGCAAGGTATTTATTTTTTTTCTCTCACCTTCACGATTGGCAGTTGGCTTAATAGTGTGTCAAGTTATTGTATTCCGTTTGTTTATATTCACATATGAAGTGGTGGATGAGTCCCATAACTCAGGTAATTCACTGATATCTCCAAGTTACCTGCTCGTACTCCATCCGTTGAATATTCCGCCTGGAAGGTGTTAGCACACACGTCATCGTTCATGGTTGCTCCTTAAAGAATTGACGGAAATACTAATGAGCGCCTCTACATGTCAGTATCCCCGCCACATCGCATTATTGATGGAAATCCGGATCTCCATCAATACTGGCCGTCATTCCATCATTCCAAACCACACACGATCAGTATTACTGTCAGTATTGGTTACTGACTGTGTAAGGTCTGCATTAGGAACAAAAGACTTGCTGAAAATTCAATGCTACTGGCGAGAGGCTGCTCTTGTAAGTTAGTGGATATAGTCTAATTCTTTAGAATGGGTTGCCTTTAAGACTTAGGTATCCAACATTGAATCGCACAAACCAGTTTGATGCTGACCTACTACTGACTACCTTTTCACCTTCCTTCACATATTTCTTCAGCTACTAATTTTACACTCATGTTTTTTTCTCCAAAAGAAACGGAGAAGCTCTCGAATTATGATTGTCGTCACATATTTCCAATGAGAAACCGAAGTTAATAAACACTACATATCTACTGCAAACAAATTATGCAACTAAATGTTTCTTGAAATGTATTTCATAATAATACCAACAACAGATATGAACAAATCGTCTGATGCCTAGACAAATGAGTATAACATTTATAGGGAAAGACTTCGGGATGAAAATGGCTGTGATTTACCCTCCTTCGAAGAGAAAAGTTTATTAATTTGCATGTACAGTAAATTGGCTTCTCTTTCCAAATTTATATTTAATATGAATGAGTATAATGACTAATATGCACTGAAAGGTGCTTCGGAACATGGAAAACAGTCAGGAGCACAGAAAGTGTATGATGACTTATTGCAGTCATTCAGAAGCCCTCGACCAAGTGCTGAAGAAAATCACAAACTCTGACGTTAAGATGATCTCCTGAGGCTTTAACGGTCTAATAAAACGATTGGCCATGTATTGTGGGTCCCTATCACCACAGCATGGCGCGTCCTCAGGTTGCGGATAGAGGAGACGGCCTCCAGATATGGAGGGTAGCTGCGAATATATTGAATAAGCAGTCGTGGACAGCCGATAAGGGGTGGTCCTCCAGCTTGGGGGTTGGGCGAAGGGCTAACAACCCATCACCGTAAAAAAACAGCTTGTTAAGTATCCCTATAATAAGCCTCGGAATAGGACTGATTCTCTGGCACGACCACAGCAAAGGAATAAGGTTTTGAGATTTGGCACTTGGAACGTAACTAGTCTTTATAGAACAGGAGGGGTAACATTAGTAGCTAAAGAACTAGCTAGATATAGAATAGACTTCGTGGGAGTACAAGAGGTTAGGTTAGATGGGAATGGCATATCACAAATAGGAGATTACTTGTTGTATTATGGGGAAGGAAACAATAATCACCAATTAGGAACAGGATTCTTTGTTCATAAAAGAATAAAATCAGCAGTAAAAAAGGTCGAATTTATCAGTGACAGGTTATCATATTTAGTACTTAAGGGTAGATGGTGCGACATCATAGTTATAAATGCTCACGCCCCTACAGAAGAGAAAGACGACCATATAAAGAATAGCTTCTATGAGGAATTGGAACATACTTTTGATCAGTTCCCTAGATATCACATGAAAATTTTATTGGGGGATTTCAATGCTAAAGTAGGACGGGAGGATATTTTTATACCAACTATTGGAAAAGAGAGCCTACACGCAATTAGTAGTGACAATGGAGTTAGATTAGTCAACTTTGCCACATCGAAAAATTTAATTGTCAAAAGTACAACATTCCCCCATAAGGATATACATAAATATACTTGGACTTCTCCAGATGGATTGACACACAACCAAATAGATCACATCTTGATAGATAAACGGAGACATACTAGTATAGTAGATATTCGAACTTTCAGGGGTGCAGACTGTAATTCTGACCATTATTTGGTGATTGGAGAATTAAGAGAAAGATTATCAGTAGCCAAGCGAGTAGAGCAACAAGTTAATATTACTAAATTCAATATTTTGAAATTAAAGGACGAGGAAGCTAAGCAAAATTATCAGGTCGAAATTTCGAATAGGTTTGCCACTTTAGAAAGTTCCGACGAAGTTGAGAAAGAATTAGATGTTAATAGCGTGTGGGAAAATATCAGAGATAGTATCAAAATTGCAGCTGAGCAGAGCATAGTAGAAAGAAGGAAACAGGCAAAATTGAAATTCTTACAGGATCCAGTTGAGGAGAAGAGAGATAATTATTTCAATGAAAGACGGGAAGCAAGTCGTACACTTAGGAATAAAAAGAGAGGTTACTTGAAGGAAAAACTAAATGAGGTAGAAACAAATAGTAAGAATAAAAACATTCGAGATTTATATAAGGGTATAAAGGAATTTAAGAACGGATATCAGCCAAGGGTAAATGTGATCAAGGATGAGAATGGTGACTTGCTTGCAGACTCTCCATCAATCCTAAACAGATGGAAAAACTATTTTGCGCAACTACTAAATGTACATAGGCCAAATAGAAATGATCGGGACGAAATTGAAATACAAACTGCTGAGCCATTTATACCCGAACCCACGCTTTCAGAAGTCGAAATTGCGATAGAAAATCTGAAAAAGTACAAGACTCCAGGTATCGATCAAATTCCAGCAGAATTAATACAAGAGGGCGGAAGCGCATTATATAGCGAAATTTATAAACTTGTACTTGCTATTTGGGAAAAGGAAATTGTACCAGAACAATGGAAGGAGTCCATAATTGTACCTATTTTTAAAAAGGGGGACAAAACCAACTGTGGTAACTTTCGAGGAATATCACTTTTGTTGACGTCGTACAAAATTTTGTCCAATATTCTTTTGAGAAGATTAACTCCGTACGTAGATGAAATTATTGGGGATCATCAGTGCGGTTTTCGGCGTAATAGATCGACTATTGATCAGATTTTTTGTATTCGACAGATAATGGAGAAAAAATGGGAGTATAAGGGTACAGTACATCAGTTATTCATAGATTTCAAAAAGGCATATGACTCGGTTAAGAGGGAAGTATTATATGATATTCTTATTGAATTTGGTATTCCCAAGAAACTAGTTCGATTAATTAAAATGTGTCTCAGTGAAACATACAGCAGAGTCCGTATAGGTCAGTTTCTATCTGATGCTTTTCCAATTCACTGCGGGCTAAAGCAGGGAGATGCACTATCACCTTTACTTTTTAACTTCGCGCTAGAATATGCCATTAGGAAAGTTCAGGATAACAGGCAGGGTTTGGAATTGAACGGGTTACATCAGCTTCTTGTCTATGCGGATGACGTGAATATATTAGGAGAAAATACACAAACGATTAGGGAAAACACGGAAATTTTACTTGAAGCAAGTAGAGCGATCGGTTTGGAAGTAAATCCCGAAAAGACAAAGTATATGATTATGTCTCGTGACCAGAATATTGTACGAAATGGAAATATAAAAATTGGAGATTTATCCTTCGAAGAGGTGGAAAAATTCAAATATCTTGGAGCAACAGTAACAAATATAAATGACACTCGGGAGGAAACTAAACGCAGAATAAATATGGGAAATGCATGTTATTATTCGGTTGAGAAGCTCTTATCATCCAGTCTGCTGTCCAAAAATCTGAAAGTTAGAATTTATAAAACAGTTATATTACCGGTTCTTCTGTATGGTTGTGAAACTTGGACTCTCACTCTGAGAGAGGAACATAGGTTCAGGGTGTTTGAGAATAAGGTGCTTAGGAAAATATTTGGGGCTAAGCGGGATGAAGTTACAGGAGAATGGAGAAAGTTACGCAACACAGAACTGCACGCATTGTATTCTTCACCTAACATAATTAGGAACATTAAATCTAGACGTTTGAGATGGGCAGGGCATGTTGCTCGTATGGGCAAATCCAGAAATGCATATAGAGTGTTAGTTGGGAGACCGGAGGGAAAAAGACCTTTAGGGAGGCCGAGACGTAGATGGGAGGATAATATTAAAATGGATTTGAGGGAGGTGGGGTATGATGATAGAGACTGGATTAATCTTGCACAGGATAGGGACCGCTGGCGGGCTTATGTGAGGGCGGCAATGAACCTTCGGGTTCCTTAAAAGCCATTTGTAAGTAATAAAACGATTGGTTCAGTCATAAATAACTTACATTTTTTTATAGTAACAGGTGTGATTAACTTCATTACAAAGGGAAAAATATTTCAGTTTATTCCTAATCTTGCTAAGACTGCCACATATTTCTTAAAATAGCAACATAGCCATCCTAATTTGCAGGGGTCAGTTCTATTAGGACTGTAATGCAGCAAGCATGACTGGCATTTTGTTTTAGTATTGCAAGCTAAGATTAGAGAACCAAGCAAACATGCCATATAGGCTATGTGTTATGTACTCGACATTCACTGAACTGGAATGCAAGACGTAAAACATGTCGTAAAAAGTAAAGTGATCCCTGTCATAGGCATGAAGCGCCACAAACTAGGAGGAGGGTAAAGCTCCCACCTTTTCTAGACAATAGACATTATTAGCAGAAAGAATGTCTATCTGTTAGAGGCTGAGTAAACCCTAGAGCCGTAGCACGGACGTAAGGACTAGAGCAATGAAGAAAATCCACAACCTCATCAGAAATAGAACCCGCGACCTTCCGGATTGCAGCGCAACGGCTTAACCTTCACGCTACCGCATTTTCGTTCATTTCTAATGTGAAAAACATTGTGAATGGATGCATTAAATAACTCCTGACCGCAAGCTTGGCTTTCACGTCGTCGCGTTTGGCGTTTACTTTTCATTGTGAATGGCGCTCACTATTCTATAATGTAAGGTCTATGTCGCTGTTATTTTTTTCTCTTAAAAAATTATTTATTAGCTTAGTGCTATCGCAAACCACTTATTACTTCGTAGAAAAAAGTTGATTGTTTTTTTTTTTTTTTTTGGCACTCCATTTCCTTAAATTTTCTACCATAACCTTCATCACCACCACCACTGTTTAGTTTAAACAAGAAACCAAGTGACTGTTTCCATAAGTTTAACACAATTTCATATCATATGTATTACTATATACTTGCACAAAATTTCCATTGAACTAGCATGGAAATCTGGAATTAATTTCAATAATATTTTATATAAAAATGATATATTAATATGATAATAAAAGAGATCACTTTTAGGTGCTAAATCTAGTTCAATTCCAGACATATAGCCATAGGATCGGTCGTATTTTTGTTTCCGGAAATGTAATTAATTTTTCTTTTCTTAAATAAATTCACAATCTTTTCAGTACACACTACCTGTATGTTGTTAATTTATTGATAATATTGTCACATCTTAAAGTGCGGCTAGAATAATATAGAAGATAACATGCCTTATCTGGTGTGAAATGTGAGCTCATATCTTGAACTTTGTAACGTTGTAACTCACCATGTCACGAGACAATAATTAATGGAACTATTTATAAACATTAGAAAGTCGAGCTTAATTAAGGAGTTGCTCACGAATGTATTGGTATCAGTTGTTTCTGTGCAGACTTGCCACATCATTTGAAAAAAATTAGCATTGTCTTTATTTATAACATTTTGGTCCCGCCTGATATAGGGAAAATCATTAAAACGAGTTTAACTAAAAGAATAACTTATGCACCTGGGCAACGACTCTGTTGGTAAATTGGTATATACAGCTGGCCTCATATGGGTGAATGGCGATTAGTCAAGTACCCGTTTTAACAAAAAAAAATAAGTGTAGACCCTACATTCTGGAATATATTTTAGCTCTCTTCACGAATTAATACACACAACATCTGTATTTTTTTTTTTTTTTTTAGTATTCTTTGAGGATAACAACCACTTGATTTAATCATTGTACATTTACAAATGTCCATTTCCGAAAAATGTGAACATTATAGTTAATTTATTGTTACATCTTGATACTGCTAACTTACTTTCGATTATTCATAGTAGCGATATCATAAATTTAAAAAAGAAAAAAAAAAAAAAAAAGCAACAGATAAAATTTAGTGACGACTTAAGGTAAATTCCTATCGATTAAGTAGGGAAGAGCCGACACAAAAGCTTATTGCACATTTTGCTACAGGCCTAATGTTATGTATAGTATATAGGGTAAAGGTTGGTAGTATAGTGATGCGAGTAATATTGTGATAGTTCTTTTTGAGAATTTATTATAATTATACTGAGCGAGAGAAGGACCGGTTTTGTGCAGAAACTTGTCCACGAACATTCCCTTAATACGTTGACGCAAAAAAACGATCTTCCTCTCGCTCAGTAAATTTGTAATAAATTCTCAAAAAGAATCATCACAATATTATCAACCTTTACCCTATGTAATGTAATGTATGTATTGTATAGTATGGTATAGTATTATAGTATAGTATAGTATTGTATGTATGTATGTATGTATGTATGTATGTATGCATGCATGCACTCGTATGTTTTGTATTATGTATTCAGAATCTCTCATGTTTTTGTTTCCGAAAATGTAATTTATTTTTTCCATAAGGAAATTCATAATCCTTTCAGTCCGAACTATTTTCAAGTCCTCGTTTTTTTTTTACTTGCTTATTTCACGACACTGTATCGTCGACGAGGTTATTTAGCGTCGATGGGATTGGTGATAGCTAGATGAGGCCGAGGATTCGCCATAGATTATCTGACACTTGCCTTGCGGTTGGATAAACCTCGGAAGAAACCCAACCAGGTAACGACAGCGGACTAGCTACGTTGGTGGCTTTCAACTCCTCTTGACATTGTAAATGTACAATACATCAATTTCATAATTCAACTTATTGCACAAGCTTTATATAGAAATTGCTGTTTTTACAATGGGTGGCGCCTTATTTTGGTCATTACTGTACAACATCTTTGGCTTTAAATTTTTGTGAAATGAAACGACTTCATTGATGTCCATGTCGGCCTTCTCTTATACTAAATATCGCTCTGTCAATTCGTGCAATTCTCGTTCGTGACACGGTTGTCGTGACCATCCGCTACCGCCTCAAGTTCCTCAACCTGCTCTCATATTGTAGAACATGAGATTCCGTTTCATCTATTTGATCATTTTGTGCTAACAGAGCTTCATTGAAAAGAATTTTGGCCGGATATCTTCTCCTTTTTTATCTTTCCCCTCTTCTCTTTCTCCTTCCTCACGTGCTTCACGTCAATCCTACAGTGACCAAAACGATCGCAACACTTGAGCTTACAAAAAGTGTTCATTGTGTCCCATCCAGCTTAAACAAGCAGCCCAGAGATAGGCACACATTCATAGCCGATATTGTTGTAAAGCAACTACAATTTTGAAATTTTAAATCTATTACGCCACTTACGTTTTCTCATTGTGGTTAAAAATGGCCTGTAAATTTTGTCTAGGGCCTTCTTATTAAGGAACAGTTATTTTTGCATCTCAAAAATTCACCAGCGTTATGTTTCTTTCGAAAGAAGCTGTGCTAAGGATTTCTATTGCCCTTAGAAATCCATCACGGTCGAGCTGGTTTCAATCCCCGAGTCGCTGATATGTTAGCGATCTACGAAACCGGAATGCGCTATTTAATTCGAAATTCCAAAGTAAATATTTATTTCAAACTTGTTTACACTATTGAGTCTTAAGTAAAGTACCAATTATTATTGTACAATAATAAATAAATCTCCTCTGATTGAGGTTCTGGCTGATGTACAGCCTTAGACACAAAAGATGCCCGATCTCCATTAGCGTAAATTTGTCTAAGTCCACTTCGGGCAGCGCCTGGTTCACACGGCTATGAAGAGGATGTTTCTTTTGCGCCTAATTTACTCCTTGAATATATTTTAGTTATAGATTATTCATAACACTTGAACTATAAACAGACAGAAAAAGCAACAAACAAACAAAACAAACGGACTCGTGCATAAAAATTCCTTTACGTGTAAACTATGCTCTCACGGAATCAACCGAAGTATTCCGAAGGGGACTTTGCGAATGACAGACGGTCATTTTTTGTGTCCAAAGCTGTACATCTATTATCACGCAGTACATCTCACTTGACGATACGTGTCAAAGGAAGGACAATATTGTTTGTATACATCTAAAGTCTGATTAGTGTAATATGTATTTAGTCAGTGATGTATGCAATGGAGGGAGAAAGGACCTGGCAACCCTACCTCATCTCCTGACCTAGTTGCCTAATGAATGATGCCTTCTTGGTGTCACTTGTGGGGTCCAGACCTCTCTTCGGACAGTTGACTAAACAATAAATGAGCTGACAAGAATAGTAAAATACTATTATTCTAAAAACAAGTAGAAACATATTGTTACTGCAATTGTTATGTTAGAATAGTTTAATCTATTGTTGTTTTGGTAATAATGATCTAGCAAACTCAGATTAGAATTTTCGTGGTGAACTTTAGGATGTTTTAGGCTTTTAAAATTCGATTTTGTAATTCATAACTGTACTTGCATAAGAAAAGAATGTGCAGCATATCATTAGATTTAAAGCACTGTGTTAGTGTATCATAACTACAATCATTTCACACTTTTTATGAAACATTGAAAACTCTTTGCACATTGTATAGGGCTCCTACAAAAGACCTTTCCGTTTTCGAACACATGTAATTTACGTTCTATGAATCTGAGATGCATGAAAGTAGCATAGAGGCATATGCCTTTTTGAAATCTATGAATAACTGATGTACTGTACCCTTATACTCCCATTTTTTCTCAAATATCTGTCGAATACAAAAAATCTGATCAGTAGTCGATCTATTACGCCTAAAACCACACTGATGATCCCCAAGAATTTCATCTACATATGGAGTTAATCTTCTCAAAAGAATATTGGATAACATTTTACACGACGTCAACAAAAGTGATATTCCTCGAAAGTTACTACAGTTATTCTTGTCCCCTTTTTAAAGATAGGTACAATTATGGACTCCTTCCATTGTTCTGGTACAATTTCCTTTTCCCGAGTAGTAAGTACATGCTTATAAATTTCGCTAGATAATTAGTGGATAAAAATAATTTTGACGTGAAACGTCTATGTTCGAGGTAAAAGAAAGAAACA
The DNA here is from genome assembly GCF_040183065.1 of Periplaneta americana. Classification (NCBI taxonomy): domain Eukaryota; kingdom Metazoa; phylum Arthropoda; class Insecta; order Blattodea; family Blattidae; genus Periplaneta; species Periplaneta americana. The sequence goes on along the minus strand of NC_091122.1, from coordinate 98,883,399 downwards.
TTTTAACGTTTAGACATGAAAGTGTACTCTGACATCACTGGTGGTACCATGAAAACATAAATGTAAGATGAACTAGAGGAAATAAATAAATAAATTTCAAATCCATAGGGCTAACGGCTTCAACCGTAGGGTACCTGCATTTGTTCTAAAATTAACATGGAGGCATGAGATAATTACTCTGCTATTACAATTCACTCTGGCTCGACCCCTAACTGATTGGTTGAGCTTTTTCACACAATAGTCGTGGAAATATTGGATATATGGTTTATGTATGTATATGAATATCAAATAAAATACAGAAAGTGCATATTGTATTGGTATTGATATTACTTTATTGCCATAAAAAAGTAAACGGGCATAGGCAAACATTTATATATTTAAAAAATCATTAACATTATACAAATATTCTTTTGTTAAAATGGACTTAATTTTAATCTTAAACACATTATTAGGCAAACATCTCATATTCAGAGGTAAACTACTATAAAATTTGACTGACATAAAATAGCAATTCTTTTGAAACATACTAAAATGATATAATTTATTTTTTAAATCTTCATTTTCCCTGGTAAAATGACTATAGTGAACATTATTTATTACAAATTTGTCTTTGCCTGTTTTTACATTTAAAAGCACCGGTATGTAAAATATATTAAAACTTTGGACAGTCATTACTCCTAATTTTAAAAACAATAGTTTACAGTGAGCTAGGTAAGATTCCTGGCAGATTACTCTAAGAGCTTATTTTTGCATTACTTTTATTCGAGTACAGACGTGTCACGCGATCATTGGTATTTCCTTAGATTCCTGTCAATTTCAAGTTGTGTAGAAGCTCTCCAAGTATTATTGTTCCCTATCGTAAGTTAGTGTTTGTGTGAACACCGTCTGTAGCTCTGCAGAGATTAAGGGGATACTCTACTTCCTCCCAAATGCGTTTTTGGCATCGCAGTGGTAATCCTATATTTCAGATGATGCATGTTACAGGTTTTCTCTGCGCAAACAATGTTCATTTTTCATATACCCAAATGAAGAAATCCATAAGCATGAGGTCAGAGCTTCTTGGTATCCAGAAAAAAGACACGATTTTACGCATACAAACTTAATTCAGATATTAAACATATTTGAATATCGTCCCAAACGTGTCGAATTTGCGAATCATGTGTTGAATGAAATTGACAGTGATGGACATTACTTATAACTTTTAATTTTTACGAGCGCAGCTGTATTCCACATCAGTGGCTGGGTTAGTAGTTAAAATTGCAAAATATGGAGTTCACTACAACCACACGAGATTTTTTAGTATGTTCGTGTTACTCCAAAAGAGAGTGTGTGTTGCGGATTGATGTATGATCGTGAGATGCGACCACTAAGACTCACGGATTTATCTGTGTCGTGATATGTAGTAACCTAACAACATCTATAGCAACTATAGCAGCCATAATTCGTGATAAGATTCGGCTTACTATGAGCTAAATCGAGTATCATCTTGAAGTAGCAAATAAAGTTTGGAGAATTTTTTAAAATAATTTCAAGGGAAAAATTTTTCCGCGGCCGAGTATCGAACTCGAGACCTTTGGCTGAGCGCGCCAACGCTCTACCGACTGAGGTACTCAGGAAGTGTAGCCGACACCGGCTCAACTTTTCCTTTTATGTCCACATACCTCAAGTGGGCTGACAAGACGCGAGAACACAACACTGAGTGCACACAAACTCTTTGTGACTTGATTTGTGATTTTCTGTTAACGAACAGTGACGAAATTGTGCAAATCTGCAGAATTTCTACATGCCGGTACTTGAAAATAATAATAACAACAAATAGTTATTTAGTTCCATTGTTTTGCAAGTTCTTGAAGCATGAAAACAAAGACTTTTATTTTATTATATGTAACAGAATTAGGGTTGAAATTTGATCTAGACTTTATTTATTTCTGAACAATAGAGGACACAAAAAGCTCTTAACATTTATTATAATATAAATAGTCCCCAGCTTATTGATACACATCTGCCAGCGACGAGACAGTTTCTTTATTCTTGTTTGAAAGCACATTTTTGGCTGTCTGTGCAGCCACTTCCGCACTTCTTTCTTTTCCAGAGCATTGTTTGCAAATCTTTTGGCCCCTAAGCTTTCCTTTAGCAATCAAAATATGTGATAGTCGTATGGTAATAAATCCGAGCTGTATGTACGACGCGGCATCACTTTCCAGCTAACAAGCAAACATTCTGATGGGGGCAGATAAAAAAGTTAAATTTTTTCTTCCACCATGTTAATAATGTCAAAAGAAGTGCTTATACAAATTTTGGCCACTTGAACGCAATTACGAGAACCGTAAACACTTTCAATCTCTGTTCCTCTCTCAAAGTGAGAGTCCATGTTTCACAACAATACAGAACAACCGGTAATATAACTGTTTTATAAATTCTAACTTTCAACTTTTTGAGAGCAGTCTGGATGACAAAAGCTTCTCAACCGAATAATAACAGCTATTTCCCATATTTATTCTGCGTTTAACTTCCTCCCGAGTATCATTTATATTTGTTACTGTTGCTCCAAAATATTTTAATTTTTCCACCTCTTCAAAGGATAAATTTCCAATTTTTACATTATAATCATATCCATAATTCATACATGTTTATGTATGTATGTATGTATGTATGTATGTATGTATGTATGTATGTATGCATGTATTTATATCTAATTGAAGCGTGCATTTCCAGAACGTTGTAAGTGCCAATTTGTAAAGTTTACAGTAGGAACAAAAATAGTTTCATACAGTACATACAACGTTGTGATTTGCGCAACCTGAAAGTGCACTACTTTATTAATTGGAGCAGCACTTTCTTCATAACCTTTCGTAATATTGCCAAATATTGCACCTACAACTGATATATGTGAAAAAATAGATTCTCCCAGTATCGGCACTTACAACATTATGAAAATGCACTCTTCAATTATTGTTGTGATTTGTTTGAAAAGCGTCATGCTGACAAACGAAGCATCGGAAACAGTCAGAAATGAAATTTGGCATTTTGTATTCAGGACTAAAAATTCATAATTGACTGTACAAACAGCTAACAAAAGAGGGGAAGGGTAGTTTATGCGTTGTGTTGGTACTGCACATACAATACGGAAAGCGACACCGCTTTACAACGCACAAAAGCGGAAGAGACAAAATGGTTGCGTTTCCCGATGTTCGATAAACTTTGCGTGCAGATTATTTTAACGCTTCGCTAATACCCGAATGTTTAAACTGTTTTATTGTCCAAATTACCATATAATTGTCTCACGTGCGAATACATCATAGAGTTCATAATAATATCTTATCAGTTAAGAGTTTTATGGGAACTGATTATGCATGAGTTTCTTAAGCTTCACAGTAGCACGGATATTTGAATATACCAAGGCTAAAATTGAAGACCTCTCCTGAATAAAGGTATAATCGATAAATCTATATTACAGGTTTAAGCAGAAAGGAAAATAATTTTAGGGTCATATTTCGCTAGGTCTTTATTTACTAGCATAACCATTTGACTAATCGAGGATACAAGTTTACTCTGCTCTTGGATGCAATAATTTATATTTATAAATGAATGCTTCGAAATAATTGCTTTTCCACCTAAGTCACATATTTCATTAATTAGATGTTACATCCTTTACCTGAGAGGACTTCAATTATTGCAGTTATTAAAATCGAACTTAGCCTTCGTTCGCCTCAATATTTTTAGAGACTTATAACTACAGTAGAATCTCTGTTATCCTTGGTAATGAAGGGGTTGGCTGAACGGTTAATCGAAAAATCGGATAATGCGTACCATGAGAGATTTTGTTACATTTAGTGAATAATACTCACACTTTCATAATTTCCTCCATGACCTTGTGTTTAGCATGCTCAGTAGTGGATCAGGAGTTCACTAATTTAAGTCTGGTTGTCAACGACGGGTTTTTAATGAGCAAGGAAACTCCTTGTAATGACTCTCTGTGGAAAGATAAATAGTGGAGATGTCGTTTTTGTAGATTTACATACTTTATACACTCCAATCACGTATTATGATGAGTTTCTCCTTTCCTAAACCACTCACTTGTTTACACTTTTTTTCAGTGCTTAGCACAACAATATTTCTTTTGACACCCGTAGAAGACATTTCATATAAAAGTTATATACTTAGTACGACAATTCGAACAATAGACCATACTGTGTAAGGGAAAAGGCTTGTAATAACACATTCTAGAAATAAAAAAACATGCAAATAAAATATGCAGTACTTCCTATATTTCTGGAGCAAAACAAAGCGAGACAAAGATAGACGATTAATCCACCAATCGGTTAATAGGATGACGGATAATCCAGGTTCTACTGTATGTCGATTCCCAACACAATAGTTGTGCAAGAAGCCTTCAATACTCTCATTAGGCCTACACCATTGCTTCTTTATAGACATGTATCATCACTACATTGCCCTGAATATCTATATCCGTCTGTCTGTCTGTCTGTCCATCCGACCGTCTGTCTGTCAGTTTTTGTCTCTGCCTGCCTGCCTGCCTGCCTGCCTGTTACTTTATCCCTCTGCCTCTTTATACCAGTCATTTTCAACTGGCCAACCTGTGACGTCGGAGTGCATTTCCCCTCTCGGAGCAGAACTAGTAAGCACATGAGGAAGAGTAATGTTGTGTCTTCGCTATTTAAGCATCCATTTCTTTCACTGCCACTCCCCCTACTTTGCTCTTATAGCTATGCTTCCCCTCTCAAGGAGCTCGAGAGCAGAGACGTGTGCAGTTGGAAGTGCCTACTTTATATATCTCTGTCTGTCTACTTGCAATAAATATCTACTTATCTATCTTTCTAAACGTAGATCTGTAATCTGCGTATCCTAAATATTTAATTCTTCCCTCTACACCGTTTAATGCAATCCCTGTCTTGTGTAATTGTATGTATGTGTGTATGTATGTATGTGTATGTATGTATGTATGTATGTATGTATGTATGTATGTATGTATGTATGAGAAGGAGAATACTTAAAATTGATTGATGGCGTTCTTTGGTAGAAGCAGCAGTTAAGCTGCTGTAGAATGCGAAAGAGGCAGCGACTGTGGTCTCTCTTATAGTTTAATATCCTTGCCGTTATTGTAGGGCCGGGAACAACAAGTCGGTGGATTGCGCTACAGAATGGATACCTACTGCGGTTTTAAGACTGCACTAACCTTTTCCCTCTGCATGCCATTATAGTTGTGAGAAACATTTTGATGAGGGAATTGAGCACTTTCCCAGTGCTTAAATGCTTCGTTCTAAGGTAAAAGAGAACAATTACGAGTAAGAAAATGCTTTCCTTCCAGTTTACAGTCTTGCTTACTTCCAATCCAATTTCCATTTTCTCAAAGAATCTCTAGATTGGTTAGTTATGTCACTTTAATTCAGTCTACTGAATTTCCTCGTTATTTGGAAGCCCATATCTTACTTGTGCAGCGACGTAACTATCGTACATGTGTCCATTGTTGTTCGATACTCTTTGGTTTTTCGGGCAACGAAAAAATGAAGAACTCACTTCTGGCAAAAATTTTCCCATCAACACGGCCAAGAGGCTAACGAGAAAGACAGGCACGAATTGGAGTCACGTGATTATCATGGTCCAGTCATGGCCATATTGACAATCGCCTAATATAAATACATGTTCAAAGTTCTAAAAAACAAAGAAATTGCCATATTAAACTCATGTGAAACATATTCAGTTTTGGCCATGTTATGACTAAGAATGTGACGTCACGCCGTAGCCTGTCTTTCTTGTTAGCCACGGTTCTTGTCTAGTGATGTTGGAAATGTCAAGAGCTCAAGACGATATCGCTTCATAATTCAGCTATTTTTTTAGGATTGCTTACATGCGTCCTATCAAAGCAAAGTAGCCACAATCCTTCTATGTGAATTCACTCATAGATTCGCCCTCGATTGTTTCGCAGTCACCGTGCTGACCTTTGAGTCAAAGGTTTGCGTGTTCAAACCCGGTCGAGGGCGATTGTTTTAAAGAGTGTTAAAATACTTAATATGGCCTCTTTCGGGAGAGAAGTAAAGCTAGGGATCCCGTGTCGTCGATTTACGGCACGTAAAAGAATCCTGTCCTTGAGAGAGGGCTTCAGGCAAAATTTTTCAGTCATTTCTCACTCACATTGAATTTTGACGCTAAATAACCTATACAGTTGATAGAGTCGTTAAATATAACACTACTACTTGATTCATAGATTCTCAATATCATCTGTGCAAGAGCCTTAGCCGACTGAGCTACGCCGGTAGCTACTACATATTAAAGTGAATTAACAAACAATGAATGCTATATAGTACAGAGGTTTTTTCCGGGGTTTTCCCTCACCCCAGTACGAGCAAATGCTGGGTAACTTTCGGTGCTGGACCCCGGACTCATTTCACCGGCATTATCACCTTCATTTCATTCAGACGCTAAATAACCTGGATGTTGATACAGCGTCGTAAAATAACCCAATAAAAAAGAATCACTTCTTATCAATATTCACATAATTGTACATAGCCCTGAATTTACCATTAGCTTCCACCGTAGACAAACATAATGATTAGTGATAGACGTTTGCGTTATCTTCTGTGAGAAGAGGTTTTAGTGTGGATGACACTCTTTTGATTGTTTTTCCCTCTTTGAAATACCGAAACAGAGTTGTTTTTGGCATTTCAATGTCACATGACAAATATCGAACTGTCCACGTTTGTGTAAAGGAGTGTCCTTTATTTTACTCAGATTAAGATGAAATAATTGTTTTATCTTAATAACTATTCAAAAAATTGCTCCCTTAATATTAATTTCATATTCTTCTGCAGAATAGTCTTTGCATTTGCGACCACAATTTCCTCTCTTCTCAGTGCACAACTTGACTTTATCATACTGTTGTTTAGCTCGGTGCTAAATAAATTCAGGGTATAATCAGTAATGTTACTAGAAACTTATCAGCTGCTTTCTTAATAGCACCCCTCTGCAAACTTGCACCTTTTTGTATTGCAGTAAGAACTGCAGAACGGCACTATGACATTCACTTGTCAATTGTTGTTTCTTTGAGGTTCTTCCCCAATATGAATGGGTTGATCAACCCTTTTCTTCAACCCGAACACCACTGCTGGTGGCCATTTGCCTCCTGCTCATATGTAGCTATGTAAATACGAGGCATGTCTTCTCTTCAACAGGCTGCTAGCGGTCATGTGTCGGCACAGTGGAAGCCTCGTACGATACTGCACATAATGCCATATTGTAATAGGCAATAGATTGTGCATGCGCACTAATCCCACTCTTTGAACTTGTATCTGTGTCATAATTTGGGACGGAAGAGTATTAAATTACATAACTCTGATTGTTGCCTTATACATTGTAAATGTTGGATTATTAAGGAATCCACTGAAGTTAAATATTTAGGCTTAATCTCGACAATCATTTAAAATGGAACCAACACGTTAATTACCTTTGCAATAAATTACGTAAAATAATGTACTATTTTGTTTTATTGAGGAATTACTTGTCAATAAGTTAATTACGTACAATATACTTAACATTATTTCAGTCTGTAATTATGTATGGAATCATAGGCTGGAGTAACTCATTTAAAACCAATTTTAACCCACTTTATTTATTACAGAAGGAAATAATTAAAATACTCTATGTCTTCATAAACATATTGGTTTTCCATATCAAAAACTATTTTTAGACTTTAAGGTTCTTAGAATGAACAAATTTATTATATTAGGCCTATATTAATAAAAAATTCGTACATAAAAATCGAAATAACTTTGAATTGTATTCTCATAGTTATGAAACAAAAGGTATGAATTCTTTAAAATTGTTTGAACCAAAATGCAACACTGCTACATTATTTAACCATAGTAGTAATTTAGGCCCAAGAATATATAACAAATTTATTTTTAAATATCCTAATCTTGTCAATACCTCTGATTGAAGTACTGGCTGATATGTATATCTATTATCAGGCAGTACATCTCACTTGACGATATGTGTCAGAGGAAGAACAGTTGTTTGTATGCACTGAAATCTGATTAGTGGAATATGTACTGTAGCTAATCGGCAATGTATGCGTTGGAGGGGGAAATAAAGTGGCCATCCTACCCTATTATCTCTTGGCCTAGTTTCCTCATGAGTGATGCCTTATCGGTATTACTTATGAGTAGACTTCGTGGAATTGCCACGAGAATCGCAAGGTTTACTGCGCACGCAGTATAGACTGTATGAGAAGGGCGCGTGCAAAGGATTGAGTATGCCTCTGATGTAAACACTGAGCAGTATACTGCGGTTACAATAAAACCTGTATCCTGCATTGAAGAAATATAATGAATGATCTTTGAAGTAGGAAATGTCTAAACATGTAAATACACAATTATATTACAGTGAGATATATTAACTCTTAAAATTTATTGTAAGATACATCATTCTTGAATATGTGCATTGCAGTGAAGAGTTACGTACATTTTGAGCGACTGCAAAGTAATCCCCTCCGATGGTCACTTAAATAGTTTTTATATTGGGAAATGTACGTTCAACATCACACGATGTAATACGTGCATATTTGAAGAACGGAAAGTTACTACTTTTTAGTACACCAACTTCAGACGTCTTGTCATGACCTGATAGTACATCATTTATAATTCGAAGGTTGTGAATAGGCAGAATTTTTAGCAATAATGTTTCTCAACTCACATTTCACTTTTTCTGAAATTAGTGAATTGTTATTTTGGATAACGGTTTATGATACTTTATCCACTATATTAAGGGCTTCTGAGAGTTGTAGTTTAGACGATTCTAACAAAATGATGCTTTTGGACACGATTTTAAAATTAGAATCAATGAACAGAATATCTTCCAATAGCTGTTCAGAAGGCAATGATTTTATAGCTGCAATAGCGGAACTGTCTGTGCTATCCAATGCATCAATTACCTCCATTATTTTGCCGTAATGTTCTGCATAATAATTAACAGCATCCAACCACGTTCCCCAACGGGTCAAGACTGGCTGCGGGGGTAAGGGTATTCCAGGGGCAATTATTTGGAACAGCAACACTCATTGTAGTATGTTTGATCGAATTCTTGTCTACACTGAACAAATGTTAAGCTTTGACTATTCCAACCACAGTAATGCAAAAACAAGTGCTTACATAGGTATACATTAGCTGTAGCTGCTCTATCTATTTGGACCGGTCGCATCTCTTAACATGAACTGCTTATACTACGTGACCGGGCGGTCGCTCACCTCCTCTATACTACCGTACATCGGCAACCTGATTGCATGCTGCGTGTGGCAATTCAACGAAGTCTACTTATGAGATTCAAATCTGTCTTCGGACAGTTGACTAAACAACATCATCAACAACAACAATCTTGTCAAATTCAAATTATGGTTTATTTAACGACGCTCGCAACTGCAGAGCTTATATCAACGTCGCCGGTGTGCTGGAATTTTATTCCGCAGGAGTTGTTTTACATGCCAGTAAATCTACTGACATGAGCCTGTCGCATTTAAATAAACTTAAATGCCATCGACCTGGGCCGGGATTGAACCCGCAACCTCGAGCACAGAAAGCCAGTGCTATACCGACTACGCTATCCAGACCGACTTCTAATCTTGTCAATTCTAATGGTTCTAGTATTAAATTTAAAAAGTTATGTATCGATTTTATAAATAATAAAACATTGTAAAATTAAATTTATATATTCTTATTGTGTAGTAGACATAAAACAAATTGTATTATATAGGCTACTTCTTAATTTAAAATCAGGAATTCGCCCCTGATCACGAGTTCTACTCTTTCAGGGGTGAGCTAAAATTTTACAAGTATTATCAAAATTAAATCAATTGCTATGTAGGAAAAAAAATCGATCAACCTCCAAACTGCTCCCTAACCACAGCAGATACGACAGTCGTGTTCAACTGAAAGAGCTGACGAATGCGAACACTTTTCGGCCTGACCCGCCCCTCACCCCGACGCTAGACAGTTGCATAATGAGGCGATAACTCTGATTCTCATGCAAATTTTCTGCAGATGAACTCAAGTTTATCACCACTGTCTGATGTTCTAGAAATAGTTGTGTTCTGGTGTTACTAGCAATCTGTCACATTGTAAAGAGGAATACGAACTAGAAGTGCACACCTTCATGCCTGACACGGGAATTCGCTAGGAACATAAAGACAGGGATTTCAAGTATGACATTTCGGTGCCGCGCCGGTTAGATTCCAGAGCTTCGTTGCTTTATTCAGTTCGTTATTTTATTACGTCCACCAGGGAGCTAATACCAAGAAATTTGTTCATTTCCAAGAAGGAAGTGGAGATTCATACTCCTGCAATAACCACCGGCGTAGCTCGACGATAGTAAGTTGGACTCGAGGTCTGAGGCTGGCCTCAGGCGCGGGTTCGACTTGTACTTGGGGTAATTACTTGGTTTGGATTTTCCGAGATGTTCCTCAACTACAGGGCGAACGTCCGTTAATTATGTGGATTAATTCTCAGGACAAACAGTATATTGTCAAATACCATCTCGCTATCACCATTTTTACCGATAAGGACAATAAGACTTCAGGCTGCGTTGGGTCCGGAACATGAAATGTCCTGCGTCAATAAATAATGTTTCTATTTTCTTACGCGGTAATCTTGCTCTGGCAGTGAAACTAAGATCGCTAGTTTTAAATGGTTGGTGTTCGTTTTAAATTCTGAAAACTATGAGAGCGATTAGAACCCTGATGGATTCAAAACTCGAAGGAACGAGAAAAGAAGTGACAATGTATTCATAAGATCCATGTAATTACTTGAAGCAACGTTTGTGCTCTCGGTTGGCTGTTATTGTGATATTTAATTTTTTTAGGAATTGGTTCTTATTTAAAATAATTCTGAATATGATTGACAGTGAAATAAATGTAATGCACCTTATGTGTTTTATTATTAATGATAGTTTTCTTTTATTTCTTTATTAAATATATACCATTTGTATGTACAAATATTTGTAGTGGAATTACTATGTTTCATTGGAATTGGTTTGTTGGAGAGTCTTTAATACGAGTCTGTGATAAGATAAATAAGAAATATAATTCCTGTAAGAAAGTAAGTGTAGGCTCTATTCTTCTACCAGACACAATATTAATGCTAGAATCTGATTTGTTGTCAATAAAGTGACGTCAGAATGGTGCTACGTAACTCATTGCCGTTGCTAAGTATGTCTCTTCAGATGCTGGAAGTTTCCAGAACATTTTTTTTTTCAATTGACCATCGAAGATAAACATTTCACTTTAAAATTAATTAACCATTTTATGTATGCACTTATTTATTTACTTACATCTTTATGTAGTTATATACCTACTTGTTTACACATTATACAGGGTGAACAGTAAGTAATTTCATTAATTTCAGGGGGTTATATACTTTGAGATATTTCAAACCAAAAATGTTACTACTGTATTGCTCCTTTTTGCTTCCTTTTCGAAATGAAAATAGTTGTATATGAAAAATTTCATAGCATGTTTTGGGAAAGCCACTGATATAATTCCCAATATGCTCAGTCAGTTTCAGAAGAGTCTATTATGATAGCAACTGATTGAAAGAATTTTAGTTTTGTCCTTTAAATGTGCAGAAATTTTATCCGTACAAATGTAACTTTTCGTTCTGCAAAGGAATTTTGTAATGTTACATTATAATGGAGAAAGTAGAGATAAATGAAAAAGTGTTGAAAGAAATGGAAGAAAGTTATGGTATGAACACGTCATGATAATGATGGGCAAGAGATTGACAAAGACTCCACAGTGTATTCGCGGGTTCGGTTCCTAATGGGGTCTTGGATTTTTTCCATTGATCTAATCCTTCCGACAGCACTATGGCCTTGGGGTTTACTCAAACTCTGACAGAAATGAGTACTAGGGGTAACTTGTTTCCTTGGAGGCAAAGGTGACGGGTACGCAGAACTGACATCTCTACTGCCATTAATGCCGATTTTCAGTAAAGGTAGGAAATTTAACCTCTCGATACCCTGTGGCCCTTCATTGCCTGTAATGTGAATGGCTTTTTTTCTCAGGCTGAGAATACCTATGTCCTTATAAACGAATAAAATCTACGGATGAATATGTATGTATGTATGTATGTATGTATGTATGTATGTATGTATGAATCCAATGCCTACCCACTTCACTTTACATGATTCGGGTTCCACATATTGCGGATAGATGGCAGGAATGTGACTCATTTTCTAGTACACCACTTCGGCGGGCCACACTGTACATGATGGTGTATCTGTGGAGAATTATATCGTGTACTAGAATGAGTGTATGTGTAAGTGTAGTGCCTGGAATGAGTGATGATGAAGCTGAGGAAGGAAGAAGGGGAAACCCGGTGCCGGTATATAGCCTACTCCTGTCGAATAGCATCAAGGGGGTCGCCAGGCTTAACGTCCCCGTCCGACGGACGAATCACTATCAACAGTGACATATGCCTTCTCTTCATATGCACTGCGAGAGATTTGAGATTTAACCCAGGCAATTTGGTGCACAATCTATGAAAATTTCTGTCTCCGCCGAAAATTTAACCCGGGTCGGCTAGTCTGGAGGCTACCACAGAACGAACTCGGCGGACTAGATGAATATACATAGCTTATAACATTTTTTTTTTTCCAATTTACTCACTTTCATTCATTAGTTAGCTTTTTTTTTTTTCTTATTCGTAACCGTATTAGCCACATAGTGACTTTTTACTGAAGTTTAAGATAGAGGTATTCCAAAATATATGCCGGGAAAGGAGACTGCTGCGATTTTTTTATTCGATTACGTAACGACGCTGTATCAATTACTGGGTCATTCAGTGACGACGATGAAATTGGTAATAGCGAGATGATATTTGGCGAGATGAGGCCGAGGATTCTCAATAGGTTACATGACATTCGCCTTACGGTTGGGGAAAATCTCAGGAAAAACCCCAATCAGGTAATAGCCCGTTGGGCGGACCAATTCCATTTGTAGTTCACAGGCGGGAAACAACCCAAAACTGTGTATTGGCAGAAGAAGAAGAAGAAGAAGAAGGTAATATCACAAGCGGGAATCGAACGCACGTCCGAGCGCATCTCCCGATCTGCAGGCAAATGTGCTACCTACCGCCTGAGCTACGCCGATGGCTGACTGCAATGAAGATCACCCTATAACCTAACCTTTTGAATAGCGTCTGTAGCTTAAAATAATGTATAAATAAAGAACTACATAATATGAAGGGTTCAGAGCCATAGCGGGCCAAGCGCCATTTATTAAAAACGGAAAAAGTAAGGTTAAAGTGAAGTAAATACCCTAGTTTAATGAAGATTGACATATCATTTAATTTTAATGTGCATACTTTATCTTACTTGCTATATGTTTCGTTAAATTATGGTAATCACTTAATTTTAACCCTTGTTTTCTCCGTTTTTAATGCATGGCGCTTGGCCCACTATGGCTCTGAACCCTACATATGCACTGTAACTGTCATTTACTCAGTCGCCTTTCAGCTTCTGGAGTTATTCATAATTGCTGAAATGTGATAAGGAGATAATGCTATAAAATAATAATTGGCAGAGTAATTAGAAGTACTTGGAGGAAGGTCTTCATTACGAGTCCCAAAATAAACTCAATGATGGGAACTCAGCCTGTTTAACGAGATCTCCTCAGCTGCCTAAAGCACACAGCAGTAATTCATCGTGAGTGATTGCCGTGAAAAATCACATCACGGGTGCTTGCTATGGACGTTAACTTATGTGCTGGAAACAAGAGTCTCTGTTTATATGCTACTTGTGGACAGTCTTACGAAATTGTTGTCTACATACAGGTGGATTCCCATCAAGACCTGCTCCAAATTTTAATTCCGTATTTGTACATGCTAGGAAAATGAAACCACTTAATGCACTCTGGTTATGAAAAATGTTTAAAAAACACTTTTTTAGAATATTGGGACTTGGTACTCATGATAAAAGGCTTGCATTTACCGCAAAACATTTCACCAGTAAATATAGTAAATAAAAAATAAAAGCGAATAGTAATAGGTGAGTGGGTGGCTGGAATTCGTTAGCAGCCATTTCTCTGTGGTGAGTACTGGGATGATGCATCCTGTAACATATTTGTACCTTTTATTTTGCGTTTCTGCCATCTCTTGGAAGTTAAAAATAATACTCCTCTTATTCTCTCTCAGTAATAACAAGTCATAAGTCTACATCAAGCGAAGACTTGCAAACATGCAATATGTTAGAAAAATAAGATAATCAAAAAGAACACCTCTGCGGATCGGTTAAAAGAGCTAGGAGGTCAAATGTTTTGTGCGAGACGTTGGTACCATTATGCAACTTTTGAGAACTCTTAAATTTTTTATTTCGGAAAAAAAATCGGCCTTTTTCGATACGCCCTAATGGACAAGCCTATATGTGATGAATTTCTAGGCAGAGATGAGAGTCTTTAGCATGGCTTCCTTGTGAAGGAAAGTGAAGCCAGGGAACAAGCGTCATAGATTTAAGGTACATAAAACAACTCTGCCCTAACTGAGAGGAGTCCGAACAAAAGTTCGGGTCAGCTGCTTCTCTCCCAACAGAGCTTCCAGCTTGGTAGACAGATATCCACGTAGGCAATATTTCAAATGTTGCAGAAGGGAAAAGCTGGAAATAAAGTGGAAAATGCGACACCGAACACAGTAAGTCAATACCGATGACTCTATAGTGGATGGGATCTCGATATAAAAAGCACCGTTTGAGTGCGTAACGGTGTTCAGTACAGACTTCTATGTATAGATAAAGGGATCTGAAAATGGCAAGAATTAATCTTATAGTTTGTAGCATTGGATGGAAGTCTAAAATAAATTTTGCCTTGGGAAAAACAGATTTAATTGGGCCAGGAATTCCTATTTCCTCTCGACTGTTCCTTAATTCATAGCTACGTAGCCTACTTTCCTGTAATTAATTTAGCTTAACGACTGCTTGCATGTTTGTCCAAGTAAATGAATGCATCTCCTTGTTAGAAATCTGTTGCTATACCAACAGTCACGGCTTTCGCTATACGTGTGGTTCGCTTGCTTCACAAGCAAATAAAAATATGGAAGTCCAACGCGCGAAACCAAGGCAACCAAAGAAACTGTATCACAAATAGACATTATGACAACGCAACTGGTTTGCATCCGGTTTGCTTTCACCCAAAATGCTTATCATTATACTGCTCTACCCCCTTTGTGCATCGAATTGCATATTACCTTTGTTTCTCATACACAAATATCTAGGCTCTGGACAATGAAGGATAACACTTCGCCCAGACAACTTCCTAAAAAGTTAACACAGTAAAGAAGTTGTAAAGTTAATCAGTGACAAATATCTAGATATTGGTTTAACTCCGGGATTCCTATCGTTAGTACCTGCGTAGAAATGGTCGCCGTAAGACTGCCATGGAATTAACATGTTGAAAAAGATGGCACTGTGTGCTTTTTTAAGGTAGTGATGTGGAATGTGAGGAGATAAAGAAGTGGAACTAGAAGAGTGAAAGTTGATGTGACTATAATAACAGAAACAAAAAGAAACTGAAGGGAACAAAGAACCTACTAAATAAAACACTGTTTTACAGTGGAGAGCCTGAAAAAATATGCACTATCAGGGATAGCAATTCTACTTAATTCTAAATATTTAAGAGAATACACAACTATAATTTTATGAGCGACATAATCACAAACCTACAAATAAAGTTTACTCGTGTGTACTTGAATAATGGAGAAAATATTCCAGGAAAACATTTTATATTAATTTCAAAATAGACTGTTTCACTGTAGAAAATTCCAATGCACGAATTGCTAATAGCCCCATTAAAATCCTATTAATCTGTAATGGTGAAAACTTATTAAATGAAGTAGTAAAACTGTGCTAAATGTTTCGACATTTCATTCGTTAAAGATCATTATTAACTCTTTGTTCAGACGTAAAAAATATATACGTACATACTTATACGATGAAAGAGTAGTGGAACGGAGAATAATTCTCTCCGGCACCGGGATTTGAACAAGGATTAAATACGGCGCTTATTCTGTCGGATCCCGGCCAATCAGTCTCTCATAACGAGTGCACCTCCGCACATATGTGGACATTGTCCTACGTTCATAGACATCTATGACGTAGTGCAGAGGGCAGGCCACTAGAGGGAACCCAAGAAGTGGAACGTAAACTGAGAGAATTCGATCCGACACCGAGATGGGAATCCGGTATGGCTTATTTGATAAAGCATCATCACGTAGAGCTAAAAATCGGGTTCAAATCCCGGTGCCGGAGAGAATTTTTCTCCGTTCCACTACTCTTTCATCGTACGATGACGCAGAATATCTGCATGGAAACATCATATGTACTTCTGTACATTAAAATAATATATGTACATACTTATGCCAAACAAGGTTATCGATCTATTTTGACTACACTTTGGCAAATAATAAATTGTTTTCGAGAATACATTAAACAAGAGTACATCGTGGATGTGACATGTCAACAGATCACCTCCTACGTGCGTCTAAAATAAATCTCTAAGTTAGATGGTTAGCCTAAATAAAAGTAAAATTGCAACTAACTTATGAGAGAAATAATTTATGAAATTAAATATTACCAAAAATGATAAATAGATGTGAAAAGAAGAGAGCTGTGATTGTAAGCTTGACGAGGAAACATTAAATAGTACATAATATAATTGAAGAGTACGTATTACTTATGGCTTTTAGAGAACCCGGAGGTTCATTCCCGTCCTCACATAAGCCCGCCATCGTCACTGTCCTGAGCAAGATGAATACAGTCTGTACCATTATATTCACCTCCCTCAAATCCATTTTAATATTATCTTCCCATCTACGTCTCGGCCTCCCCAAAGGTCTTTTTCCCTCCAGCTTACCAACTAACACTCTATACTTCTGTTCCTCTCTCAAAATGAGAGTCAAAATTCCACAACCATGCAGAACAACCGGTAATATACTGTAACTGTTTTATAAATTGTAACTTGCTGCTTTCTTGAGAGCTTCTCAACCGAATAATAACAGGAATTTCCCATATTTATTCTGTGTTTAATTTCCTCCCGAGTGTCATTTATATTTGTTACTGTTGCTCCAAGATATATGAGTACGTATATCGACGTAATATAGGCCTAAATAAACAAACTGGAACATCTATTAATCACAAAACCTTCTTCGCGACAAATAATGTCACTAAAATTTTTATTGTAAATTAACTTTTCGCACAAAACCCTAACAGAATTGCAGAGCAGGAGTGGTGGATTAATTTCGTATTTAGGATAGGCCTATTGATTTTTTTTAATTTGGCACATATATTTTTTAAATGGCTTGTTTTTGGCAGCCGACTCATGTAGAATTTTATTGGCCGTAAATTGTACGTAAATTAATAGTAGGCATATAAAATAGCTAGATGTTGCATGTGAAGCAGAATACAAATTATGTATCTTTATTTATCTGCCTATCTATCTGTCTATTTAGTTTATCTTCCTTTTCTTATTTGTCAGTTCATTCTGGTGGAGTTAAGACCATCTTGCCTTCTCTTTCACATCACCCATTGGCCTAATTCAAACGACTATACACGAGAAATTATTGGTATTTGGAATACAAAGTTTTATAATTGCTCGTATCCGCTGTTTCGAGTCCTCGTGGTGGAAGGAATTTTCTCATGAAATTTCAGCCAATGTATGGGACTGGTGCCTACCCAGCATCATGATAACTCTGGGAATCTGCGGTAGGTAGCGAACACCCGGTTCTGTAAAACGGCTATAACGGCTAGGTTACTATCCACACGACACTCTTGTACTGGTTGATGATCGTTCACCTCTGATGAGGCATAAGGACGTGAGGCCAGAAGTCGCCTTTGGCTCTCACTGTACTGTCGCGTCAAGGTGTTTGTTTTATTACTCTATCATTAGTACCGTGGTTTTCCAGCAGCCACCATTAACTATTCCAGGGCTGGGCAGCAAGAGCGGATTCTACTCTCTAACGGGGAGCCATATGATTTCTCTTGATCCTCTTTCTTCCCCGCCGAACACCGCGCACCGTTGATTCAGTGATGTATGAATATTAAGCATCCCCGTTTAGAGATTTGTTCCGCTCCCGATGCCCAGCCCTGAACTATTCCGATGAGTAACTGCGGTGCGAGGGATAAGTTCAGTATTTCCCAGCTAGCGTCGAGTATGATATTCGCCGATGTTCGCTCTGGAAAGGGAGACCTGTCGTGTTTGTTCAACCTTGTTATTCGAGTAAAAACATTCGCTGTTTTCCTCTCCCACCATTTTTTCATCACATGTGACAATTCTCCTAATAAATCTAACATCCAAGGGATTAGGGATAAGCTGACGATAGATATCCATTTTGCGTTGAGCCTGTTCAGGTGTCAATTCATGGGGTACGGATCTCCAACTTCTGTATTATTTTCTGAGCGTCTTAATCTGGCGGTGTATTGTACCTTTTCAAGCACCAAGGTCTTGTGACAACCTACGAGTACTTTTCTGGGGGATTTTCTTCCAAAACTTTGCGTGTATTCTCAATATTCCATACCTTCGGTCTTCCAGAACGTTATAACTCTTTAATGTCTCCATACCCATTATTGAAACACTGGAACCACTGTGCTCTATGCTCGCTAATGACACCTTCACCTTCGACTTCACATATTTTTCCAGCCGCGGCAACTACTGGTGTCCAGTAGTGCTTTAGAAGGACTCTGATCTTAAAATGTATCACCTCCATTTTATATTCTTTGTATTAACAAATTGATGATTGTTATATGCTCACAATATGCAATAATAACCATAGCGTCCTATAAATTGCATTGCTCAACTAGAAATGTCATTAATATCATACACAACATCAGACTTAAAACACCTAAATTACTTATGAGACGATCTAATAGTAAACACCCAGCTGTATAGAATTAGTTTAATTATTACCACACTCTATATGAGTCATTCCATGTCAAATCGAACACCTACGAAACATGACAACTTAATATTTGCTCCAATTTTTTTTATATATTCTATTGATTAAATTAAATAACCCATGTATAATTTTTTCAGGCTGACACAATTACTTAGTCATTTATTAAATGTTACATTTTCCGTAAATTTGGATGCAACGTATTATGGAAATGGTTATACTGAAGATTCTATAAATCGTAGAAATTTCGTATTTATATCATTTTAAAGTGCAATAATTGCAGTATTATATACTAATTTTTAGTGTTCAATCAAAATATAAAATGGGCCCCTTTTAGGGGGTTATATTTTTAAAATACGTTTTCATATATCAGGGACTTACTTCTAGAAAGGGGAAAAAATATCATTATATTCTTTGAAATGTTTTACGTAGAACTGCGTTGGTTTTAGAACTCTATTCGAATCAGAAGTCGCTGTGCAAATAATTTACTGATGGTGTGTTCGGGTCGGAAGGCTCGGATTGAGTGAGACCGCGCGCCGGAGCATACAGCTGCGATAGCCGTTGCGAGAGTGAATAATACGTTATTAGTGGTGCGGTGTTACTTTACGTAAATAAACAGATAACCTCTAGTTCTAAAAGCACGTAATGTCCCTTCAACACTTAGCAGTTTCCCTTTAATTTATCTAACAATAATTCCTAAGTCTTTCGAAGTAGGTATCGTGTTGTGTTGTGTGCATGTTAAATCAAACACCTGTATACGAAACGTGACCATTTAGTATTTGCTTAAATTTTCTAAAATATGTTGTGTAGATCAAAATAAGAGGTCTGTAATTTTTTCTGGGATCATACTTTAAAATGTTACTATTTATACTCTTTTAATTATATGACAAATTCATCCACGACGCAGTATGAAAATGCTCATTGTTAAGATTCTATGCGTCATAGACGTTGAGTGTTGGTGCCATCTGAAATGGGAAGAAATGAACTATTATATTAATTCTTTTAAGTATAAGTTGAAATACAAATGGGGTTGTTTTAGAGGGTCACTTTTTAAACATAACTTAATATTTTTTTATAGCAGCTTACTTTAAAAACGCAAAAAATATACGTACAATCTATTATATTTTACATAGAACTACGTTGGTTTCAGATTGATTTCGAGTAAGAAATAACTTTAAAAATAATTTTTTGAAGATGTGTTCGCGGTGCGCCAGTGGTGCTACGCATACTGTATCGAGTGACAAGAATCTGACCTTGGACCTTGGTAAGGCGAGCATGTTGAAGGGGTGTGAAAGAGTATTAATAGCTAACAAGGCGCCCTCCAGCAACCCCAACAGTTTCTGTATCAACAAACGATCCAGTTGAGACTCTGTAAGATCAGAAGTGTGTTTTGTTGCTGCAATCATGAGTGACGTGGTAAAACGAAGTTACAGTTACTGTTTTAATCCGTTCAAACTGCCTAATCACAGAAAAATAAATAAAATATTAATGCGTGTGACTTCTGCAATGCTTGTGAAACTGAAAATGCAAGACTTAAACTTGTCATCTGATCTGAAAGTGTGTAAAACATTTCTAATATTGCTTTTAAATTTTTTACCATTAGTAAACACAAAAAACATAGCAATATTTTCTACTCAAGGTACCAACAAGCAAAAGTGGTGCGAGGTACCTTACAACTTCATTCTTTTGTTCCACTGACAAAATCTCAGGCCATGATAAAGAACTATTCCCTTCAAAGTGAGAGCAAAGTGGTGGACATTAAATAGAATTGATATTGGTTGTAGTTGATTAGTTTTAAAAGTCCAGCGTTGTGTAAACTGTAGTTATTTTCACAAGTGTATATTTTATAAAAACAATATTTAAATACAGTACTGTGTTATGTAAATTACATAAAAGAGTGATATTCTGACCGTGGAACAGTGTGAAGTGGTCACACGACTCTCATCCGGAGCTGCACCTGCACATCATCTTGCAACAATACTTATGCAGCCCGCGACGTCAAGACGAGCAGCTTGGTGAGTCATTTAATTATTCTTCAATGGCTCGAAGTAGAGTTCTGATTTTTTAAGGGCGGTTAAAATAATTTCAAGGTATTTAAGGATTTTTTTCTGTAATTTTAAAGGAAGTCGCTGCCATTAAAACATATTTTTATACATTTAAATGTTTTTTTAAAACAAAGTTAACAAACTTATATTTTTATATTATTATGCGAAGAATAAAGTGTGTACTGTCACCTTTAAATTGAGACAAAGAGCAAATCTCTGTGATGATTATTAGTGGAGATAATCACGTTTAACAATAATGATGCGCGACCTATTTCAGAATCTTTGATAACACATAATTATCTACTACAATAATCGATATAGACAACAATAATAAAACCCGTATTTATTTTTTCAATCCATAGAGTGTGTAAAATTTGTTTTATCTAAATCGGAGACGTGAGAGTCAATTCCAGGCTAAATTTGTGCGATTTGACGTGGAATGACTCATATAACGTTCGCAGTCCATCATTTGTTATATCATTAGTGAAACTTCACTATTTTTTTAGTGTCGTAATATACAGGGTGATTCATGAGGATTTACCGTCACTTACGGAGCTTATTTCCGAAGACATTTTGAGCAAGAAATGTCATATAAACATTTCTCCTAATCTCAATATTGTCAAAGTTACATTAATTTGAAGTTGTTAATAAAATACCTTTTTTCTTTAGTTTTACGGGTAAAAAATATTACAAATAGGGAATGAACTATTCAGAAGTGTCATTTCTTTAATTGGCTAGTAATCTGAAACTAAAAATGTGTTGTTAATTGCTTTGTACAGATTTTATTTTTCAATTTTTAACTAAAAATGACATCATTCTTACGTACTGTACATATCACAAAAATTGTTACAAATCATACGACTTTAGGAACTTGATTCTTTACAATTTAATTCTGCATCCTAATGCACAGTCTTAAAGAATTCACAAGAGTGGCGTGATTTGTAACAATTGCTGTGACAAATGAGTAAGAAAATGTAATTTTGTAGTTAAAAATCGAAAAAGAAAATCTGTACGAAGCAACTATGGAATTCACAGCACATTTTTAGCTTCAGAATACTAGCTAATTAAAGAAATGATACTTTTGAATAGTTCATATATATATATATATTATTCTTTTACCCTTAAAACTCTAGGATAATGATATTTTACGAACAAATTCAAATTAGTGAAACTGAAAATATTGAGATTAGAACAAATGTTTATATGACTTTTTTTGCTCAGAATGTAAGGGACGGTAAATCCTCGTGAATCATCCTGTATGCAATACGAAATTAAACGCAAACAAATTAGAACTTTATGCACTGCAATTCAGCTAAATTCTTCGATAGAAGCAGAGTGATTTTTGGTGTAGTTAAGACATAAATATGTCTATATATTTCGAATGACTGACCTATAATGGCAATAGTACCGCTTTCTCATTACGCCACATGACACAGATATTTCGCTAAGGACATGCTTATCTGAAGTGATAACCAAATGTAAATTGCAAGAACTTTCCAACTCATTAACCTGTAAAGTGCAACTAGTTGATGTATGAAATTTGTTATTCAGGAAGGCCGTAAACTGGTTTGTATCCGGTTTGCTTTGTCTCTGTAATAACAATTTGTTGCTTTAGTCTATATTTAACTTTTGTCCTTAAGAAGTTTTACTACTTGTAAATAAAAATCACACTATCTAGTCTGTTGCGGAACACAAAGAATGGCTGACGTTTCACACAGGGAATTAGATAGTTACATAGCATGACCCCAATTTTTATTATCTAGATTTGTCTAAATAGAATTATTAAAAATCATATTCAATTAAATGATTGTTATAATGATATAACAAAACTCTTGTGTTTGTAATTCCAGATCAAGTCACATAAGTGTTTCTATTTTTATGTTAACTGTCCTCCCTTTATGTGTTGTTGATGTTATTTCTCAGTCTGAATATTCAGTAATTTAACACTTGCTCCCTAGTTTTTATCACGAACTCTTCCATCTCTGTTCTGCTGACTGAAAAAACAAATCGAAACAACGAGCATTGGTATTAGCCATTGTTAGCATGTTGGACTAAATTTAAACTCTATAAAGTAAGCAGTAAGTAAGTTTTCAGAAAAGTTTATTTAACATTTTCAGGAAAGCGAACCACAGTTTTGTGTTTTCTTGGTAGCGAGAGAAGACTAAAGAGTAAGGCACAAAGACTCAGTGACGTATGTTCTTATTTGCATAGCTCTGATAAGGAAGTACCGATTCTATTGCTAAGGCTATGAATACATAGGCGACAAATTTTTGAACGACATTTTTGCCGTCAAGCTCTCTGGCTGGCAACTGCACGGCAACAGTGAAAGACAAAACTGTTGCATTATCGGTGTCTGTGTTCACCAGACACAGTTTTGTTGCCAGTGTCATCATGGATGTAGTAGAAGTAGGTACTATTTTGGTTTTTTTTTGGCCTGAAATTAACAAAAGTTAATAATAACGTAGAAAATAAAACAATTACGTACATGGTGACACATGAAGTGGACGCAGACAACAGAAATATCAGCTGTGAATCAGAACAGATAATGTAAATATGTTGACTATTGGGTAAAAAATCAGGCCCCTCGGACTGAATTATATAGGCTCCCAACTAGAGGCTGCAAAGGGAATCACGTGGGAGGACGTTGTAGATTTCTGTTTATATCAAGATTACAAGACAACATCCTGTGTGAATGTAAGGAGTTCAGGACTCTCTGTCTAATATCGCACTCGGCGAAGATTCTCTTGCGAATACTGAATCGACGTTTATATTCTAAGATGGAAGAACAGTTGGAAGAAGAGAAGTTTGGCTTCAGGAAGGGAAAAGGTACGAGAGATGCAATTGGACTGCTACGAATAATCGGTGAAAGATACCTAGATAAGAATAAAGAAATGTACGTCGTATTTGTGGACCCAGAAAATGCTTTTGACAGAGTGAATTATAATAAACTGATGGGGATCGTAAAGAAAAATGGTGCGGATTGGAAAGAGAGAAGACTGTTCAGTAATCCTTTTTATGAAACAACGAGTGAAAGCCAGGATGGGAGAAGAAATGTCAGAAGAAAGTGAAATTGGGAAAGGAGTACGTCAAGGATGTTACTTATCACTTATCCTGTTCAACATCTACTTGGAGGATTTAGTAAAGAACTGTTTTCAGAACATGGGAGCAGTAATAGTAGGAGGAAGAAGAATAAAGTGGATAAGATTTGCTGATGATATAGCGTTGTTAGCAGAATAGGAGATGATACTAAAAGATATGCTATTGGAGTTAAATGACAGCTGTGAGCAGAATGAGTTGAAGATAAATGCAAATAAGACAAGAGCATGGTCATAGGAAGAAAAATACAGAAGATAAACTTGCGAATTCTAAATGAGGCAGTAGAGCAAGTGGACAGCTTCAAATACTTGGGACGTACTATAAGCAGTAACATGAACTGCTGCCAGGATCTCAAAAGGAGGATAACATGGCCAAGGAAGCTTTTAATAGAAAAAGGAGCATTTTCTGCGGACCTCTGGAAAAAGAACTAAGGAAGAGACTAGTGACATGCTTTGTATGGAGTGTGACATTGTATGGGGCACAAAAATCGACATTACGACAAGGTAAAGGGAAGCGAATAGAAGCATTTGAAATGAGGATATGGAGAAGAATGGAACGTGTGAAGTGGACAGACAGAATAAGAAATGAAGCTGTGTTGGAAAGAATGGGTGAAGAAAGAATGATGCTGAAAGTGATCAGGAAGAGGAAAAGGAATTGACTAGGTCAGTGGCTGAGAAGAAACTACCTACTGAAGGATGCACTGGAAGGAATGATGAACGGGAGAAGAGTTCGGGTTAGAAGAAGATATCGGATGATAGACAATATTAAGATATATGGATCATATAAGGAAACGAAGAGGAAGGCAGAAAAAGGTAAGATTGGAGAATGCTGGATTTGCAGTGAAAGACCTGCCCTTGGGTAGAACACTAAATGAATTAATTAATCCTGTGTGATAGGTAAAGCTGGGACAACTAGGACGTTTGTCGTTAAGTTACGTGCACCCAAACTATAGCATAGCAAGTAGAGAGAGCAGGGAAGGTACGCTGTCCTACAGAGTAAACAACAGAGAATAAGGTGTACAGTGAGTACACTCACATGATAAATAAACTGGAGCTCAGGTCACGTCATTATTACTGGATTGTCGAATCTATTGCAGTAAACAACAATATGTATTTTCTTGAATCTGTCGAAAGTGAAGATTTTCCGTCTGTCATTTAAACACTGTTTATATTCTCAGAAGCTCCTTTCAACATGACATGACGTCACGGGCACAAACATAAAATGCTGTAGGCCCTAAACATGTTGTGAACGAGATAGTTCTTTATGAACACCTAGTAAACTGTTGTTTATATTTACCATTGCAGTATATCCAGAATTTTTTTCGAGAACAGTTTTCAGTTTACGCTGTATTTTATTTGTAACTGGTCCAGGAGCTGCGTTGTTGATTTTGTTACACACTTCTTCTACAAGTGTGAGGGCATCAGGCAGTTTACTGTTTCTTGATTCTAACTCTCTTATTGTTCCTGATACATAAGCAAAATTGTTTTTAATAAACGACAACTGTTCAAAGAGCTCGTTCGAAAGTACAGATTGTGTAGCACAAATAGCAAAACAATCTTCACTACCAACGTTTTGATGACGTCTACAACCCTTTTATAATGTGTAGCATAACAGACTGCAGCATCCAGCCATGTCCACCATCTCGTTACAATGGGTTGCGGCGGTAGAAGGACTCCAGGAGTAATTTCTCTGAATTTCGTAACCCGATTTGGTACCTTCAAATATATTTTTTTGGCATTCGATATGAAACTGTTCACATCACAGTAGCAGGAGCGAGCTTCTTCGACTATTCGATGTAGCCTATGAACTAAGCAGGTTAAATGAATAATTTTCGGGTAAAGTAGCTGAAGTTCCTTAGCTGTTATGTTACGAATTTACGTTTCGTACCTTTAATTTCTGTGCTACATAAAATTTCATATGATATTTACCCCACTTACTGCGAAATGTTGTGTGCCTAATTCCTCCACCAACTTGTTTACTGTTGATATATTTGATGATTCAACCATTATAAATATTATACGTTACGTAAGGTAGGTAATGTAGTTCTGTCCACTATACAACATAAATGTGTACTGTTGCCTGAGTCGCATGATTATACGCAACCACTCCCCCACCCCTTCATACTATTTACCGTCGACAAACATCGCAATACAGTTAACTTGATATCGTCCTGCAGTCATACATGTCTCAGCTTTAGTGATAGGTAACCACACATCAGATAGTTTTAAACTCGGTTGACTGATAGAGTCATCTGACAAATTTCGTACAGTATGCCTTCTTTCAATTTGTTATGTATGTGAAAAGGTTCGATTTGTAGAATGGAAGTATCATGCCATTTTATTTTGTGGCCAGTCTCGAAACATTATTGTTCTCGATTTGTCAATGTGGTACTCTTCTATGTTTTTTTAAATACAGTCACACTAATCCATGAGGTTCCACTTCAGTTTGTTGTTGAATAACACTTGTCGAAGTGTGTTGCCGGATTTGAAAAGCAGCTCTGATTTTTTTCTAAGATTATTTTTAATTCTCTCCGAAATGCCCCCCCCCCCCGTTGTTTCATTGATTGCTTTATTGATTAATTTCACAGAATAGCCTTTAGGAACTAAGGTAGTAGTGAGGGCTTGTATTTCACGTCGGAAATCAGATTCTTTATTGCATAATGTGGTAGCTCTTACGGAGGGTGGGTAAGATGGCTCTTTTGATATGTGTGGGGATATTGGAATCGACGTGGAAATACTTTTCTCTGGGTGTATGTGTGCGTGTGTGTGTTGTTTTCCGGTAAACGTCATGGACAGATTCCCTTTGTCCTTCATCATAAAGATATCTCTGAACGTTGTGAATTCATTTAAAAATAAGCAATGGAAAAAGTCCAATCACTATTTCCTCCCTCTATATCAGCCGTTTTCAACCGGCGTGTTGCGAATGATCCGCTGGTGTGCTACGAGAAAATGAAAATAGTAACGATTGTCGTAACAAAAATTGAAAAAGTGAAAGAATTTTTAGCCTTATTAACTTTGAAATAATATTTGTACATTGTTTTCTCCATAATAAACCAGTTCTTTCGAAGTCATTAGTTCCTGAGTTTTCAGTATTACAATAAGTGATGAAAATGGTTAATTACATAAAAGAAGTCCACTAAAAACAAGATAATTTTCATATCTTCACTCTGCAATGGATTCTAAATGCAACCAGTTGCTCATTTACTCAGAAGTTAGGTGGTTATTACGTGGTCGCGTACGTCAACAGTGTATGAACTGAAAGAACTTTTATTATTTTTATTTTGTCTTAGGAATTTGAATATGCCGATTTTCTCAGTGATGATATATTTATCGGATTTATTTGTATCTTATGGTTCTCATTTCCCCCAAAAACCCTAAAAAATCCTCCTGCTTTGTAACCACTTGTTTAGATTATATTAATATGCCGCTTGATTTTAAATTACACCTTTAGGTGTGCCACATGTTGGAAAAGGTTGAAAAATGCTTATATATGCCAAATATAAAACTGTAGAGAAATAACCAGAGATCGTAGGCTTGTCGACAGAAATGTTGCCGGTGTACACGGTTCCATCTGATTACATTA
Source organism: Periplaneta americana (assembly GCF_040183065.1). Lineage (NCBI taxonomy): Eukaryota > Metazoa > Arthropoda > Insecta > Blattodea > Blattidae > Periplaneta > Periplaneta americana. The sequence continues at coordinate 98,855,738 of NC_091122.1, read as the reverse complement.
CTCGCACGCATCCTTACTTACTAAAGGCTTTACCAACAACCAAAAACGTATTTAAAAATAGGCTTAAGGACTTTACTAATAGACGATAATTATACACAGTATGTAAAGGATGTAAATTATATTTTGTTATTGAAGTGTTGTATCAGTGAAGAATTATGTTTTGTCAGTGAAGTGTGTTGTGTCAGTGAAACGTTTTCCTGTCAGGGAAGCTTTATAGTTTATAGTGGCAGTGCAAAGTATTTGAACAGTGAAATGTTTTTGAAGTGTTAGTGAAATCAGGATAGAATCAGTGAAATGTGTCGTAGTTCCAGTGCAGTGAGTGAGTTGACAGCGAAATGAGTGTAATGTGGAAAGGTACTTGTGCAGATATGAACATATCATACTCATGGGTTTTAGTTCGAACTTAGATTTAAGATACAAATTAGATTTATTTTAAATGTTATTTTAAGTGATCGTGCTTCATTTAATTTAGGATATTCCCTATTATTATTATTATTATTATTATTATTATTATTATTATTATTATTATTATTATTATTACTATTATTATTATTATTATTATTATTAATTATTTGTATTAATTATTGGTATTGTTATTAAGTGTATTTTTAATTAATAAGTTTATTATTGTCATTATTGAGTGTAATTAGTTACCACTGCCACCGGGTATATACCCATTGCAGTGTGAATAAATACATACATACATCCTAGTCGTCAGACACTCAAGTCGTCGCACTGTTGTAGACCCTCCACAACTCTTTCAAAGCTTAGACACAGTTTTGTCGCGTCTTTGCCTGTGTACACATGCTCATTCAAACCTATTGAACACATCGTAACAACAAAAATGTCGTTCAACAATTTGTCGCCTGTGTACACATAGTCTAAAGGAGACGCGTATATTACTCGTTGCACGATGATTGCCGATTTCGAGAGAGGCATTGGCGCCGCGTCGTGCGATACGATCCATCTCCAACGCAGTGTTAATGCTTTAGTTCGCCTACTGGCCGTCGGCAGTCATTCGTGCAACGAGTAATACAAACCAACATCACTGCCCATAGAAACATCTTCACAGTTTTATTTATTTACATCGCAACCGAATTTTGAAAATGAATGACAAGTGACTGTGTTTGAAACGTAAGTTTTTATTGTTTATATTCGTATTTAATTACTTTAAAGCATTTTCATATTTGGCTTACTATGTGACGTTTTCGTGAGTTATCGGACTGCTGTTGGAATTGTTACAAATTATTCCTGACAAAGGTATACTAACAGTAATTAAATAAAATTTTTACAAAGAAAATTAAAAAAAAAAAAAAAACTGAAAAAGTAGCGTAAATTTATTACGCTGAAACGAAAAAAAAATTATCTAAACGCCTATCACCAGGCCTATTGATTCGGTTGTCGTGGCACCAATTTACACCAAACATAACTCCAAAATTAGGCCTCTTCCACAATGGGAAAGTGCACTATACAGGGTGTCTACATCGAAATCCCTATTTTTATTTTGCTCTCAATACTAAGAAATGAAGATATATTTGTGAATAAAATTCATTTAAGTCGTATGAGGGATTAAGTTTGTAACAAAAACACACACTGCCACGTTAGCCCCTGCGTTGACACGAAGAATATCTAGGGATGGTACCAATGACTTCCACAATCCGGACACGGAGGAACATAATCAGAGAAGACTCACTAGAACGACCTACATGGACATGCTGCAGCTGTAAGCCTTTCTCCAGGCTGTAGTTTCAGCAAAATGGTGCTCCACTCCACTGGTCGCTGGATGTGCGGAGCGCATTCTCAAGGCGTTGGAGAGGACGAGATGGACCCCTGAATTGGACTCCACGTTTTCCTGACATCAGACCGCTGGATTTCTTTTTCTTTTTGTGCTATATGAAGGAGAGGGTATACACCACTAAAGTGCAGGACCTTCGAGACCTCCGTGCCCGGATTGTGAAAGCCATTGGTACCATCTCTGTGAGCATGTTGGAGCGGACCTGGATGTAAATCGAATACAGACTAGACATCCATCGTGCCACCAAAGGGGCTCACATGGAAGTTTGTGATTTTTTGTTACAAACTTCATACGACTTATGTTTGTGAATAAAATTCCCTTATCTTTATTTCTTTGGTACTGGAAGCAAGATAAAAATAGGACATTTCGGAATGTGTTCTGCGATTTTTAAGTAGGATAAAAAAAGATAGTATATGTTGATTCTTTTTTAATCATCTGAAAACTGAGGCGACCTTAGAACACGGAAGTCTGTTATATGCAGGAACAGCCATTTAGTTGACTGTAGTCCAGATTCTGTTCGCTTTGTGATTGCATTGTTGCTTGAATGGCGATTATTCATTTTTGAAGCGTTGGTTGCTGAACCCGTTCAACTTATTCTAAATGATTTCAGAGCCACGTTCAGTTCGTACCTGCAGTTCTGCCGTGTTCGGAATGTCGTTGGCGTACACTAACGACTTAGACCTCACTGGTAGAAGTCCAGCACATTTATGTCCAATGACTTGGCTGACCATGGCCAACCAACTGGTCCTCCACAAACTATCCATTTCACTGCGGATTAACTCGAAAGTAAAGTAATTTCAGAAAAAAAAATGTTGCAGGACGTTCGTCCTGTTTTCACTTTTACCTTACACTTATCCAATATGTACACTTAAATACAAATCAGTTCAGAATAATAGGTAGCCTATATACTCCTAAACAGGAGAATAAAAATATCCATATAGGGAAAAAGGGGGGGGGATGTATGGCTTCAGGGATGAAGTTATAGGAGAATGGAGAAAGTTACACAACACAGAACTGCAAGCATTGTATTCTTCACCTGACATAATTAGGAACATTAAATCCAGACATTGGGATGGGCAGGGCATGTAGAACATATGGGGGAATCCAGAAATGCATATAGAGTGTTATTGGAAGACCGGAGGGAAAAAGACCGAGACGTAGATGGGAAGATAATATTTAAATGGATTTGAGGGAGGTGGGATATGATAATAGAGACTGGATTAATCTTGCTCAGGATAGGGACCAATGGCGGGCTTATGTGAGGGCGGCAATGAACCTTCGGGTTCTTTAAAAGCCAGTAAGTATAATTTATAATTTTATAATGTTACCTATAATTCATAATTTTAAAACTGCACTTTCCTTACAGTAAATAAAAATCTTGTAACCAGAACAGGTCGATAGGCTTAATTCTTGTTATGGTAAGTAGGTTGATTGGTTTTCACGGATGGATGAAAGGAGGGAGGGAGGGACGCATTAAATTAAATTCGTGGCGCAACAGCGCATGAAAGCCCAAGGCTTACCAGCTAGCAGCTGGCCTCACGTCCACATGCATCAGCAAAGGTGAACGATCATCCAACCAGAACGGAAGTATCTTGTGGCTAGCAAAATGATTCTTCCAGCCGTAATAGCTGCTTTCCTTAACCGGATTTCGTTACCTATCGTAGCTTCCCAAATTCCTCACGATGCTGGGTCTCATACACTGGCCGAAATTTCATGATAAAATCCCTTCACCATGAGGAATCGAACCAGCGTATTTAGTAATGTTAGTCCTTGTTTTTTTTTAGTAGGTTATTTTACGAAGCTTTATCAACAGCTTAGGTTGATGAGATGAAGGTGATAATGCCGGTGAAATGAGTCCGGGGTCCAACACCGAAAGTTACCCAGCATTTTCTCATATTGGGTTGAGGGAAAACCCCGGAAAAACCTCAACCAGGTAACTTCCCCCGACCGGGAATCGAACCCGGGCCACCTAGTTTCGCGGCTAGACGTGCTAACCGTTACTCTACAGGTGTGGACTCTAGTCCTTGTCTTGTTATATTCAATTAAGGAAGAATTGTACAAATTTATACAGCGTATTGCATTGTGTTATAAAATAATCTGTACAGTATATGGTAATATAACAGTGCAAATGTAGCCCAATTAATCTCATTGTTTATTAAAAATAAAATAATGAAGCTTTAATAGAGACTAATATCATGTAGTATATAGTAATTTCCTTTATATAGCAGAAGGAATGATCAAACCATTGCGATTTTTATATGTATAAATTACTGCACTTACACCTGACCATAACAGCTGCCGTGGTTCGAATTGCATTATGGTCTAAGATTTTTGAAACTGAACTAGTTCAGAAACAAATAATATGTTGATGATTATTACGTTATCTGACACTTGCTGTTACTTGGGAACTTTTCTTTGGAACTAATACTTTCTTTGAACCGGAGCACTTGGAAAAGTTCCGGTAAGAGAACGACTTTTCCCAACACTACGCTATGAAAATCTTAAAATCCAACTCCATACGTCCAAGTCTTGAAATCGTGAATGAAATTCCTCCGAAGGAGACGACCGTTGAGACATACTATTTCTATTCACCATTGCAGCTAACTTCTGCCAAGAGTCGCTACTGAACAGGAGATAGGGTTGCATTTGCCGAGGATGAGGTAATGCCCGCTTGCCTTGCAAGGGAGCAATGTTGAGCGTCCGTGGCCGCTTTCGGCAGAGTTGATGATCACTGCAGTAGGGGTTTCAGTCTTACGTGCCCGCAGCCTTTACCTCCAAGGGAAATACCCTTGTACTCATTTCTATTAGAGGCTGAGTAGACCCCCAGAGCCATAGTGCGGCTGGAAGGATTAGATCAACGGAAAAAATCATGACCCCATCGGGAATCGAACCCGCGACCTTACGGCTTTCAGCGTTACGTCTCAACCGCGACGCTACCGCGCGTCCCAACAAATTATGTGATAAATAAAATTCGCTTCTCAGTTTTTGTCTAGAACCATCTCATTTGGAAAATCTATACACAGATATATCTAAGGTACGATGGATATCATAGATGCGACCAGCCAGTCAGAAGAAGATGCAAAATATCAGAATAAAATAAAACCGAGTCCACTACCGGAATTCTCGAAGTGCGACAGTCTCGTGATAAAGAGTGAAAGTGTGGCCTACATCTGTTTCGTTTCATTTCTGGCTGCGCTATCTAATTAGGGTACGAGATAAGGACACTTACAACTCATAAAGCCATGTCACCTACGTTTAATGATAACCAGGACGTTTTCTGATTTCTGCAACTAACTTACTCATTGATAACTGGCACCTTACGAATTCTACGAACAATCGTTACAACCGCCATTATTACCATTTCGGCTACCTTTACAGTCACTTCCACCAACACTGACCACAACCATTAGTATCTTCACTACAACCGCATATATTGATATGATTTCCTGTCTACATCGGCATCCAGCGCGACGAATGTTACCTTCAGCAACTGAATCACTTAAATTCAGAGACAAATGGCAAATATACTCCACCTCAACCAGCCTCTAAACCAGGAATACACATTCCTTTTCGCCCTTGGTTAGAATACCCACCCTTTTCCACATTGTGTCAGAGGGGATCGGGCCATATTTTTTATAATCAACTCAACTCACAGCCAATTGGCTAGACTCCTAAATTGAGACTATTTATTTTGCTTGTGGTTTTTCTAAGGCGATAAGACAAATGTCGGGATGAGCTGTAAAAGAAATGGGCGACGGACCTATATGAATTTAGACATTTTCCTAATTAAAGCCTTCAAGCTTGGAGCCTTGGTTTTCATGTGTCGTCTTGGGAACTTCGAGCTGACTCGAGCATCACTAGCCCAGCGCAAGGGCTCGGATTCCTGTCTAGCGAGGACAGCGGCACCTCTACCTAGGCTTTTAACATCTTCAGCGATTCGTGCTTACGATATTCTTCCCCCCTAATGTGGTAGCTATTAGGTTACGTCCATTTTCGGCTTTCCTCTTCAAATGAAACGGCGAAAATCAGAGTGAGACAAGTGGTCAATAGACTTGGAGCTTACATAGACACTTTCTCTCAGTAAGGACGCAATCAAGAGTCACAGGCTGTGAGATCAGGGGAACGGGCTGGCCATTGTGTCGGTCCTCTTCTTCCCACCCACTCGTTTTGCAATTCACGATTCAAAATTTCTCTCGCAGCAATCGCATAGTGAGGGGGCGCACCGTTCTGCTGGAATAAGCATTGTTCGTGTTCAGCACTTTGCATTACTGGCACCACAATTTCATTAAAGGTATCACAATACCGATCAGCATTAACAGTCTCATCCAAGATTCTCATTCATAACAATCCTTCCCATCCAATCACAGCCCAAACTGTGACTTTTCCGTATCTTAAACGTGTCTCTTCAATTACTTGAGGGCTCTCTCTAGCATAATGATGACAGTAAGTTGTGTCCATTAACATGTCCGTTCACAAGGAAAACAGCTTCATCAGAAAAGTGTCATTTTCTTAACCAATGTTCGTCGTTTGACAATTCCCTTACAACAAATTCACACAATTTCATCCGCCTATCATTAGTTCGTGGACACGAATCGGTTTGAAGGGTTGGTACTTCTCACGTTTCAAAGCACGAAACACACTGGCATGACTGATACCAAGTCCATGTGCAGCTTGCGGGTAGTGCCGAACGTTTCCAGAATCCTTCTCATTGTTGCTGCATCCGTGCTTCTGCGAGGCCTTCCAGTAGTTTTTCCTTCCTGGATGCTCCCCGTTGCCAGCAATCGTTTTCTCCACTTCCACAGTCGACGGCTGCAATACTACGTGAAAATCACGTCTCGCCTGTCTCGCTGCCTCACGATCGTTATCGTACGTTATTGCCCACGCTACAACTGTAATTTGCTGTTGCATGTTCAGCGCCATCTTGACTAATGACGTAAGCTCAGCAGTGTTGTGGTGTGGTATTGTTGTTATTTGAAGAATTAACTTTCCAACAGTAATTTCGTATTTCCTGTAGCAATAATACTATCATCACACAATTCAGTTAAACGTAAAGCCGTAGTATAGAATGTAATTTACGGGAGGGAAAGCACTCTGGCCGAGCACTGCGACTTGTTACGATCTATTGCGCTAACCCTCAAGCTAGGCGCCTTCCCAAACTCACACCGGCTGACTACACTAAGGTTCGTTGCGTACCCAGTTTTCGAACAAGACACCCCATCGTCCCTAGGCCAGCTCCCTCCGTGCGTTCGTCAGTCGGCGATCAGGTAATGCTATGGAATGATGACAAAATGGAGAAATGGTGATGGAATGATGTAGATGCCTAATATCGGGAAAAACGGGAGAACCCCGAGGAAAACCTCAACTGCGACCTTGTCCGCCACGAGTGACACTATGGATTTTTCAATGCGTAACAGGCTGAAGGTTTGACCACTCAACCACCGCAGGAGTATATTAACATAGTAACATTATTTCCAGATAGGGCTTAAATCTCCCAAGTCCTATAACCTTGTATGCTTATGTACGTATTTATCCATGCACTTACTGTTTTGTGACGACTATGATCAACATGTTCGTTGTAGTCGTAATGTAAGTGAATCCGAATGCTGTAATTTTTCTCCATAGTTTTTTCTCTTACTTTTTAACAAATTCCAAAGAGGGGATTACTGAATTCCTACAATGCACTAGATATTTTTACCTTCATGACATGGTGCATTCGTAAATATTTGACGCTGGGCTGTGAGAACTTTGCGAAGTCTGTTTATTTTTAGTGCCTAGAAGACGTGACGCGTGAGAGACCATCTGGTAGCGATCGTAGCGATGATGAAAACGCGATTCAAGTCCCGAAGTGACGGTCAGGATTTCGCATTTCTCAAGATTGGCATCTCCAAGTGGTGATATCCGTGTGTATTTTCGACGAACTGCCATAAAAAAATACCAGAGTTAAACTTTTACGTGTTCAGTGAGATTATTGCTAGACGCCGACCGTCCCCAAAGACAGAAATAAAAATATTGCGTGAGATCGCTTGAAATAACAAGAAATCAACTTTATTGTGGCTTATGCAAGCGAAGTTTAGATTGAATTCTGTTTATTATTGATGAATATGGAACAAAAACATTTCGAAATTTTCATAAATCATACATTTCGGAGGATAGCTGGTGATTAAGTCAACAAGACAAAAAAGAAATAATAAGCATTTTCTTACAAAGTGAATTTTTATATAGGCTTATGTCTTCTTTTAAGCTGATTGACACTAGGAAATGAAAGTTTGATATTTGTTCTTCTATGACTCTGGATGGATTATAATCCGAGTGTCAAATTCAAGCGCACGTTGACCACAGGCCACCCATGACCATACAAGCCATTGTGCTACATCTAGAGCTAAATTTTGAAGAAGATGACAAATAGAGTAGATTTTGTCTAGAACCCTCCCATTTGAAAACTTAAGACTTGATTGGCTGACTTTTCGAGGGCTGGACCAGAATGAATCCATAGACTTAGGCCTTAATTGGTCCATTGTGCGTCCTACATGCGATAATTGTTGCAGCCCGACAAGTAGCATTCGTGAATCCGATACTGATATGTGAGCCATCCTACCTCAGTCCTGACAGCCAGGTCCCAGACCGAAGCCCCAAACCCTTCCTATATCAGCATCTGAAAGTCGTACTATGCCCAAGACTTCACCTAACAAACAAACATTCTGATGGGAGCAGATAAAAAATGTTATTTTTTTCTTTCACCATGTTAGTAATGTCAAAAGGCGTGCTTATACAGATTTTGGCCACTCTGGTCGTTAACAGAAAGAAAACACATTTTCATTGAAAACAATTTATTAGGACAGACACAGCAACTGTTGAGCTATTTTTCAACATATTCCTCACCGGAATTGAGACATTTTGTCTTATCATTGGATCGACAGAGAGGTGCAGACGGTTACCAATACTGTTCCGAACCCATGCGACTGACTTCTGCGACACAAGAATACAAAAATTGATCCCTTGATATGACAGATGTCTTAATTCCAGTGGGGGAATTGTTAACGGATAGCGCAACAATTGCTCTATCTGTTTCAGTAAATCTGTTCGTGCAATTGTGCTTTTTTTCTGTAAACCGCCCTAGGGAAAATCACTGTCTAGACGGCCTCATAATTGCGGTCGAGTGGCCAAAATTTGCATAAGCTCTTCTTTTGACATTAATAACATGATGAAATAAAAATTAACTTTTTTATCTGCACCCATCAGAATGTTTGCTGTAAGCTTATTTTTCACTCTTAGCAAAAATGCTTCCTAATTCAGTCTACTTTGATGGTTGAAACATTGCACGGATTTATTTCTCATTGCACCGCATTTGATACCCATATTACACAGCGAATAGCAAAATAAAACTAATTATTCTAGGGTTTTATTACTTCAGTCCGTAGTCGTGCACTTCTCAATCAAGCGGTCCGAGGTTCGATTCCCGGCATTGACAATAGAAGAAATTTATCTTCCGTCCACGTATTGGGTCGTCTTCCATTGCCATGTGATTATTCTGTGATGTCTTAGCGGTAGCCCTCCGTCATGCCGATCTCATGCCAGAGAGGCCCGCATTTGTGTGATGTGATCAGGAGTTGTTTTCGGGTGTGGGTTCGATTCCCGCTTGGGCTGATTATCTAGTTGGGGTTTTCCCGAGGTTTTCCCCAACCGTAAGACAAATGTCAGGCAGTCTATGCCGAATCCTCGGCCTCATCTCGCCAAATACCATTTCGATAATACCAGTCCCATCGACGCTAAATAACCTAGTAGTTTATACAGCGTGGTTAAATTACCAACTAAAATAATGTGAGATATCTAGTGTATGATCTGATGAATATCCCTGTCTTTCCCACAGTGGTGTGTAAAAGGGGAAGTTAAGCTTAGAAATTAAGAAAGAAAGGAAAACGTCTTGTTTTATTCTGTTTATTTCAAGAGTGGTTTCAAAATGAAATAAGTTCTGACCAACATTTCTATTCAAGTATTATTCGATTATTGTGATTCTATTCGTGAATCTAAATATTGGTCTTGGCCACAGATTACAGCGTGTTCACAATATCTGCATTAGTTTCGTTTAATAGCGTCACTAGAACTGTTGTCTTGGAATCCACTTAAAGAAAGAAGACTCTTCAACTCCCTCTTATTACTATTTAAAATCATCCACACCTCCACACCCTCTTACTTATAGAGGATTCCACGTTAAGAAACAAGTATTGAATATATAGGGGCTGTTTCCATCAACTATTTATAAATGTTTTCTTCAGAATTAGTAATTAATTAGTTTCTTTTAATTAATCGAACACAGTTTCATTGAGAACTAGAGCGATTTCATGTGCTAAAATATTGTTACACTTCTAAAATTACCATATATTTAATTTACGAATAACGGGGTAACAGCTAAATTGGTAGAATAGCCTTCTACTTTCTTGCCAAACATCCCCACTGTGGACTTCAACAGACAAGTAGGGGCGGTACAGTTGAGGCCAAGATTTCACACAGTACCGGAATAACATTGTCTGCGATGTTTAGAAATATATGTATACTGAATGTAATATGCTATAATTAGACGTCGGATTTTAGGCTAAATCCCAATTATTTTTTTATTTATTTATTTTTTTTTTTTGCTAGAATAAACTAGCACTGCTGTGAAGTAGCTTCAAGTTTTACATACAATGTTAACATTGGTATGGGCTTTATGGTGCGTAAAATACCTATTTTTCCCTATTAAGAGTTATTTTAACGTTTTAGGGTAGAAAAATGCCTATTTCTGTTTTGTTAATATGTGTTTTTAATGTTTCGTATAGCAGTAATAGCCTTTATTAAAAATAAATGTATAGAACTATCATCCATTTTGTATTTGTTTTGGAGGACTGGCTCGGGACTCTTAGAATGAGGGTGTTGAGGTGTATTGATGGAATGATGAGAGGGACGGGAGAATCCCGAGAAAAACTCCCCGCGCCCACTTTGTCCACCACAAATTTCTTCCTGGCTCAAATGGAATCGAACCTGAGTCGCCACGTTGGACGGCAGGGAAGTCCGACACGGGCGAGGTATTTTTAGTGCAGCAATAAAAGAGAAAGTTCAGGCTCAAAGACATTGTAATAGTTTGGTTGTAGGAATGAAAAAATTCCTGGAAAGTAACAGGTTTTTTTAGCACTTGCGCTGCCAGTAGGAATACAAAAGAATTAATTTAAGTAAAGTTAACAGAAGATTTTAACTTCTTTCTTATGCTTTCAAAACATATGCTTGTCGCGTGGAAAGACAGAACCATTTTATAAACGCAAAACTAACAAAAGATAAAGTCTCACAACAGAAAATTTAGACTTATAGTATGATCATTGATCATTATGTCCTGCAAAGCCAATTATGAATAATGTGTTAATAAGAAATTAATTAATTTAATTGTAATAAGCTTATTGAGATATAGAGAGCAATGAGGCCAATGAATTCATTAATAGTAAGTTGATTAAGATATAATAAAATGAAGTTTCTAATCACAATATTTTTTTACTGTCTTTATTATTATAGGCCTATACCATGATATTTAATATTCACTAATTATTTGCATCGTTATAGTTATTGTAGTTTGAGCGGGTAAAAAATATTTAGGTGCCTAAAATCGTATTTCCAGCTATTTAATGCCTATTTTTTTATTATTTTATAACCTAGTTAAGGTGCGTAATGGCCTAAATGTCCCAAGTTTAATTGTAATGTATATAAAATATATATATATATAATTTCCCCCGCCCCAGAAATCGTTATGGCGTTAATAGATATTTTCAATCATTTGAGCGGACTCGACGTACTTATTTTGTGCGATAAACTGAGTGTGTTAAGAAGAGAGTGAGACAGAGATACTATACCTCACTCTTTCTTCTAACGGAGGCACCTTGCAGCAGCAGTGTACTAAGCAAGGCCCATAAGACCAATGTTTTTTTCTTAATGTGGAATCCTCTATAGCATCTCGTTTTGTTTCGTTTTCACTACCTTGAACCCGGAACATGTACCTTCTCTCTACTCCTCTGCACAGAACATCCTTCTTCTCATCTTCTTTCAGCATTTCGATTCCACGCCTCTGGAGTTCTCTCCCTGACCATGTCGGAGACTTTCTGACAGTATCAAATTCAAGTTTAAATTAAAGAATCACATTCCAGTTCATCGAATTGCTTGTTAAACACCTGTCAGGTTGCGCAACTTTAGCTTAACCCCTAACATATAACAAAATATTGTAACTATGCTGTTGTTAGTTTTAACCTTAATATATAATGCATGTATTATTATTATTATTATTATTATTATTATCATCATCATCATCATCATCATTGCTATTAGTGTTATTTTAACTATATTTTTTTTGTATTAGCTTAATAAGTGCTCTATAGTGTTATTTGACCCTATTGACCCTGTATAGGATTTTAATTTATTTTGTATTAGTTTGTCAGTGTACATTTTTGTATTTATGTGTGCTGTCTGGTAGGATGGAAGAGAAGGTCTTATGGCCTTAATCTTGTCAGATTAAATAAATAGATGAGAGTAATTTAAAAAGCAGTGTAAATATTTGTCACGCTAAAATTCCTGATGAGACGCGGGCCAATGGTGTCAAAATCGGTACTGTGCTGTCAAAATTGGAACATCTAGAATGTCTACAAATAGACTAGCAATACTTCTTTGAAAACATAATAGTTTGAAATATGGTTCTCGTTTATCCAAACATTTCCGTTACGCCGTTCACTATCGCATCGGTTCCATTTCAACTGGACAATCGAAACGTGTGCGTGTTTATCTCGGTAGGACACGAACCCTCGACCTTGAGACTGTGGTTCTGCGAATTGTTAGTTGGTGCGGCGCAGGTGTATTCGAGTAGCCTGTAGATAACTGTCTTCACGATCCGAGATATCAGAAGTAGGTCGCAGCCATCATGCTCACTGACCAAGGCAACATGGACGCAGGTAGTTATTAAATTTGTTTTATGTAAAAAGTTTCTGTGTTGCGTCACCTCCCGTCTGGCCGCGTGCGGAATCTTAAGTGTCGAAAATTGTGAAACTTTTAATGGGTCATTGTAACTGATAAAAATTGGCTCTGCTGTATACAAAAGTTGTGCCAGCTCACTGCCAAGCTACTCTTTTCTTATTCTGCATATTATCCTGCAAAATCGAAATCCAGCTCTTTATCCTGCTTTCTCATGACTCCAAGTATCAAGAGAAAATACTGTGATAGTGCAGAAAATTTCAAGATATTTACGCAATTATTACATTATTTCCATCCATTTCTTCGAGCGTGGCGTCTTACTATTGCCTGTCTAGACAGATTTATACCAAATTATTGGGCGAATTTTGTCCATAATATCATCCGGGAATGTTACATATGAAATGCTATGTATTAAAATATTTTTAAAACAAATTTAAAATTGCAATTTACTACAAATCGTCTCTAATAATTTCGTAGTTCGATTTTCTTGCAATAAAATACAACGTTCCAAATGTAACATACCACATATGAAGGTCAGAACCATAGTGGGACAAGCGCCATTTACCAAAACCGTAGAAAACAAGGGTTAAAATGAAGTTATCACCATAATTCAATGGAAATATATAGCAAGTAATATAAAGTATACACATTCAAATGATATGTCAATCTTCATTAAACTATGGTATTCACTTAACTTTAACCCTTGTTTTCTCCGTTTTTAATAAATGGCGCTTGGCCCACTATGGCTCTGAACCCATCATATACGGAAACATTTTTCTCACGTGAAACTTTAAAGATTTCAAGAACTCTACATAAATTACTTTGAAAAATTAAAGCAATAATTATGGAATAAATTGAGAAGTAGTATTAAATGCTTGCAGAATCTCTGCGTTTTTCACGTAATTGGCATTTTTAACATTGTTATTAGTTAGAAATTACACAACAGAAAAAATTATAATACTAATAATAATTCCACCGTTATTTCATTATTGGGGAAATAATTAATAAATTAACAAACAGACGCTGTATATGAAATATTAGAAAAATAATTTTGATCCCGGGATAAGCAGTACAGTCGCAGAATTGGTATGGAGCATGATTAAATAATTTTTTCTGCGAAGTCAGCCAAGAAAATAATGCTGTCGAACGCGAAATAATCCTGGATAGAACTGTCCAGTCACACATAGCAGTGTTTCTTAAACTGGAAGTCGCGGTGCCATATTATGGGATAGCGAAATAATAGCGTGTACAAAAAGAATAAAACATTTTCTGAGAAAAACGAATACAGAAAATGTCACGAAGTATAATATTATTTTTTTACGTTTTTTACGTTTCTGAGGCTCTCACAGCTAAGAGGTTTAAGAAACACTGCAATAGACAATGAAAGTCTCAAAATCTAGTTTACTTTCAGATACATCATAATTACCTTTTTTTCAAGGCATGTCACCAATATATTTTATTCTATAGTACAATGTGTCCGACTTATAGATTTAACATTACAAAATTTTATAAATTTAGTTGTATCAGATTCCGATATATGATTAGTAGATCTCTTGCAATTTATGAAACTTATGCTTACAACAATGATCACATGATGAGAATATGCATTGTTAACAGACATAATTATCGTAGCTATCTGGGGTAGTGAAAATCCTCGTAAGGTTCGTGAAGTCGAAAGACTCACCAAAATTAAATATGTGGTGTGCACTAATGAAAAATAGGATAATAGTCCCGTTTTTTTTCGCTGAGAAAACAGTGACAAGAACAAATTATTTGGATATGTTATAAAATTACGTTGTGCCTCATTTACCTCTTGGAACCATTTTCCAGCAAGACGGAGCCCCACCCCACTTTGCGGTCCAAGTGTGAGAATTTTAGGATGAGTTCCTCGGGCGATGGATTGGAAGAGGGGTGAACCACTCGCTTGGTCTCGACGCTACCCAGAAATGACCCCACTGGACTTTTTCCTATGGGATTTTATGAAGGAACAAGTGCACAGCACTCCCGTGGAGAACTTACAGTAGATCATTTGCGACGAAAATTTTATCAAGACATCGCCAACGTCACGGCGCAAATACTTGGATGGAGGTGGGGTGTAGGTTGGACATCTGCCTGGCCACTGCGGGTGTATATGTTGAAATTATTTGAAATGTATCGTAAATGGCGTGACTTTTTCTGTCAGACAATATCAGTTTCTTCATTAAGTATGTCTTACTTTAAAATGTATAGGTAGGCCTACTCTCTTAAAATGTTAAACCTATAGGCAGGACACTGTATATATAAGCCTAACTGCACATAATGTTTTTCTGTTAATGAAACTTATCATATAAGTTATATAGAATAGGCTAGATACTATCCTACTTTCCCACAAGTAAATTACACAACTTTTAATATGTGGAACATATTTTTTTTTAAAGAGGAAGGGCTGGATGTAGAAATAGTCGTGGACTTCCTTAATTTCATGACGTAAATCACAGGATCACAAACTGTCATTATCCGCTTTCTCAAATTTTCGCAGCAGAAATAAATATCACAATGTTACGCCCATAATATGCTAGTAGGATTTAATTTTACCCTCTTTTCTTGTTTGTTTTTGTTTTGTACATTTTTTTCCATTTCTTGCTTTTTGGACTTAACTAAACGCACTACCGTGAAATGGGGTCAGCTCGACACCGGATTTCTGTCCTCTGCATATGACTAGATTGACCACGGATACATATCCATGACCTAGAGTTGATTTCGAAGTCACGACCTTGACCCGAATCAATGGTTAAAGTCTTGGGCGGCTTGCACAGGAATAATCTTTGAGAAAAATACAAAATTGTTGACCAAATTATGAACTCGTATAAGTCCTTTATTGTAGTAAACATGTCGCGCCAAGATTCAGAATAGTCATTCAAACTTCCTTTTTCTTTACTTTTTATTTATTTATTTATTTATTTATTTATTTATTTATTTATTTATTTATTTATTTATTCATTTATTTATTTATTTATTTATCTATCTATCTATCTATCTATCTATCTATTTATTTATTTATGTGAATCTGAATTTCTGAGGCACAGTTGATTCTTGTTATTAGAAAAGCCTACCACGGTTTGATTTCCGAGGCCTCGGTAGCTCGTAGAGACAGTTCATAAATTTCTGTACGGTTCTCGCACCCATTCATCTTAATATGAGATGTTTTCCATGCCTTTTTTTCGGGGATAGCGGGGACTGAAGCACAATGCTAAATTCTAAGCACTGAATCCTTTCCAGCGCGGCGTAGAGATTACGAAAATATGCGGAAATGAACTCGCTAATATTCAATTTTTCGTGAATCATTTTAACTTTAATATTTCTAAATGATAGGTATTTCCATTTTTTAGCGATTGTCTGTTCTCAGATCCTAAAATTACGAATTGCCTAGCATCCTTCAAATAGTCCACGTCGTTTTATAGCTCTAGCGATGCCCTATTTTACGCGGCGGAAGTGATAATGAGAGGGGAATTACAGTATGAAGAGCGTTGGTGGAATGACGAGGAAAAAAAGGAGAACTCGGAGAGAAATCCTCAAAATCTTGACTTTGTCCATCACTTTAAGTAAAACTCCGGCACTACAGAGATTTGAACTCAGGTCCGCGGCCGTCGTAAGCCATCTATCTGCCATATCAGCTGCGAAGACGGTTTAATGGCAGTTGGTAGGAAAATGGTAGATACATTGTTTTAAAGATACAGATTCAGACTTCTTTATAGTTGAAGGTACTCTTTACTTCATTGGGTAACTACTAATTTTCTTCGATTCCAATTTATCGCTCCCGAAAATAGAGAAGCATTTGCGAGCCAACGCACCACAGTAGCATAATAATTACAGCATGTTAAACAGTTTGTATATCTTTTTGCAATGTGCAGTCGAGGTTGCCATTAAACAAATCCATTTTACTTGAGTGCTTCTTTATAGAACAGTGCCCTGTCTAGAAACCTATCGTTGCTCTAACCTAATATTTATAAACAATAGCAGTTCTTCAGGTTTATTTGGACACGGTTCTTTAATAAACAATAGCTGCTGCAGCTCAAAGCGCCTTGGAATGGTTTGATTAAAAAAGAGGGGGGGGGGGAAGCATACAGCGAACAGTAAGATCACATTTCATCTCGTGGAACGTCCTTGCCATGATGAGGGGTCCGCAAGGTGAATATGAACGTCTCGGAAATTGGCGAAACCTCACAAAACGCCCACCGTGCTCCAGAACAATTCTATAGAGAGGATGGAAAAATTGAAAAGAAAATACATTGTCTGTTAAAGCGTGTCAGGCAGCTTGCAACATTCGATATAAGAAGTCACCACCACGACACAGTTTTTATTATTATTATTATTATTATTATTATTATTATTATTATTATTATTATTGTTGTTGTTGTTATTGTTATTGTTATTGTTATTGTTAATGTTTTTGTTTTTGTTGTAGTCGGATCGAAACTGCAACATGCATATTGTGTAGTATGAAATTGTATCACAACTTAGGACTTGTCTACTCGTAATTTTAAAAGGTACCGTACAAGTACACGATTCGGATTCATGTTCGTATGTTCATACAGATTCCTGCGCACTGGCTCCAAGAATACATTATGGGAAAAATAGTCATTTCTTCGAGTTTCACGCATTTTATTTCCGACGCCAGTACAGTACTTCTGTAAACCCTTTCATTTCAGTCTTCTTAAAGGAAATACAATTTAAGAATTATTTATGAACAATATTCTAGGCCTATACATCTTCCTATGAAAGATATAAGACGCCACAATATTTTCTACAAAACACATTCAATTTTTATTTTGTTGTTTAACGACGCTGTATAAACTACTGCGTTATTTAGCGTCGACGGGATTAGTGATAGCGAAATTATATTTAGCGAAATGAGGCCGATGAGATGAGATGAATTACCTAACATTCACCTTACGGTTGGGAAAAATCTCGAAAAAAACGCAATCGGTAATCAGCCCAAGCTGGAATCGAACGCAACTCCGAATCGGCGCGGCAAGCGCTTCAGCCGACTAAGCTAGACGGTGGGTTGTATTAAATGTTCTAACTTGTGTAGTAATCTAGTATTACCCCTTTACTTACAATATTTTAAATATATAAGTATCGGTACTCTAACATAATTTCTTAAATAATGATTAGTGATTATGTATCTTTTTTACCTCTGATTGAGGTGCCGGCTGATACATCTATTATTAATTATCAGGCAGTAGGCCTACATCTCACTTGACGATATGTGTCAGAGGAAGAACAATTATTATTGCATACATCTTAAGTCTGATAAGTGAAATACTATGTTGCTAGTCAACGAATAGTATGCAATGGATGGGGAAAGGAACTGGCCACCCTACATGTTTATTTGCTCCCAGACTGCGCTTGGGCGTGGATTTCAGTCCCGTTCGGCATATTTACCTGGTTAGGCCTATGTGTATTCAGAGGTTCTCCCTAACCATAGGGCGAATATCAGACCGAATCCGCGGACTCACCTTGCTATCCTCTGTTCCATTGTCACAGCCTAAAGTCCAGTTGATTTTTATGTTGGCACAGGGAAGGAAATACTCACCCTCTCACTTGCCCTCATAGTTGCCATAACCTCTCAGTGAGCATGCACACGTCCGGAGATTTGCCGAAGTTGCAAATGACCGAGTTTGAATAATTAGATATATACTGTAATTTCTTATTGGCGAAGTGATAATGTATCCCGAAATAAGGAATGTCGATGTTAAAAAACGTATGAAAAAATATATTAAAGTGTTTTCATCTTTGGTCGAGATTACTAAAACATATAAATGAATAAATACATAAATAAATAAATAAATAAATAAATAAATAAATAAATAAATAAATAAATAAATAAGTCAATTGAATCAGTGAATGAATGAATGAATCAATCAATAAATGACTACTTGGCTAGGCTCAATGCCATGTTAAATTACTTGGATTCCAAATTAACATGGGAACTGCATATAAATTATGTGTGTGTTAGACTATCATTCATTTATAGTGTTCTGCCCAAGGGCAGGTCTTCCACTGCAAACCCAGTATTATCCAATCTTTCCTATTTTCAGACTTCCTCTTTGTCTTCTCATATGATCCACATATCTTAATGTCGTCTATCATCTGATATATTTCTCTGCCCCGAACTCTTCTCCCGTTCACCATTCCTTCCAGTGCAGCCATCAGTAGGCAGTTTCTTCCCAGCCAGTGACCCAACCAATTCCTTTTTCTCTTTCTGATCAGTTTCAGCATTATTCTTTCTTCACCTACTCTTTCCAACACAGCTTCATTTCTAATTCTGTCTAGCCACTTCACATGTTCCATTCTTCTCCAATATCCACATTTCAAATGCTTCTAATCGCTTCTCTTTATTTCTTCTAATGTCCATGTTTCTGACCCCATATAATACCATACTCCACACAAAGCACTTCACTAGTCTCTTCCTTAGTTCTTTTTCCAGAGATCCGCAGAAAATATTCCTTTTTCTATTAAAAGCTTTCTTGGCCATTGCTGTACTCCTTTTGACTTCCTGGCAGCAGCTGTTAGACTATCGAGGGTGATTTATCTGTTAAGACGATTAAAAAGCTTGGTACGGCATGTAAGGAATTTCTTAAGAACGCTTATTACTAATTTTTAATAGCATATTGCTATATGGTATTCAAATTTTGGGAAATAATGTATTATAAATAGAGTTCTAAAATTGCAAAAGAAGGCTATCCGTATAGTCAGTGGTTCAGACTTTGATGAACATTTTAAGCCTTTATTCATTAGTTAAGGCATACTTACCGTAATAAATCTGTACATATTTCATTGCCTAATGCATGTCAAAAATAACTTATCCAAATGTGTAAGTAAATCCGAACTTCATGGTTATTCTAGAAGATATAACTATTCTCTATTAGTGTCAAATGCTAGATTGACTAAATAAAAAAATGGTTTACAATTATTGCTATTGACTTGTTGAGTAAACTGTCTCCAGAGGCCCACTCTATGTGATTCAGTAGATTTAAATTTTTTTTATTTTTCTGTTCATATTATCTTTAAACCGCTCATTTCACTAATTAATGTATTTATTGTAGGCTATCTCAATTTTTGACTCGGCACATTCTCTTGGAGTTTCTGGCTAAATAAAGATTGATTGATTGATTGATTGATTGATTGATTGATTGATTGATTGATTGATTGATTGATTGATTGATTGATTGATTGATTGATTGATTGATTGATTGATTGATTGATTGATTGATTGATTGATTGATTGATTGATTAGCCCACTCCGTGCGTCGCCGGTCGGCGATCGGGGAATGCTATGGAATGATGACGAAACGGAGAAATGGTGACAGAATAATGTAGATTGCCTATTATGTGGAGGAAAACGGGAGAACGGCGACCTACTCCGCCACAAGTGTCTGAAAAATCCTAGACCTAACCGGGATTCGAACCAGGCTGCCTGTGTGACAGGCCGGACCACTAAGCCACTACAGGGGTCATTTCACGGAATAGTGTGCACTGAGTTTTGCGATGCCGGTCCGGCCACGCAGAGGTGCCGTACGTTTAAACAACGGATGCGTGCACCAGGTCTGAGAGTGCGAGGATACTCTTGGTACTGTAGGCCTATGTGGCTGCTTAACGAATAGTGGCGGAGCCGTCCCGACCATTTGATTGTAGAGCTTTGCCCGTTTCCAACCCGGAGTGGAAAAGCACAGACACAAGTGAAACTACCGGTATTAAAGAAAAATTATATGCCATGCACTTTCGGATTCATGATGCTTAGAATCGATTTCAAATCGAAAACTAAAATAACTCACAATGTGAACATTCCCTCCGATTGAGGGTCTGTTGATATGCACATCTATTATCAGGCAGTGCATCTCACTTGACGATAGGTATCAGAGGAAGAACAATATTGTTTGTATGAATGCTAAAGTCTGACTTAGTGTATATGTAGCTAGTCGGTGATGTATGCAATGGAGGGGGAAAGGAACCTGGCCACCCTACCCCAGTATCTTTTGACCTAGTTGTCTCATAAGTGGTGTCTTCTTGGTATCACTTGTGAGGTTCAGACCAGTCTTCGGACAGTTGACTAAACAACAACAATGAGAACATAGCCAACAGCTGACTGACTGAAGGCAGCTAGGAAGAATGTGTGACAAAAACGTTCAGTTCTTTGGAAAATTATAAGCCTTAATGAGGATTTTGCATTGCGCTTCAATAATCAATAAGGGTGAAAGCAGGTTGTTGCCGAGTAAAATTTTCTTTCTGAAAGTTTGCCTGTGCCAACATAAACCCAAAAGAAGTAAATAACTTCACAATTCATGCAGCGTCGTTAAATAATCTATTTAAAACATTATATACCTTTGTATTTTATTGTGCTAATCTATAAATGGTAACACGTCGGTTATAAAATAAATAAAAATAGACACTATGCCACAGATTTAATTAATAGATACGTACACAGAGGATCTATAAAATCCGCACGGGATATTGACATTCAAGGAGACAGTGGTCAATGGCCTGGATATTGAGAATGATTTGCAAAGGTTACGAGTAAAATAAATAATTAATTAAACTTAAGGCCGGTATTAGACCATGAAAACACTGTAAATCAAGATCTTTCATTTCAATACATAAATATTAATTCTCTGTACACAGGTACTGCCTCTAAAACTGAAATCCCATGCATATTTTTAATGAACACATGCTAAGTTTTCTTTAATTCTGTGATACTGTAACATTCTTTTGTGTGTATGTGTGTGTAACATTCTCTATAACTCCAAAAAGTAAGATATTTGACATTATAGGCTAATGAATGAATTGAAATTGATTAAATTGACTTATTCGGTTTTCACTTATTTGCATAAAACAGCTACAGTGCATAGACTATATTTTTATCTTTCCACGTTCGCGGATATAGAGCGGACGCGGCAGTTTACAGCACAGCCGCCCGCCCAAGCGAGCGTGGAAAAATAAAATGTATGCGTTGTACGTGTGTATTACAATAATTTCTTTCACGAAAATCAGCATTTAAATGGCACGAATATTGAAATATTATATTAGTGGTATATTGAGACACCCGTAACAACTCTGTTTACATGGAACGGTAAATTTACTTTCGACACAGCATCTCTACCATATTTTTCGCCATACCTGCTGTGTTATGTAGCTTGGGTTTTCAAAACTTGCATACAATTTACAATGAAAACCGGAAATAATTTTCTATATTATAATAATTGATCTTAACGGATTGTTTCTCTCGATGCTAAGCAGGTTCCAATCCTTCTCAATATATCAGTCGTAAAAATCACGAATAAAATCGTCTGTTATTAAGTTGAGCGCCATTTTGTTTTCTTTCAAGTAAGAATCCATTACCTCCAATAGTTTAAAATAAATCGCTATACACATACGGATAGGCGGCATGCTTCTTCGGTATCAGAATACTACAGAAAAAGTTTATTTCCGTGAAAATCTCGAAATCGCTTTAGCATCACAATATTTTTCCTTTTCAAAATATTTATCTTCATAGGTGAGTCTCCTTGTTGGAATTATTTTTTGCATTCACGCAGAAAAAGGTACGTTTTACATAAATAAGTGGTGGTACTGATCTGTTCATATGTCATTTTCTGATATGGTATACTACATATGGAGGAATTATATGGTAGTAGCAGGCGAAATGGCGGTACATTGAGAACACTATCTCTGTTGATTTCCTCTTCAACTCGGATCTCCTGCGCGAGAAGCCGATATAGTAGTTATACGTTTGTCTTTCCACGCCTTTACTTGAAGAAAGCATGGTATCAAACAGCCCTTGCTATTTACAAAAGTAAGAAGTGCTTGCCATTTCAGATTCGTGAGTGGAACCCAAAACATTTCTAGATTTCTTCTAAAAATGTTACTTTCGTGATTGCAATTTGAGGTTGATAGAGCGCAACTTTCTTCTCCTAGCAGGTCGTGTTAAGATAAGCTATCTTTGCAGTTATTATCCGTCGTTTTGCTTGACAGTTCTTGAAGTCCACGCAATATCGATTCTCTCAGTGTCGCACGCATAGCACGCCAAAGGAAACTGACCTGGGGATCTGAACATGTGAACCATAGGAGATCGCCGCTTACTGCATCTTTCTCTGAGCAACTCATATCTAAATCGACGTCAAATAAAACGTTGCTATTGAAATGAATTGAATTGAATTTACGGGAGGGGGCACTATAGCCTAGCAGTGTTACGATCTATTGCGCTAACCCTCAAACTAGGCGCATTCCCAAACCCACACCGGCTGACTACACTGCGTATCTAGGCAACCCCCTCGTCCCTAGGCCAGCCCCCTCCGTACGTTGCCAGCCGACGATCGGGGAATGCTATGGAATGATGACGAAATGGAGAAATGGTGACAGAATGACGTAAATGTCTAATATGGGGAAAAATGGGAGAAACCCGAAAAAAAAAAACCCAACTGCGACCTTGTCAAATGTCACTATGGATTTTTCATTGAAAAATCCCAGACCTGACCGGGTCTCGAAACCGGGCCTCCTGCATGGTCTGACTACTCAGCCACAGCAGGGGGAAACGTTGCTAAGTAAAAAGTAAAGTTCATGTTTACTTAACTTCATAGCACTACATCACCCTAAGAGCCTTGGCCTCCCCTTTTTGGGGACACAAGCGGGAGGTGGGTTCAATATGACTCCGGACCTCTAAGACAACACAGAGCATCACATTAAAACTGACAAACATCCAACGTTCTTCTAACTGAGCTACGGGGCACAAGTAAAAAGTATATGCGGAAAAATTGGTCCAATCCCCCTTGTCTTGTGTTATGATTTGTGAAAACTCGTCCAGGATGCCTGGAATTCCGAGGCTGAGAACTGAAAAGACTAGTCGATTCCATGCCCACTCGACTGCAAGATGTTGGTTATTTAACGACGCTGTATCAACTACTAGGTTATTTAGCGTCGATGAGATTGGTGATTGCGAGATGATATTTGGAGAGATGAGGCCGAGGATTCGCCATAATTACCTTGCATTCACATTACTGTTGGGGAAAACCTCGGAAAAAAACCCGACCAGATAATCAGCCCAAGCGGGGATCGAACCCGCGCCCGAACGCAACTTCAAACCGGCAGGCAAGCACCTTAACCGACTGAGCCACGCCGGTGGCCTGCAAGATGTGATCGAGATGGGAGGAAGCTGGACTAAATATTGAATCGTGACTTTTTGTTTTGTTTTTTGAACTTTTAATTGTTTGAATTTTCTAAGGCAGACGCCAGTAAGTTTGTTTTGTTTATGCCACGAAATTTATTTTTACGAGAATATACCGGTAATCTTTCTTTCTTTCTTTCTTTCCATTTGCAGCCATAATGTCATAATAAATAATGATAAAGTCATGGCACAATACATTCATGAACTTGATGTTAATTACTAAAACAGTCATAAAAGAGACAGAAGGAATTACATTTTCTCTTTCTCTTAAAAACAAAACAAAAAAAAAAACATAAAAAGCACCAGCTTGCGTTTGAACGCACGACCAATACACTACAACAGTAAGACGGAGAATACTTTAATTATAACTGTAGATATCAGGCAACGTGGTCCAACAACATGCAACATCTCCTGTCTCCGAATTTTAGCGGAGATACCCGAAGGAAACTTTGTTTCTAGAGAGCGGCCACTTTTTCTTTTGACAGCTGTGGTTGTAAATAGTTTCACGAGACAATTACTTGCTTTCAATTATCTGAAACGATCAATTGCGCAATAATTGAACGATCTGAAAACACTTAACTCGGTTGACGGACCAAAATTACACATTTGGCCATTGATTTGAGGAATTTCAGAGATTACGAACTTTGATAAAAGAAAGATAAGCTTTTCGACAACCGTTAAAAATTTGACTTTCATCAACTGCCTTTGTCGTAAATGTTAACATTACAAACACGGCAAAGATCATATTCTCTTTACACAACAATATACACGCTTTATGGGCTATGCAAAATTGAAGACTGAATGACGACAGACGGGACCGCAGCATCTTCTTCGCTCCATTTACACACGCGGCTAGGAAACGGAGCGGGACAACAAGAAAGCGAGTGAGCACTACTGTATATCAGGGAAATCAAATAAAGCTACCATTATGCAAGGAACTATCTCGACCCCACAGACCTAAATCGCCGGCGCCAACACCCTTTGGTCACGCCATCTTCGTCTTTATTATATCAGAACTTGGAATGAGGTCGGTGTACGATCTCGGCCCCAAAATACCCGACCCTCTCGCACGCGAGGGTGGTCGCCGTGCTTACTTTCGAAGTAGCGCTTCAGAAGTAATGAATCAGCTCCAGTGAATGGAATTTGTTTACGTCGACAGACGGTTGTGCACTCACGCAGACAGCGCACCATTCTTTATTGAACTGCAGTGACAATCAGCGTATTCCGAATCTCACCGGTCCGGTGGCATCAATGACGTCACGTTGCAGCGAAATAAGGAACAAAACTGCTCAAAGAATCGATGCTGTCATGGCGACTGTACAAGTTGTTTTCTGTGCTACGCTAGCAAAATTTTGCGAAATTTTCGTACTCCCATCTCGTTCAAAGAAAAGATAGCATAAACAATTTATTTCTTGAACCAGTAATAATAACTGGTCCGTTGACATGTTCGCTCATAAGCCATTAACATATTGTTTTTACGTTATGCTCATTACAAACAATACAGCAGAACTAAAGCAGAACACACCGCCATGACACAACAGTGCACGATGTCATTCGTCTGCTAATTCCCGCCCTATACAAGAACCAATCAGATTCACTGATGGCGGCTGATGGAGACTGCCACCACTTCTGCAAGTTGATGGCACCGGTGCGACACCGGTAGAGCATCAATGACGTCATCGGTGGAATTCGGAACACCGTGATGCCATCGGATTGCTCACCAGTGAGATTCGAAATACGCTCAGTGCGTAGGCTGCGTATCGAAAGAAAATAATTAATATATTTAGAAGTTTAACTACAAACTTGCGGTGCAATTACCTCCTCAGTTGCACACAATGCTGACCTTGTATACATAAGTTCTAGAAAGAACTATATACGTAAGTTCTGAAGTGAAATCCATTGCAAAGGTCGGTCACACTGAGTTGAATTGTCAGTATTGCTGGAGGTCAAATATGTATTGTATTGTATTTTGGAGAAGGGCACTGCGGCCCAGTACTGCGTCCTCCCTAGAAGGCCTATTTCGCTTATCCTGAAGCTAGGCGTATGCCCAACCCACGTCGGGTCACTACATTAAAGTTTCTTGCATATCCAGATTTCGAAAAGACAACCCCACACGGCCTCCTCCTTGCGTCGCCATCTGGCTTTCGGCGAATGCTATGGAACAGGACTGAGTGTAAATAGCTCAATTGAGGTACTGAAGACTACCCCTTAACTCCCCACTCCACATTCCCCGGCAGAGACAGTTATGTATCGGACCAATACGAGTAGACCTGAAAGCAATC
This sequence comes from Periplaneta americana, assembly GCF_040183065.1. Taxonomy (NCBI): domain Eukaryota; kingdom Metazoa; phylum Arthropoda; class Insecta; order Blattodea; family Blattidae; genus Periplaneta; species Periplaneta americana. The sequence continues at coordinate 98,829,487 of NC_091122.1, read as the reverse complement.
ATTGCTAAGTGACGGATTGTGTAAGTCATGCATCATAGCTTTCGTCTCTCGCTGGTCGCCTAAAATTACCATTTTTGACATTTTTCCGGGCTATATAGAGCATATGCCTGGGGGCAGAGGGTTGTCCTTTACACTACAGATAAAGTTCGAGAGCTCTGTTCAACGGTGTTATCGGCCTTGTTCTCACTGCGCATACGGCGGAGTTATGGCGGCGAGAATGTTGGCTTTAAAGCCTTGGTATTTTTTTCTCGAAAATCAGCTTGTGTTCGGGATTCCCATTTTGATGCTACTGTATCCGAAGAGAGTCGAGGAGGAATACAACGCCGCATCCCATTCCTCGACATCATCATTAGACTATTTCTAGAGATTAGAGACTGAAACCTTTTAGCGTCCGCACCTGTGTAGTAACGGCCAGCGCGTCTGGCCGCGAAACCAGGTGGCCCAGGCTCGATTCCCGGTCGGGGCAAGTTACCTGGTTGAGGTTTTTTCCGGGGTTTTCCCTCAACCCAATATGAGCAAATGCTAGGTAACTTTCGGTGCTGGACCCCGGACTCATTTCACCGACATTATCACCTTCGTCTCATTCAGAAGCTAAATAACCTAAGATGATGATAAAACGTAAAATAACCTAAAAAAAAAAAAAGAAAACTTTTAGGTGCGTCAAAAAATAAGACTAAAATAAAGTGCAATGGATTTGCTCGATTTTATTTGTGATTAGTAGTAATCATGCGGGGATGCTACAGTTAAAAGTGTGGGTGTCTGAGCCCAATCGTTCTCCTTGTGTAGAGTAAAGTGTGTTTTGGAAGGTCAAAATTATCATTTTTTTTATTTTGCCGGCCTCTACCGTCCATATCCCTGGGGCCAGAGGGTTGTCCTTTACACTACGGATAGAGTTTGAGGAGCTCTATTCAATGGTGCTATCGGTTTTGTTCTCACTGCGCATACGGCAGAGTTATAGCGGCGAGAATGTTGGCGGCATAGGGTCTTAATATGCAGGTAAAAGGCGTACCAGTAATGTAGGTAATATTAATGACTCTGCATTTCGATGACCCAAAGAAGTATATGATTGATCATTAAATTAATAATAAAGTTTGAAGGATAAGCATGATGATGATTGTTGTTGTTGTTATTGTTATTATTATTATTATTATTATTATTATTATTATTATTATTATTATTATTATTACATTTGTACTGTATATTAAAATAATATTCTCCACTTATCAACTTCTACTCTCTGTTATGTTATTGATGATGATCAATTTTGGTAATTTAGAAGTATCCATTCTCACACTGCAATGTGATCGGTCAGAGAACACTGAATGATGCCGCCTATCGGGTACGATTGAATTGTCGTTTGCATTAAGTCATCTGCCCCGAGTCTAGGACGGTGCCCTGTGTAGGTTTATGGTGGTATTGAGTTTGACATGACTGATCTACACAGCAATGACATTTTTATTACGATGTTTCGGATTCTTAGAATCGTAAATTTTGCCATGTTCGCTAATAAGAGCTATTCATTTAGCAATATCCATGCTAGTTTTCCCTCTGATTGAAGTACTGGCTGATATGTAGGCATACTTCTATTATCAGGCAGTACATCTCACTTGACGATATGTGTCAGAGGAAGAACAATTCTTTGTATAGTCTATATTTGAATCATAGTGTAACATGTAGCTAATCGGCGATATATGCAATGGAGGGTTAAAAGAAGTGGCCATCCTGTCCCATTATCTCCTGGCCTAGTTGCCTCATAAGAGGTGCCTTATTGATAACAATTGTGAGGTTCAGACCTGTCTTCGGACATTTGACTAAACAACAAGATGCTAGTTTGAAAGTTGACGGTATAGATGATGACAGAGACTGGCACAAGATATTCAATTGGTTGAGTCATCTCCAGTCCTGAGGTGACTGCATAGTGATGACTAGGGGGCGGATGTTGATGACCTAAAAATCTACTTAAAACCATTAAAATGCCCTTAAACTAATGGAAAAATGACATACAATTAAAATAAAAAGGCATTTAAAAATTGTTCAAAGTACTCGCACCACAACTTCTTAAAAATTAGTCACCTTGTTTCAATGACTGTCCTGCAAATGTCGGAGAGAAGAGGCAACTTCCTGGAATTTGGTTAAGATAAAGGAAAAGGGTATGCAAAAGGGAAAACTATAGATTTTAATTATGGTTTACAATGTCTTTCAATCGGTGGTGCTCCATGTCAGTGCCTTCTTTCTCCATCTCCTCCTTCCATTCTTCACTTTTGTTACCAGATCTTCCAGATTGGGGAGTGTGAATGACATAACAAATTGTGGGTGCAGCTTGCATTCTTGGAATCTGTCCCTTCCATGGGGACAACGTCCTGTCCAGGACACGGTGAAAGTTTCTTCCCTTCCAAACATAAATTCTAAAGACACCTCGTACCGACAAAAGAACAGTAGCGGTCAATGCCCTCTAAACTTAAACTAAGCTGTTGGCAAGCATTTTATATTACTTCGGTTGTGGGAGGTGAAACCTTCAGTGGAATGAGGGATGGACTTTACATTCTGTTTCAAACTATATAACTCAAACTTCACTGTTATTCACTTATTCAAGAGGTAATGACCTATTTGCTTAGAAAAAGATTTAACAGACCTATCGGTAAAGAAGAAAGTAAAATGCATTTCAAATGATCTAAAAGTTCTTCAAAGTATTAAAAATGATAAAAAAAAAACAAGAAAAAAATAAAAAATAAAAATGACCTATTAGTTCAAAAACGTCGAAAAATGCAAAAAATGCAATATAAGAAATTAATGTTTTACGTTCATATTAACATAGGAAGGATTTCTATATTAATAGGCATCGTCCTAATGTGAAAAATAAGAAGATGACTTTTCATTAACATCCGCTCCCTAGTGATGACCTTGACTGGACGCATTGTGTGCGAAACTATCTAGTGACAGTCCTATGCACTGCAATGTGACTCATCTCTGCCGAATCTTGGTGCGTCTCACTTGACTCGATCAGCGTATTCCGAATCTCACCGGACCGGTGGATTTCAATGACGTCACGCTGCAGCGAAATAGGATCAAAACTGCTGGAAGGTTCAATGGCTAACATGGCGGCTGTAAAAGTTGTCTGTGCTACGCTACCAAGATTTTGCGAAATTTCCATACTGTCATCTCGTTCAAAGAAAGGAAAGAATAAACAATTTATTTCTTGAGCCAGTTGACATGTTCGCTTATAAGCCAATAACATATTTATTTTTTACGTTGTGATCATTACAAACAATACAGCAGAACCAAAGCAGAACACACAGCCATGACACAACAGTGCACGATGTCATTCGTCTGCTAATACCCGCCCTATACAAGAACCAATCAGATTCACTGATGGCGACTGATGGATATTGCTACCACTTCTGCAAGCTGATGGAACCGGTGCGACACCAGTGGAGCATCAGTGACGTCATCGTTGAAATTCGGAACACCGTGATGCCATCAGATTGTTCAGCGCTGAGATTCGGAATATGCTCGATGTGACTTGAATGGACGCGCTCGGTGCGAAAGCAGCCTACTCCTCTGCAGACAGTCACTCGAGAGCGAGATCGTTTCGGCTCCGGCTTCAACACTGAAGATTGATCGCATCGGCTCCTGCTATGTATTTAACAGGCTTAGTACTAAAATATTGGCATGGTTAAAAATTTTGTTAAGGCAAGAACGTTTTGTCTAAGTTATAAACAAAATGTTAACAAAGTACGTTCCGTCCATGTTATAAACATTGACTTGAACATTTGTAACTCACTTTTTTCATGTACTGCTGTCTAGTGATCTTTCCTTGTTGCAAGTCATTTATTGCTGCCTCAATAATTCTATTAACTGTGTTCCGTTTCTTTGATTTTTTCTGTCGTTATTGCCTCGAAGCTTTATGTGTGTGTCTTCTTGAATTTCGTTCAATACCTCCATGAAGTGATAGGCCTATATAATAAGATGGACAGCGTTAAATTCTTGGTTGAATTTTGAATGAAACGATTCGCACCAGTTTGTAGTCCGGTCCGGTCTTCTGTATTACCAAGATTAGCCACATTTCAGGAGGGAACTCAGATTCATTCATGTAATTATCACACACATAGTCAAAAAAATCATCCAGGTTCTTGAGTGCTGGTTTCATACTCATCAAGTCGTTAATAAAGCAGTCTTCAACCTGTGACGGAGGCAGTAGAGGTAGACCAAAGAAAAGTTTCAGAAGTTTGCCGATCTCTGACAGTATTCTTGAAATCGTTTGACAAGCCGATGTTTTGAAGAAGAACGAACAGCATTATTATTGCCTTCTAGAACTCTGCAAACACTACCCTTACAGACGATGTGTATTGTGAAAGCTGTTCCAGTACTATCTTGTAGCTCTGGTTTTTTTTTTATTTTCTTTTTTTTTTTTTCTTTCTTTTTTTTTCTGGAAGCAGGCTGAAGATCAGAGGAACGTAAAAATGTCTAACTTTTACAAATATAGAAAACATTTGATAAAACTGTTTCGGACAACTTTTAAAAGTTCCATCAACGAATACTATAGTGGCGTTCTAGAATTTCCAGGTTTGTACCACACGTAAAAATCAGTATGTTGTTTACTTCGTCGTTATAGAAAATTAAATCTCCTCCAATAGACGTTGTCAATTTTTATTCACCAACATATTCATGCAACTGCTCCAAGGTAACTTGAGAATTTTCCTGAACTTAGCAGCAAAAATTGCGCTCGAGTGGCCAAAATTTATATAAGCACTTGTTTTTTACATTATTAATATGGTGGAATAAAAAATAACTTTTTTATTTTACCATGAGAATGTTTGCTTGTGAGACTGATCGCTGCCCACGTATATGTAATCTTTAATAGGTAGGTGTAACTGATGACTTACGTCGTTTCTGCTCTAATGCCGCAGAAACATCTGGGCACGTTCTTCGTGACTGAGAGGCAATTGCTCGACCAAGGATGCAGAGTATTGCATAGACATTCTTGTTCTCCGTTGACATTAGTGTAGGTATCCGTTATGCAAATAATTGGTTTCTGTATAAAAAAAACTAAATTTAAAACAAGAACCTTTACGAGTATGGTCAAGCTTCGTCGCAGTGCAATCGTCTACATGATCCTACAATAATTTGCTCGTTTGGATGGTCTATCTTCGTCTACTTTGCGATGTCGAAGTTTTCAAATTTCATTTGACCTTTACACTAAAAGAACACGTGACGGACTCTTATAGCGTGGAGTCAGCACAGTACCGTGCCCTAGATGGAAGAAGGCCTCAAAACCACGCAACGTTAAAATCTCTCTTTAGACTTGTGTACATGGCGGCCGAGATTAAACGACGGCTAAATTAGGCGACATTCTCTCACTAATTGCACTTGAATTCGATGCGCGGCAGAACTTGTAAGATTTATGTGCGACGAAGCTGTTACAAGGCAGGAATTTCCTGAAAACTTGTCTTTCTTCTGCATATCACATTCCTCCAGTGCTACGTTTTTGTCATATCATCGACAGTGATTAAGTTCTGCATCAGTTCAAAAGCGACATGTGATAAATAAATTGTTTCGGTAAATTGACAGAAGGGAGAATAGAAGAACACCCGGCCGCTTGCAGCGATCGAGCTATTTAGAGCTCTGTTATAAAACTTTAATATGAGACACATTTAAATGCAGATTGAGTATAAAATGGCGGCCCATTATCTGATCCAAGGTCTGCAGGTGAATGGAATCGATGCATTGGGAGAGGCGTGGCAAACCCGCGGGCCGCGTGCGGCCCTGTTTTTGGTCCGCGATTACATTGTCGGATATGACTTTCTGATTTATTACGTAAGTTCGCTGTGTTATCACAGTCATACGCCAGTGCCGCGCGACATTGTCTCTCATTCCCTTGTTTGGGCAACACGGTTTGCCCCCAAACCACTCAACAATACTTCCAACGCTTTTTGCACTGTAAGTTTCCATATCAGGTCTAGCCATGCTCAGTCACTCTTCTATTTCTGGTTGTCCGATCCTGAGAGGTTTCGTATTGTTTTTGCTGTATTATTATTGTTATGTAAACAGTGTCTCTTAAGTACTGTACAAAAATTATTAATATTATCCAAAGCTCAAAATAACATTATAATGTCTTGTGATAATTTTTGGTACCGGTATTCTTTATTTCAAAGTCATAATACAAAGAAACAATGCAAACTGTTTCTTTCGCAAAGCTACCAGTCTGATGGTTTATGCGCAGTTCAGCCATTAAGAAGGCATGCTGCCCATAAGAAAATGAGTAGGGCCATAGAGGACCAGTAGGTTGGCCGGCCAGGTCACCAGACTTAATCCCTGAACTTAAACCGATGGCATGCCGTTTTGGTAGCTAAGTGGGCAGAGCGCTGGATCACAACGACCGCAGACCCGAGTTCAAATCTCGGCAATGGTGGAATTGTATTTGTAGTGAAAAATGCCAATATTTTAAGGGTTTCTTTTGGTGTTCTTCCGTTTTTTCCTCGTTATTCTCGAAAAATGTGACAACATTGGTAACTACGTGACGCCGAATCCATCGTTCGTCATTGTGGGTGTTCCTCGCGTTTTGTCCAAAGACTGGTAGATGGCAGTAGTAATGGATTCTAAAGACTCATAGATCTGCATGTGAGGTACCGAAGCCCGCCAGGCATTTCCTTTCCTGGTGGAGATATAACGATTCATATATAATATACATTATATCTGCAACAGAGGATTTGATGACTGCGGAGGAATTCGAGGTGTGGCGGATGGTGAAGCTAGCTTAGCAGGACAGCACAATTGAGGGGTTTGGTGAAAGAACCAGGTACCTTCATTTTAGAACATTTCGAGATAATAAAAATACTTACTTACTTACTTACTTACTTACTGTACTTACTTATTTACTTACTTTTAAGGAACCCGGAGGTTCATTGCTGCCCTCACATCAGTCCGCCATTGGTCCCTATCCTGAGCAAGATTAATCCAGTTTCTATCATCATATCCCACCTCCCTCAAATCCATTTTAATATTATCTTCCCATCTACGTATCGCCCTCCCCAAAGGTCTTTTTCCCTCCGGTCTCTCAACTAACACTCTATATGTATTTCTGGATTCGCCCATGCGTGCTACATGCCCTGACCATCTCAAACGTCTGGATTTAATGTTCCTAATTATGTCAGGTGAAGAATATAATGCGTGGAGTTCTGTGTTGTGTAACTTTCTCCATTCTCCTGTAACTTCATCCCTCTTAGCCACAAATATTTTCCTAAGCACCTTATTCTCAAACAGCCTTAACCTATGTTCCTCTCTCAAAGTGAGAGTCCAAGTTTCACAACCATAAAGAACAACCGGTACCTATAACTGTTTTATAAATTCTAACTTTCAGATTTTTTTGACAGCAGACAGGATAATAAAAGCTTCTCAACCGAATACTAACACGCATTTCCCATATTTATTCTGAAATGAATAAAATAAATAATAAAAATAATGTTTAAAAAATGCATGCTCTTTTTTATTAATTCAAAACTTTAATATAGCATGTAGTAAGACATTTAGAAGTACTTAACTAGAAAATATTAAAGTATTATAATTTCTGCTTCAAATATCACTATTTTCATCACGTGGAGCACTGCATTATTCCACCAAAAACTATGTAGTATAACATTGATTTCAATATTTGTTCCATATATACATGCTTATTAAGTAAATTGGTACATCAGTTCACTTTTAATTAGTATACATTGCTTTCTACTTACTTTAGTAAAAAATGGCAATCCATATTTTGCTTTGTAGACAGTTCTGAAGATTCAGTGACATATTTCATTATCGTTCTGATTCAGAAGTTACATCTTCTGGTGATTTCATATTTTCACACTATACTTCGTTCCATATTGTCTGACAGAAGATTTAAACATTGCCAGCAGAGGAGGAGAGAAGTGTAATTGCTATTCAACCAATGGCAAAGCCACATTACAGGCTTGTCTTGAAGTTGGGCGGAGGTAGAACGCTTCAGACCGCCCAACTTCAAGTCAAACATGGAATAAGACCTCTGCCATTGGTTGAATAGAAATTATACTTCTCTCTTCCTCTGCCGGCTATGTTTACGTCTCTTGTCAGACATTATGGCAAAGTATCTATAGTGTGTCGTAAAATGGCATGTCACATGGTGCCCGGAGCTACCTTGTTCTTTCTCTCCAAAACGTAATACCTTGTCAGGAAAAGTCATATTCGTACCATATACAAATTTGTATAGGTCTATATGCTGTGGGTCTACCAGGGTTATTTTACCAAATGAAAGATGGATTTTTTCTACATATGCAATTATTTCAGTATAAAACCTGAAATATGGAAAAAGAGGAGCTATATTCCATTTTATTTCATGGAGTGCAGTTCGGTGGCTCCTTTGAATACCCACTTACAGATTTATGACTTCCCACACAAACACCTCTGACAATTCCATACTGTCCCCTCGTCCCAACATTGCACAGTTGCCACAATCCTGATGACTCTCGAAATGAGACAGTGAGACTGAGGGGATTCTTGGAATTCGGAAAAGATGCGGCAACTCTGCCTCCAGGTGGATTTGACGGGAGCCTGTCAATTCTTCTGAACGAGGGTTGTGATCAGTTACTAACAGGAGAAGACAAGATTTCCGTCACAGTAAGAAGACATTTATTCATGACAACCAATTAGTAGGGGCCAGTAGAAGGTCTGTCGGCAAAGTCCTTTCTATGAAACTGCACTCCATGAAATAAAATGTAGTATACCTAATTCTTTCACCGAACCCCTCAATTGGTACACAACTCATAACATCACATGTATACAAAAACCTACTTGGGCTGAAGTGATTAGGGCCGCTCCATACCCTGCCCGATAAGTACCTCTGCCTCTAGACCCGTGAGATCGCGTAGTGGCACTAATTTGTGTGACAGAATGAACGTGGTTGTGAAGCCATTCGCAATAAGTGGAACTGTTCGTTTATATTAGTGGATCACTCAGATGACGAGCACAATTATGTCTACGAGTTGAATGACATATAAACATACCGGTAATATAATTTTTATTATTTTGTTAATTACGATTCTCATTGTTTGTTATCTTTCCTTTCCATTATAAGTCTGAAATAAAACATCCTCAGAAAAAACAGTTCAGTCGTAGTTTTATCTCTATATTACATCCCCCAAACTGATACACTTGCATCCTATCTAAATGGAATTTCCGCGATTTCTTCATTTCGACACCAGAAAGAGGCGAGTTAGCGGTATCGCGCTGTTTCCTCACTGAAAGATATATAACTACAATGTCTTTGGAAAGAACCCGCGACATGCATAAGATAGATCGGAAAACTCCCAGCGCTGTTTTGGAAAATTTAGCGAGAAAATGGTCTATAAATTATACTCTGTAATTTGGGGAGATTCAGAATAATTAGTCGTGGTGTATGTAACGTCGAAGATGTGGTTCGGTCCTATGTCGTGTAAACTATACTGTAAATGTTTGCTCATTGTCAATATCCGGTGTTATCTTAAGTAAAATCATGGCGTTGTACCATCCCATGTCACAGAATTCCCATCGTGTGCTGCCTATAGTACTAGATTCAGGTCGACAGTACGTCCACATATGAAATGAAGTGCATTTATTTATACATAATGTATACAAACATATGTACACAAATCCTTCGCACGAACCTGTACGGCCATTCTTGCTATAACTATGCACAGTTTGAATCTTAAAAAAAATAATAAAACTATTATTATTATTATTATTATTATTATTATTATTATTATTATTATTATTATTACTGTTATCAATTATCACAATTACAATTAATCCAATTTCGTACCAATATGGAATTACTTGATCCCTTCAAAGGCTGTAAGTGACATGAAGTGGTGGTGGTGGTGGTGGTGGTGGTGGTGGTGGTGGTGGTGGTGGTGGATGTGGCGGCGGCAGCGGCGGTGGTGGCGGTGGCAGCAGTAGCGTGCTGGTCTTCTATCTTGGTAGTCCAGATTCGATTCCCAATCAGATCGTGATACAATTTCTAGTGAACCAAGCAGGCGTTGCAGAGAATTTTTCTAAATATGCTACGGCTGTTTCCCGCTATCATTCCACCAACACTCCTTACGACGTATGCTTGAGTGCAAGAATCCGTCCTGGGTCTGCCCCTGTAAAAGCAAAGCCGAACCAAAAAGCAGTAGTGGTAGTAGTAGTAGTGGTATAATTCGGTGGTGTAATTGTTACCGTGGTTGCCTTTGATTCCGATGTTCGTGGATTAAAACTCTGGCGAGGACGATGGATTTTAAGGGCAATAGCCACAGTGTGAAGGGAAGTAGAACTGCGCGTCCCGTGTTATAGATTTACGATAAGTAAAGGAACAGTGTCAGTGGCAGAAAGTTCCAGGTAAAATATTGCGGCAATTTCTCTTCCACGTCTAAAATAAAAGATAGCGCAATGATCCCATATCAGCGGCCAAATTAAACGTGCGTGGCCTTGTCCCAACCTCTACATGTAATCCAAGCCAGCAGTAACAATAGCATTATTAGTAGTAGCAGAAGCAGCAATTGTAGTAGCAGTAACAGGAACTACAACATTAGTTAAATAAGTATGTACGTAACTTCGAACCAAGGATCGCTGGATTTGTGGCTACAGAAAGACAGTGAAATGTTAGTTATTTTGGATACGTTCTAAGTCTCCATTCAGATGAATTTGTGGACCACTTCAGTGGTGCACTGTCGGCATAGGCTCACAATGGAACCGCACGCTAGAAAATATGCCTTGAAAAATGAGAACCAAGTGTTGCGGGTTGTCTGCCAGTCGATAAGTGGATTAGCCGCGTGTTTACTCCATTCCATAATTGAAAGAAAACACTTGAACGCCCAGACGCTGCGGGCGGCTTAATAACCCTTTGCGAAAGCAACACAGACTATGACACGAAAGTGTGAGAGTAAAGCTCAGATAGCCTACTTTCTTTAAACACTGTCTATAGTAAATTGTTTCAGAATCAAAGTTGCTTATTTTTCTTTGAAATCGTACCAGATTCCAAGTGCTCCAAGTATCGGACTTGAGTAGTTAAATTAGTGTAGTTCAGCTATTAGATCAATCTACTCTTAGATCTGAAGAAAAACTGTTCTATTTCTATTTAAATCTACGTTTTAGCCTTCGTTGAAATTGAACTCTTAAGGAATAAAACTATCTTTGTTCCTCTGTTAGTCTATATACCAGCGGTGATCAGAGCGAGTGTCGTGATTACATCGTGTAATCACAGACATTCAAACGGGTACGAGGAGTTTCCTGTACATTGCTGTGTGTTTCAAGCAGTAGCGGTATCATGTCGCTCTACAAACTCTGTCTCTACAGGCAGTAAGAGGTGGTTTCGTAAAGAATGAGAAGGAGAACTTTTTTGTTGTTCTGCCGGACAAAATGTAATATGTTTACTTTGCTCAACGGTTCAATTAGGAGTATATAGAAACATTAATTGTCCACGCTGAATAATGTATTATTATTATTATTATTATTATTATTATTATTATTATTATTACTGACACACTAAGTATGTGTTTCTATAATACTTCTGTGCGTGCATGAATATTGATATTTTTAGATCTTCTCCCTAGAAGGATAAAATTATTAGGTTTTATCTCAATTTTAATCTTCTTAATCTTTAGATGAGGGTAACTATTTATTAGTTATCCATTTAATAATAATATTATAGAAAGACTAATTCAATATTATGTGCCAAGGAACTGTTGAACGCCAGGAATTGACATGTCTTAAATCATAGCCAGGAAGAGAAATATGAGATAAATAAATATAAGGAAGTTAGCTACCTAATGGGGTTTGAAATATCTCGTGCTCTAAAGCCTTTTAATAGAACAGAATTTCTCAAAAGAGTAGGCCTAATGATTAAACTAGCTTAAATAATTTGTCCGTAAGAAGTTTTTAATTTTGAAAAACTACGACGAGAGAAGAATTTAGAAAATTCCTGATTATATTCAAGAGGAAGGTTAAAAAAGAAGCAAGGAAAATCGTATATTATTCACTGGCTCTTGATGACAGCAGTGACATTACTGATAAATCAGAGCTTGAGATTTTTATCCGCGGGATTGATCAGGATATTAGTACACAAACCACCACTGGTTGTAGTTTTCATGCCAAATACCTTTCCTCCGTCTTCTATTTCATAGGCTGTCTGTCGCATGTAATCACTGCCGCACAAGATTTGGTCGCCGCTGGTCTATACATATTTGGACGCTGAACAAGAATTTAAAATATAATTTAATGGATTACAATCAACACAGATTTATAAAAGATTACCCGTTCGTAAAGGCTATACTCCACAATGGCGAGTATGTTACTACTCGACCTCTGAGAACGACAGAGGCCTAATCTGTGATTGAGATGTTTGAATAAATAAGTTGCTACCTTCCTGATAGTATGGTTTCTTCAATAATGGCTAAATTTCTGTTGTGCCCCATGGATGCTCTGTCTCTTGGGGTCGCGAGCCTGCCAATTAAGCGGCTGCCTGTGTCTTGAAAGCAATTATCTTGACCGTTAATTACCAGGCGGGCGGGTCTACATAAAATACGCGGCGGTGGAATGAGCCCCATCCAATAAACGGGCGATCGGGTTGCTGCACACAGGGTGACCCGAAGCTTGAGTGCTGCCAGGCAACTCGCCGACAACTCTTGTCTTCGGCGGCTTGCTTTTACGCAAATAGATACTGCTAATCCGCAAAATTCCATACTTTCTTTCCCGCAAAACGACGGATTGCAAATGCGCAAAATATTTCAAGCCCCTAAATTAATAGATCCTTAAATAAAATGAATACGTGTACAACAACTTACCTTTAAAGCACACTGTCCAGTGATTGTCCCGGTATGCCGTTTGTCTACAGTAACGATGGGCTGGAACCGAAGTGCAATTTTTTTAATGTACTCCAGTAATGACAATTCACCATTTTGAGATTTCCTCCATAGTTCAGTTGAAACATGATGATTATCTTGGTCACGTCTGTTTGTTTTTCTGTTATAACGCGCTGCGTTGAAAGAAAGATACGTTTCACTCTGCAGTTGCTTTAACACTTCCGTAATTTCATGGATAGATAGAGGGATGAGGTTTGTAAAATTGTCGTTTCAAATGACGATTCCGCTCCATTTTTTGTTCTGGTTTCATCTGTTGGTACACTGGCTCACAATTTAGGAGAGAATTTAGTATCTTCACTTACATAGTTTTCAAGTACATATTCTAGGAATCTCGTTAACTGAGTGTGATTAGGAGCAATGCTATGCAAGTCAACAAACGCATCCCCTAACTGTGCATGGAGGTACATATTTTAAACCAAACATATATTTCAGAAACGTTCCTACTTCGGAATTAGGATCGGTAATATTCAGAGCGAAGTCCCAGGTCGAGTATCTTCCTTTACCACGTCTGGCCTAAATGAAAACTGCAGCCTTTAATGGTTATGTTAGGAAACACTTTTTTGACTGCATTATGAGCAGCAACTACAAAATCTAAAATTATGTTTTGAGAATTAAAATCATCACTACACAAATCACGAATACGTTTCCACATGCATTCGTAAGCTGATACAGTTTTCGATAACGTTAAACAAAAAGAAACTTGGATGTACCTCAATGTAGTAAATGTATGTATAGTAAAACCTGATGATAGTGTTTTGGTGAAACGTAGAATGTTCCATCCTCTAAATTATTACGCGCATTACTACACAGAAACTGCAAATTTCGTTCACAAGTAAAAAATACTGTCTTATTTTCGATGTCTACAAAACAGAACCTTTCACCTTGATTTGTTAAAATATTTAAACAATTTAACTGTTCTAATACCTTTCGTTCACAAGTAAAAAATTACTGCTTTATTTTCTATGTTTACAGAACACAACATTTCGCCTTGATTTGTTAAAATATTTAAATAATTTAACTGTTCTAATGTCTCATTTACATTGCGAAAGTGAGTAGGCATCTGTTTCCTCCGGGCTCTATGTAATGCTAATCAAAGTTTGACTGTCTCCATTCTCTGAATATTAAAAGTATCTGACCTTGATAATTCTGTTCATATTATTTTACTGAGTTGTAAAGTAATTTCTTCGCACGCTTTTCTTTTACAATTTTCCCGCAAAATATGTGGTCCAATAGCCTTAGCGCTTTTATTTTCCTGATCATGCATATATATATATATATATATATATATATATATATACACTATTTCACTAACTTCTGCATTAGTCTGTAAAATTGCGGTACATTTCTTTTCGTGCATCTCCGAAATATTCCCCGTACGTACTCATTTTACGCTGTTTCCTATATTTGAAATTTTTCTTAACAATATATTCCACGCCACGATTTGTGACCGTTGTTATAAATTATATTTCCTTTAAATTCACTTCCTTCGTACAGCAACATTTCTTTTCAACTGTGGTTATGGAGATATCGAACCGATGAGATACAGTAAACATCGAACCCCCATCCCTGTTTAGCGCCATCTGCACCGAACATTGAACACACATTCATCAGCGCCATCTTCACCAGTACATAATGAGTTAGAATAAATTTGGTATAACATTATCAGATGAATTGTGCGGAATTGTAAATGTTTTTGCGGTATCGAAACAAAATTTTTGACTATAATTTTCGGTTATTTTGCGCATTAGCTATCCAGCCCTTTTCACAATCAAAATCGCCGTTTGTTCAGTTGTGATTATTTTCATCTCGGACAGTGAACGAAATCATAATTATCACCAAACCCTTTGCCCTAGTTCATCCGTCTGTTGTGGAGGCGTTTGTAACGCGTCGGATAACTAGTACGAAGAACTTACACTTGGGGAGTTCCGTTGCAAATTCCGGCAAATTAAGTCGGATTTTGTGATGGGCGAAGACAGCGTTGTGAAACTTGCTCGTGATACTCCCATTTCGTCATCTTTCGCTTCACTACCAAGAATTGTTGAAATGTGGGTCAAGACTTGAAGTCAAGTGCCTAATGAAGGAGAATGAGGGAGGGGAAAACAGGCATGGGGGAGGACGAGAAAGGGATGAAAAATAAATAGGGGGTCGAAAGTAAGGTATATAAAAGCAGAAAGTAGAGTGGAGAAGAAAAACAGCATAAATCTGAGTGACGGAAGAGAAAGAGGAGGAATATAGGAAAGGAAGTAAAGAAGAGGCAGAAGGGGTAGGACAAGAAGAGGGTTAAAAAGGAAGAGGAGAAGAAAAGTGAGAGATGTAGAAACAGAAAATTAAGAGGTGAAAAAACTGACAGGGGATTTAAGGAAATCCCAATAATTTCGTAAAACATCTATATTCGAATTAAGGTAATAACAGGAAATATTGTAGTATGTAGGCTACTTTAATACTGTAGTACATTTTATTTGATAGTCATGTATGCACATAACCCATATACCCAATATTCGCATGGCTATTGTGTGGAATTAA
The DNA here is from genome assembly GCF_040183065.1 of Periplaneta americana. Lineage (NCBI taxonomy): Eukaryota > Metazoa > Arthropoda > Insecta > Blattodea > Blattidae > Periplaneta > Periplaneta americana. The sequence continues at coordinate 98,814,074 of NC_091122.1, read as the reverse complement.
TTAATTAGGAATAAAGGCGGGAGAAAAGCTTGACACAAGACTGTGCGTCCTTGCAGGGGCTCTTGGGACTCATCTTCACATGTATGTGAACTTCTAACGTAAAAACCACTTGTCTCGTTCACTTCATCCCACATAAGGGTTTTAAGTAAATTTTGGGGGGGAAAGGCCCGTTACCTCGAGACATATTAGAAAATGGAGCGAGACAGACTGCGTAGAAACTCAGTGAGCTCTATACTAAACTGGAGGCACAACTCAGTGCTTTAAAAGCGTGACGCGAATGCTGAGCGCCTGAGCGTATTGCTATCGCTTTCTAACATAGTGTTGTCCTTGTCTCTCTTGCAGTGAATGCTACGGTATTTTTATTGCTTACTGCGCATGTGCAACATGAACCTCACGAAAGACTGATTGAAACACATTAGTTAGAAAGAGAGAGCAATATCCTCAGCAACATGGCATCTACAGTCACGCTTTCAGACAAGAAAGAGCATTGCGGTGGTGCCTCTAGTTTAGTATAGAGCTCACTGTAGAAACCACGAAGAATGAAGTTCAACATAGTGCACTTCAGTTTCCATGGTACCACGAGTGACGTCAGAGTAAACCTTTCTGTGAAAACGTTACAGTTTTTCTCTTTTGTATCTCGAACATAAACGTTTGATGTCAAATCAGGTTGAGGAGAAGGAGTAGAAATATAAGCACGGAAAGGGAAAGAGGAGGAAAATATGAAAATAAGGGAAGAATAAGAATGGGAAAGCAAAAGAGGATAAAAAAGGAAGAGGAGGACGGGAGGAAGAGAAAAACAGTTGAAGGTTAAGCGGCAGAAACATGAGCAAAGTCAGAAAAGAGGGATAGAATATCAAAGGAAGCAATGAATATGAAAGAGAAGAGAACAAAAAGAAGATGAAAAGTAAGAGGAGAAAAGAGTAAGAAATGTAAAAACAGGAAGTACAGAGAAAATGCAAACACGTGAAGTAGAAGGAGTAGAAACATAGGCAAGAGAAAGGAAAAAGGAAGGAAAGAAAAAGATAGAAAGGAGGGGAGAACAAGAGGAGGAGGACGAAAGAAAGAGATGTGAAACAGCAAGAGATGAAGGAGGCGCAAATAAGCAAGATAAGGAGAAGAGAAAAAAACAAATAAGACGACAGGAAGAGGAAAGCGAGAGGAGTAGTTGAATAGGAAGAGAAAAAGAGACTTTAGTTAATAAGGAAATGAGGCAAAGAAGCAAAAATATAAGGATTGAATAAGAGTGAAGAAGAGATCACGAGGGGAATGAATGAAGAGGTGGAAGAAGAAAAGAAGCGGAAAGAATTATTTAAGATAAATAAATACGGTAGGAGTAGAAATGAAAAGAAAAAAGAGTAGAAAAGAGAAAAATAAGGAAGAACTTGGAGATTAGGTTAAGGGGGGAGAGGTGAATAGAGATGGAGAAGAGGAGTGGGAAATGATAAAAATAGAAACTAAAAAGAAGAATAAATAGGCTTTATGGCCTTAACTCTGCCAGTAGATCATATTACATACCCAGATTGTTCGGCCTTCTAGGCTTTGACGGTAACAACTTTTGTCAGGTTTACTATGCTGCCATCTAGTAGGTACATAAGGAGTCACGTCATAACTCCCGTTTGAATTGCGTTAGCGTCTGTACTGCCATCTCGTGTTCGTTTACGGCGGACGGATGGCGATCCTGGCGGTTGTTCTCTTCAAAGTGCTACCGATTTTAACATAGGGATGATCTGTCTGTTATGTGATCTAGGGTAGAAATACATCTACTAAATAAATAAAAAAATAAAGAAGCGAAAATATAGAGAGAAAAGGAGGGAAGACTGAATAGAGAAGAATGTCAGTTGTAGGGGGAGAAGGACAAAAAATTATGGATATTCACATGTGTCGACTTTTCTGCCCGTACGCTCAGCTGCGACAATGTTGAGAACCTAGATATTACGTGGGAGCCACAATGGACCTGCCGAATAACACGCGTGCATAGCAATCCAGTCACAAAGCGAGCCTGCCTGATCCACTTTCTGAACGCCAGCGCTGATCCAACAATTGCAGTTGTCAGTCTGGACATTTTTAATTACTCGCGAAGCAGCAGTGGCCAGGTCGCCCCCTCCACGTCGGCCACGTCCCACAGCTGCTGTTCCCAGTTTCACGAAAACGATGAAAAAACTGGATGTGTTAAAATTTTTACCTTACTTTGCACAGGTCTGCAAAAAGATATTTGCGGTGTTCGACCCCGAAATTTTGACTCTGTGGTTTTCATCAGTACTTGTAACCTGAAGTACTGGACTTGTTCATTGATATTCATAAGAGAGCTGGTGCTCTCTTGCATTACAACATTCACCATCTGTTCATTTTACTGAACTTTCTCACTTTATACTCTCTCTCTCTCTTTTCTTTCTCATTATACGAAGTTTAAAGGAAAGTATTGTGGGATATACGTTTTCAGCATTCCTGATAACGAAGAAATTATTTCTCATTTGTCGTCTATCCGTCTGTGTGTCTGTCTGCATGCTTGTCTGTCTTCCTGAATTTGAATACACCCCCCTATATATAACGTCAAAAATAAAAAAAGTTTGTCGCTTTTCATATCAATGTCTATTTTGAACGACTCACTTCGAAGTTAATCATTTTTTTCTCACTTTCCAAAAAAGATTTTGATCTAAAATTTTTTGTATGCTTTCCTTAGACATTTATCTATGAATCCTAAAAGTTGCAGTGCAATTGATTGATTCTCATAGGAGCTATGACATAATAATGTTTAACGGTGCGGCAAATAGCGTCCTCGTCTACTTTCTGCGAACGACAATGAAAGAACCAAAATGGCGAGCGTTTATATTCAGTATAACCAAAGCCACCGTTTCTGGCGTATAAAATAAGTAATGGGAACATTAAGAGCGAGTATCATATCTTTGTCAGAGTCTGCGGGCGTGAAAACTGACAGCTACTGTGATTGGCAGATTGTTGATGTCACATCTGTTTAGGAGGTGGTACCACTCTCAGCCGAATTGACAATATGTCACTGACTGGACAGTGTCATTAAGGACACACCCCAGAAACAGAAAATGCGAATGTCTTACCTTTGACGCAGTCAGTGTTGGCTGGTACAGTTCTCAGCAGCACTGGCAACAAGTGCTCACTGACTGGCTTTTTACTCAAAGATACGCGCCAGAAACGCTGGCACTGGTTGTATTTATCGAGCCTTAGGAAGTGCATAATGTCATCAGCAGCGAATGACAAGACGCACACGTTTAAATATAGCCGACCTGCGACGTGATTGACTGTCCGAAATGAGCGACGCGACTATAGTGAAATCCGATTACGAAAACCAGCTATAATGACTGGAAGAAATATCGTGCTAACCGCTAGGGATGGGAGATTATTAAAAAATTAATTTAACCTGAAGGAAGTTAACCGTTCAAGGATATCCGGTTATTTTTAGGTTTTTTTTTATATTTTTATGTCAGCGAATTAGTCAGGAAAACAAAATTAAAGATTATTTGCAATATAAGTCATAGAACAATTTGCAATCAACTGTAAACCAACCAGAAGATAATTAAAAGAACGTTATTAGATCCTGAAAGATCATCAGTGACATTCCTAAACAAAATAATAATAATAATAATAATAATAATAATAATAAGTAATAATAATATGTTATGAAATTTCATTAGCGTTATATGTAAGATAAATAAACAATAACACAAATTATATAATTTTTACAATTTTGGTACTTTTCGACTGGCACTCTATTCTCCTGTAACCATTAGGCTAAATACTGAAGTCAAAGTTTCTCGCCGTTTGAAATGCTCCATTACCCCCAGATACACATTATAACATTATAAGCCAAACGGAGAAAGTTAGCGATTAAGATAGGCATTTATTATTGACATTGATTCAAAGTCGAATTTCATTTTGCCATCTATGGACAGATGAAGTAAGTAAAGTAGTAACCCATACCCCATGAATGGCCAACGAGACAATTTGTATACAGAGTTGATTACATAGAGTACAAAATAATAAAAAAAAAAAGATTTGCTTCGGTATATATTTTAAAAAATAACCAGTCGTTCGGTTATTGTGGAAAATAACTGGTTAACAGGTTAAACCGGCAAGTAAAAATAACCGGTATTTAACCGGTTAACCGTATGAAAATAACCGATTATTTTTGCCTATCCCTACTAACCGCACGATACCTCTGTTCTGGTTGAATGAACGTTCACCTCTGATGAAGCATGTGGACGTGAGGCCAGCAGTTGGCTGGTCGGCCTTGGCCCTTCGTGGGCTGTTGGGCCACGGATTATTATTATTATTATTATTATTATTATTATTATTATTATTATTATTATTAACGATATAAATGAGTTTAAAAAACGTTTCATTTTACACTTTATACTTTTTTTAAGACAATATATTGGAAACGGTCTCTAGAACAATGCAGCGCACCTCTTGAAAACATATCTCGTACCCTAGATTAAAGAGCGACTGTTTGATACGGGCGCCCATGACTCGGAGGAAGTCGTCAAAGGTGTGGACTTTTCCTCCATACTGCCATTGAAGTCCTTCAAGCGGAATGCACTGCTAGAGTTCTGCAGAAAGGACAGAAACTTCATTATCTCGATCAAAGAACGAGGCGTGTGAATCTAACGCAGTAATGACCGCTAGCGGGCTCCAAACTTTTCGCTTGTTTATCTTATTGGATGAACTGCTTCCAACACCACTACAGCGTCGGATTTCCATGATGCATAGATGGATTATAGAGAGAGGGTGGGACGAACTCACGAGCACATAGGGCCCATTGTGTTCACTCTATTATTTAGCTTTGAATGACAAGAAGTGGCCGGAAAATTTTGCCTTAAGCCCTGAAATTCAGGGACAGGATTATTTTATGTGCCGTAAATATACGACACAGAACTCCTAGCTTAACTTCTCTTCCAAATGAAATCATGCAAAGAATTTTTATCGTCTTTCAAAATCCATTGCACTCGGCCAGGTCTGAACCCGAGAACCTCGAATTCAGTGACAAACATAAACAATAGACAATAGAGCATGATTTTTCACACCGGTTGGTCAATTCGTAGAGCGAAACAAAAATAAAACATTCAAACCAACACGACTGTAGTTTTATTCCTGAAACTGGGTGACATATTCCCTGATACAGAGCAGAGTTTTTTTCCTTTAATTGAATATTGCAATGTGTTTAAACACGTTTCTCGCGTGTACCGAATTTTGATTTACGTATGTTCGTAAAAGAGTAGGAATATGTTAATATGTTTATGCTCGACCATGCCGAAATGTAGTAATTATACACCTGGTAGCAGTCCTTTAATGCATGTCATTAAAGTACACCTATTCATTAAAGTTCAGGTTTTCGATTATTCTCGGATATAGACAACGAGGAAAATGTCACGGAGGCTGGAAATCCAATACTGTCGCAGAAGGTTATCTTCTGTTACTATAATAATTAGCGTTAATTGTAAATGATATTCAAATAAATTCAATTTGTCATCTCGTTTTTCAATTCTAAATCAATTTCCAGGTTATATCAAAATTAGTTCATGTTACATTACATCAAGGTCAGTGACATTATTGTTCCTCGGAAAAAATCAATACTTTCGCGTCTGCGCACATCTCACAATTAACGAGCTATGAACAAGGTTACTTCCGATCTTCTGTCAGATACAAATAAAATGAATACTTCTGAATAATTTCAAGTTAGAAATATGGTCGAGCATAAAACGTTGTATGAAACTTGCCTATAATGGTAATTAAGACGCTCGTATGAAAATTATGAAACTCGCTTGCGTTCGTTTCATAAACAAGCATACTTGCGTCTTAATTACTATCATTATAGGCTCGTTGCATAATGTACTATTACACACAAACATGTGAAAATCAATAAAAGAGTATTGCTAGAATGATAATGTAAAAGTATGCCCACTACTGAACAGTAGAAAATAAACTAAATAAAGAATAGTGGAGGTAGGAAGATTCGAATTCGGCTCCTCACGCAGGCTATACCAATATGCATTAGACTTACTTTCCGTTCAACTACGCTGACATGACAAACGATCTGCAGCTAATAGGCAGGTATGAATATCACAACAGTAATTTTAAAAATTCATGAACGAAGTGTTTGAGTCTGCTCTCGAAACCTTACATACAATAATATCATATTAGTTTCCATTAAAATATCGCGTTTCCTGTTGGTGAGTGCTCTTTGCGAGTAGTTGCAGCAGTTCTCACATACTCTGAAGCTGTAGTTTTGGATATTTCGCAAATGTTTAGGATAATTTTTATATTTCATAGATCAATACATGTGAATATGTATATGTGAATTAATAAACACCTCCATCTTCGTCACCGATAAAGCATCATGTCTCTTCCTTTCCCTCGTCTTCCAAAGAACTGGGTCTTTGTGTCTTTATCCCGTGTCCCTTGATCAAGCAATACGGCTTGATGAAATTTCTTAAAACAAGCATGAGGCATGATAAACAAACTCAATTTTATAATACAAGATAGGCTCGTCCGCACACAAGTTAGCTGACAACTTCTAGCCAAAGAATACTAAAGTTCTATCCTAGCTACATCCTTTAAGGTAGGCCTATCTGATGGACAAAACTGTGGGTCTGTTTTCTTAAGTACATAGGTTTCGACTGTCATTTTAATTTCACCTTTGCTTTATTATCTATCTTTATTTATGTTCAATATTCAAAATGGGACACATACTTATTAATATTTAAACTACACTATAGAATAAGGTGTAATTTCGATATCCTCTCACACCACACTGGGAGAAAAAACGTACATAAATAATTGAAAATAACCTTAAAATTATGACATGCCACTCTAGAGACACGCTGTGCTCACTGAGAAAGTTAATATATACTTAATGGGTAACAGTTCTGTATAGTGCACAACACTCCATACTGTATAATTAGCAAAGTACCGGTAACATATTTAGCACGACTTTTGGCTTGTGGGCCATCCAAAACCTCGACCTCTACCCCACTGCGTGCGTGTCCTTAAATTCTCTATGACTTATGGCCTACAATTAACAATACGTATCTCAATCATAACCTCATACAACCAGATGAAACTATAAAGTAATTACATAATTAAAATACGACATATGATCTAGAAAATATTCGTTTTTGGTACAAGGATAAATCGTTTAACATGTTTCTTAATTGAAATTGTATTTAAATAATTAAAATACGATATTTTGGTCCTGAGCACGTATTTTGTGCAAGGATAATTCCTATTACATGTTTCTAATTGTTTTATATGTAAATAATTAAAATAAGATCATTTGGTTCAGGGGACATCCGTTTTTGATGCAAGGATAATTCGTTTAACATTTAAAAAATCAGTCTTAAATACATCCTTTAGCAAATCATTCCAAACTAATGTCAATATAGCATGGATTGTGTATGAAGAAAATTTTTGTGTTGGCCTCACTGTGCACAAATTGTTTACGTAAATAAAAACAACTGAGCATGGTACATAAATATTATTTTAAGAAACACATGAAACAAATATGGGTAAATGTTGAGCACAGGAACGCCATGTAAAATGGCTTAGCTTCAGTGAACTCGACAATAAAATACTAATTTTTACTCCATATGTATTGTATTTTTGGTCCAGGGAAAATATTCGTAATTTGCGACAAAACTCGTAAAAATACGATTATTTTCTGTGGACAAAAAGAAATTGAAATGTATAAAATTAGTATTTTATATGGGCCAAATAAAGTTTAAGTAGGCCTCTACATTACTGTAGCTCGCTCAAACACGTAGGTTATTAGGACTATTAATAATCAAGTAATACAATATTCCGACAGCATATAAAGTTTTCTATGCATAAGGTAAGGTAAAGGTATCCCCGTAACATGCCATGAAGGCACTTGGGGGGCATGGAGGTAGAGCCCCATGCTTTCCATGACCTCGGCACTAGAATGAGGTGGTGTGGTCGGCACCACGCTCTGACCGCCTTTTACCCCCGGGAAAGACCCGGTGAAAAGGCTGAGTGAACCTTGGGGCCGTTCTGAAAGTTTGGCAACGAGAAAAAATCCTGTCACCACCTGGGATCGAACCCCGGACCTTCCAGTCCGTAGCCAGCTGCTCTACCAATTGAGCTACCCGGCCGCCTTCTATGCATAAGGGTTCGTTTTAATTCTATCTTATGACTCAATTGTGCTCAGTCCTCGATTCACTTAGTTACCATAATGACAAAGGCTAGAGCCTATGTCAGGGATGAGACGATATTAGCTCCCAATCACGGTAGAAGAGCTCGACCTTGATCACGGGCACATAGCGCATCCATTTATTGGCGTCGCAACGTAGACAACAGGGATGTACAGTACATGCACATGCAGCGAATAAAGTCAGCAATTATTACAATAACTTGCGTTACTAAATTTCTGGCTATGTAATAGAGCTAATTACTAAGTTATTTAATATACATGTACATATATAAACAAATCGCAAAGGGAAGGGTTTTTAGGAACAAAAAGAGAAATAGGAAAAGTTAATTGTATGTAAACCATTTTATTGTTGAAAGTAATTATTTATTATGTAAATACTTCACTTCATTGGTTAGGAGAAACTAATAAGGTCTATCTGCTCGACGTGTGTGATCTCTCAGTGCTTTTGAGTATTTGTTGAAAAAATAATAATTGCAATATTGATTGAAATAGAGTATATTGATTATGTGATTGTGAAAATGTAGTCCTTACTTTCCAGTCGTGATTATGTAATGAGTTTTCTAGAGTGATTTGTGAGATGCACGTAACACGAAAAAAAGAAATTGATTAAATTAAGATATTGAGAGCTATCGTAATTTTTGGGGGTCAATCATTTAAGGGGATATGTATGACTTTTAAAACTTTCAGTCCACACCTGTGGAGTAACGGTCAGCGCGTCTGGTCGCGAAACCAGGTGGCCCGGGTTCGAATCCCGATCGGGGCAAGTTACCTGGTTGAGGTTTTCTTCTGGGGTTTTCCTTCAACCCAATACGATCAAATGCTGGGTAACTTTCGGTGCTGGACCCCGGAATCATTTCACTGGCATTATCACCTTCATTTCATTCAGACTCTAAATAACCTAGATGTTGATACAGCGTCGTAAAAAAACCAAAATAAAATAAAATAAAAAATTAGAACTTCCACAATTTCGGTCAAAATTTGTGAAATTTAAACTATATAAACAGATCTATAATAATATCATATGTACAAAATTTGGTGCAATGAGGTCTAATAGTTTTGAAATTATATTTTTAAGTACATTTTATATTGACGTTACTAAAAAAGCTCCTTGCATCAAATTTTTCAAAATGTTTAGTTCATATTTGCTAAAAAATCCTGAAAATAGTTAGCCTATTGGAATAAAAATGAATTAGCATTTTGAGCTTAGTGATAGTGTAAGTCAAAGTGCAATCAAAGATAAAATATTATTTCTAAATTAAAGAAACACGTAGTCTAATAAAAGTAAATATCCAGAAACAAGCAACAAATAAAGCATCAACAATACAGTCCACACCTGTGGAGTAACGGCTAGCGCGTCTGGCAGCGAAACCAGGTGGCCCGGGTTCGATTTCCAGTCGGGGCAAGTTACCTGGTTGAGGTTTTTTCCGGGGTTTTCTCTCAACCCAATTTGAGCAAATGCTGGGTAACTTTCGGTGCTGGACTCCGGACTCATTCCACCGGCATTATCACCTTCATCTCATTCAGACGCTAAATAACCTAAGATGTTGATAAAGCGTCGTAAAATAACCTACTAAAATAAAAATCAACAATACATTTAAAATAAAGAAATAAAAGGAATCTAGATACTATCTACTGACCCAAATGTAAATTAATTTACCTTCGATGTCAATTCCGAAATGAATTTATTTCTCTCTTCTCTTGAATAATGCCTATATTTTTTTCATGTTGCGTCTCATAATGCCGTTTTATGTTGCTTTTTTTGCAAATGATATATATTTGCACAACAAACACTGAACTTCATCACCATGTTCGAAGCATAAATATTTTATCTTCCACTCTTCCTCGAAAGCTTTAAGCGCTTCCGTTCCGTCATGACGCTCTGTGTTCTAAGATCTGTACATCCTTTACCAATGTTTACAGGTAAAAGAGCTCCGCGCGCGCGCAGGGGGCATAAAATAGCTCTCGCCCGCAATTATTAGTATCCATCGCAAGACTGGCCTATGTCAATCTAGACAAAATATTGTACATTTTCCAATGGTGAAAGATTTATTCAGATCGGTTAATAAGTTCTAAGGTTAGCTCATACAAACACAGAAACACTCTCTTTATACCGGTATATTAATATTGATAAACATTTGTATATTCCCGTCATACAATACAATTATATAAAAGTAGTGTTAAATGAATATCACAGTCTACTATATACAGTCACGAAGCTTGAGTTCTGAGGGTGCTAGAAACAATAGACTGTGACGATCCATCGATCAGGAAACCTTCGATCCAAGTACCGGCGAGCCGTACGACTGAAGTGTGCAGGAGCGCCATCATGCAAGAAGTGAATGTGTTGACGATTGATCAGTGGAGTGTCTTCTAAAACATGAGGTATGGTGTTTTCCAGGAAGTTTGTGTACGCCTGCCCCGTAAGTCTGTTTACAAGTACATGGGGTCCAACTAATCGATCACCAATGATACCGGCCCACATGTTGAGGAAGAACCGCACCTGGTGATGAGATGGAACAGTTGCACGTGGGTTTTCATACGCCCATACATGCTGATTGTGGAAATTTGTTATGCCATCTCGTGTGAACTGTGCTTCATCTGTAAATAATACTAAGGCAGGAAAGTTCGGATTTACACCACACTGCTGCAAGAACCACTGACAGAACCTAACTCGTGCAGGGTAATCTGCTGGTGACAGGGCCTGTACACGTTGCAAATGATAAGGATACAATTGATACTCTTTCAACAGTCTCCAGACAGTCGTATGAGGAACATTGACTTGCAACGCTACCCTTCGTGTGCTGATAGAAGGAGTCATGTTCACAGCCTCCAGAATCTCCTCCTGTACTTCTGGAGTTGTAGATCTTGGTCGTCCCCTTCCCAAACCAGGAGAGTTAAATTTTCCATACTCGCACAGACGGTAATGGAGATGTACAAATGTCTTCCGATCTGGACATTGTCGCTGTGGGTACCTCTCCTGGTACAAACGACGACCCAGCGCAGCATTGCCGTCCGCCTTACCGTACATGAAGTGTATCTCTGCCAGCTCTTGATTTGAATACATGTCGCACAGTCTAAGGCCTACACAACACTGAATGTAACCTTCGCCTCGGAATGAACTGTCAGAGTGCCCTCTTAATGTCTCCTTTGACGGTAATGACCTGCGGAAAGAAAAACGTTCCGGTGAATTTCAATGTTGTGAAGGCCATAGCTCGGAATTAAAGCATTTCCGGACACATGTTGTAATGAACTATTTTGATTGTCTACATGTGGGAAATACATACCTGAAATTATGTCCCGTATTTTTTAAACACCCTGTAAAGTAGACTGTGTGAATATCTTCCGTTTGTTGTGCAATTTCGCGGAATGAACAAAGCACTTCTTAATTAAATGAATTGCTGATTCTGTGATGCTGAAAATAGCTTCTCGTCAATTAGAAACAATATAAAAACCTTGTTGTCTGATAATTTAAAAAAAAATAAGCAACTTCTGCAGAAACAAATAAAGTTATGTCTCAATATTCTTATGCAAACAAAAAAATGATCCATAGTAGTCAATTGCTTGAAATAAAATGTCTTCTTTATTTTAACAATGCAAATTTTGTTATTTTAGTGCATATATCCTGGTTTTTAAGTGCGTGCATGCATATTTTGCCTTTTTTAGTGCATATGATTTCTTCCTCTAATTATTACCATTATTAAACGTGATTACAGAGTGTGCTGCAGCAGGCAACAAGCTTCGCACAAGATGGGGACCTGCTGGCCAGTCTGCAGGACCAGCACGGCATGGCAGGCCAGCAGATGCACCAGCAGTTGGTTAGCGCTTCCAGCACAAACAAGAAACAGGGTGTCTCCGGCGAGAGCTCCGACAGTGGACAAACAGCCGAAGACATTCAGATCGCCAGATTTGACAAGGACTTCCGGTACGCCTGTATACATATTTTCGTTGGTTTCAATTACTTTGTATCATTTTAGGATACTTGGTATTCAGAATCAGCCCGTGGTTCAGGCAATACAGGAGTTTTCTCCGGGTACTCCAGTTCGCCTGTGACATCCCAACAATTCTCCATCACAGTCTTCATTCATTACGATTGTAATGTTGACCCACCGCCTGGGGTGCTCTCTGCATAGTATCTGATGAACTATAGTCCCGTCACTCTTATTTCGACAGCCAATCACGTTGTAGGTCGGCTACATTTAAACGTGTGCGTCTTGTCATTCGCTGGGAAAGCTGGGTTTGCAGTGAAAGAGCTGCCCTTGGACAGAACACTAAATGAATGAATATTGAAAGTAAGTATAACCAGTTTGATTGGTTTTCGAGTAATACTGTCGATTGATGGAATCTTTTATGAGGAGTCAGTTGTATGTTGTTGACATAGTTATTTGTTTACATTTTTGTCATGGATTTTGAACTATAATTCCGATATTTGTAGAAAGTTTTTTCGTGCTTTTTAATGCCGTAAGGACAAGAACACGCCGTAAAATACGATGATACGTTTATCCTATTTTCCTATACGTCTTTAGATCTTCCATTACCGCGTTATTGCTGTCTTGCGAGTGGCTGAATTATTGGCTTTGACACAAACTTAAACTTTAAAACACGAAACTACTAATTTTACACCATGACCGTTCCGTCTAAATGAACGTATTTGAATGGCCGCATTTATTGAAATGCTTCCCCTACCTTCCATGTCAAAGTTATGTTTACGTTTAAGTTTGCATTGCGGATGAAGCCTTAAATAGAACTTGAACTCGGACTGAACGAACAACTAAACGCATCGAGGATTCATTTAACTTTCTGTTACCATTGTGCAACCTTGTCCACCAAACAGAGTCTGACAGCAACAGACCATCGACAAAGAATATACCTTTTTTTTATATTATGATTTTCAACAAGTTTTCTATATTAAAATTAAGATATAAGTAGGCCTAACACATATTTACCTTCCTCTTCAATATTCCAGAACAGGCCGACAATGTTTTCATTATATTATTAAGATTATGAAAGAAAGACGTAAGTAATTCTTCTGTGACTCTGGAAACATGACTGATTGACGTGGATGATTCTTTCTTTAGTTTGGTAACTACACTGCCTCTACAACTTATCGGCGTTATAATCGGTCGTCACGCGTGTTTAGTGAGGAACCCTCGCATGAAGGAAAACGAATCGGCGGTGAATGGCGGTGATTTAGTCCTATAGTCCCATACAAACAATGAGGTAATAAGAAAACTTTATGTTGATCTTACCTTTTATCAAAAAATGTGTTGAAAATGGGACACCTTTCTCGATACAACAATCACATAGATGTGGAAAATTGTGAAACGCCTTCTGAAAACTCGTTATCATCATCATAATCATCATCATAGGCTCAATAACCCTTTAAGGGTCCTGGCATTCCGCAGAATTTTTTACCATTCCTCTCTAATTCTAGTCTTTGTCATCCAGTTACGTATTCCAATCATCTTAGAATCTTCCATCATCTCATCCTCCCATCTATCTCTTGGTCTTCCTCTAGTCCAGTGATGTCAACGTTCCTGCCACCAGTACGACGTTGTAGCACAGATGGCACGTCGCTGTAGGAAGAACGCAGCTATCTATCCGGCAGGCGTACTGTTGTCACGGCTGTTTTGTCTAATCCTTTCTCCGTTCTTACACTTTCAGTTTTTACATTCGTTTTGATTTTACTACGCTCTTGAAGTCGGGATGAATATTATTAGCAACAGATATCCGCAAACTATTTCTCAGGTTATTGTCACTCATCCTCACTCTGTGTTGAGTTTTTAGAAGTGTCATAACAGAAAATGCCTGCTCATAGACATACGTACTTCCAAACATGGCTATTGTTTTTGCAGCATTTTCCTTCAGGTTTGCGAATTGTGAGTCCGGAAATGACCTGTAAAATTCTATTAGATCAGTACTTGAGGTATTGATGAACTTTTCACGAAGCCTACTGTCGCACTCTTAGGTTGATCAATTCCATTTGCAATGGTGCGTCCTCAATACCTTAAAATGTACTGTGAATGGTGATCAAAAACAGAGAACCAGATTTTCATTTTCTCCATATTCTCGTAACGTGTTTTAAACTGCTTCTCTAGATATCTTAGAACAGTAGTAGGGCCTATTCAATTTTTTTTACTAAGTACCTCCAAAATATACTTTTTTGCCCTCGTATCCCCCAAACTGCCTTACAATTTATATAAGAAAAATAACAAAATACTATGACTGATATTGTAGCTACAATATTAGGCCTATATTATTATTATTATTATTATTATTATTATTATTATTATATACAGTAGTTATTGATGCAATAATATTAGTAATGAATTGTGTGAAATGTTATGGAAGCAAGAAAAAACAAGAGTTGATATTGTAAAACAAAATATGTAAACAGAAATAATTATTATCAACAAGTATAATAATATATATTTGTTAGCATTTTTGCATATGTGGTCAATGGGATTCGTAATCCTTGAGGTGGACCCCACATACCTCTTAGAACAGCTATAAATCCTTCGAGAGAAATATTCTCATAGTTATCTAAGGCTTTAAGTTTCGGAAAGTGCAGTAGATTTCCGCATTCCAACTGTTCTATCCACAATAGTAGTTTCATTTTGGAATGTTAGTGTTAAATCTCACATGACTGATATGAGCTTATTTTTTTACTTGTAATGTTTGATTACATAACAAACATTTACTGTATGTGCCAAAATTCTAATATAAGGAACGCTTTTTTCAAGCAGGATCAAATTATTTAATACCACTTGACGAACAAATTGATGTAGATGCGCACGGAGCCATCGCTATTACATAACTAAGCACGGAGTCAACAGAATAAATAACACTTGCGCCGTATACAGTAGTTCACGTTCAGACCTCGATAGGCGCTGGTAGCTTCATGGCTTGCCACGGAGCCATAGGTGAAGCCACTGCCACAGGTAGAAGAAATTGACCTTGCTGCTCTAGGTTTACTACCCCGTGGATTAGATAAGAAAGATTTCTTCGCTAGTCCTGTTTCCTCCATCCTTACTACATGTCCAGCTCATTGCAAACGACCAATTTTAATAAATGTCACAGTATGTGGCTCTCTGTACAAATCATACTGTATATATCATTCTTATACCTAGCTTTCCAATCATCATTAACTGTAACTGATCCATAACTGGCCCTTAAAATTTTCCTTTCGAAAACACAAAGTCTTTTTATGTCCTCTTTACTCAAAACCCACATTGCAGATACATATAGCACAGGCCTCATTAATGTCTTGTAGATTCTGACTTCACTTCGGAGAGTTAGTAGTTTACTTCTGCAACTCTCTATTTGTAATTTCACCAAGCCCTCGCCTGGTTTTATTCTCCAGCTCTTCAAAGTGTGTGGATCGTTCACATACATTTTCTGTTTTAAATTCCCCCAGAGATAAAAATTACAAATATTTAAATCTGGAGAACGAGCTGACGGTTGCCCGCAACTAATCACGCGATCATCAAACACTTTTTCTAATGCTTCTAATGATATAGCGACTGTATGTGCAATGGAGTTATTCTGCTGGAGGTAAGCATATGTTTTCCATCTTCAGTCAACATTACAAACAAAGAAGATAGTATGTTGCGGCTTGACTATATCATAAAAGAAAATGGCGCCAATTATCTGCGTGCAGTAATTCCACACCATACATTCACTTTCTGATCATGCACTAAATGAGGATTTTCAGTGTCCCAGTACCATGTATTGTGAGAGTGAACATCCGCTTGGAACTAACTTCGTCCGTCAACAGTACCGTTATAAATAGATTGCGACATTCACTCAAAAGTTACGAGTGGCTGGATCCCCTTGCTGTAATTGATGAACCACTGTCACTCTATAATGATAAAAGTGCAGCACCTTCAGTCTTCTTAACGCTGATCTTTGTGACATGTCACATTCTTTTGCTAATCAGCGTGAAAATTTTCTAGGACTTACAAGCAAGCATTCTCATGGGGGCAGATAAAAGAGTCAAAACCAATGGTTATACAAATTTTGGCCACTCGAGCAGAATTACGAGGGTCGCCAGGAAGTAAGTTTCCCTGGGGTCGTTTATAGAAAGAAAACACAATTTCATGGAAAGATTTACAGCAATTGTTTAGCTGTTTTTCAACACATTCTCTACCAAAACTGAGACGTATGTCATACCGTGGGATCAAATTTTGTATCTCTGTGTCGTAGTAGAAGTCCGCCTGGGATCGGAACCAGTGTGTGACAGCCATCTGCACCTCTTTGTTGATCCCACGGCATGAAATATGTCTCATTTCCGGTGGGAAATTATGTCGAAAAATAGGTTAGCAATTGTTATATCTGTTCCAGTAGGCCTAAATAGTTCCATGAAACTGTGTCTTCTTTCTGTAAACGGTCCCAGGGAATCTTACTTTCTGGACGGCTCTCGTAATTGTGCTAGAGTGACCAAAATTTATACGAGTATAAGCACTTGTTTTGACATTATTAACATGGTGGAAGAGAAAAAAAAATCAATTTTTTATCTGCTCCCATGAAAATGTTTGCTAGATGTTTCTCCTATGTGATTCCTGCATCCGGAAAAGTGGATAACATTTTCAACATTTGCTTCGATTAAAGTTAAAATCAACTTAACTTTTTCTTATTACCTCTTACCAGCGCATTATTTGTACGGAATTGCAGTATATTCTTAAATCACCACCATTCACTGCCGATTCGTTTTTATAAAAATTTCAGTTGCTTTATTGTTTTATTGTTTTCACACTGTGATATGATTAGCTGAGGATCATTCCAAATGTACAATATTTCTTAAAGTCTTATGTTTAAAATATATAATTAAAATGACCCATTTTTAGGACATTAATAACATTTATTACGACGAAATGAAGAGAAGCAATAGAAGCTTTGAAATGTGGATATGGAGAAGAATGGAGTGTGTGAAGGAGAAGAATGGAGTGTGTGAAATGGCACAGACTTAATAAGAAACGAAGCTATGTTGGAAAGAGTGGCTGAAGAAAGAATAATGCTGAAATTGATCAGGAAGAGAAAAAGGAATTGGTTGAGTCACTGGCTGAGAAGAAACTGCCCATCCACAAGGATGGACTGGAAAGAATGGTGTACGGGAGAAGAGTTCGAGGCAGAAGAAGATATCAGATGATAGACGACATTAAGATATATGAATCATATGCGGAGATTAAGAGGAAGGCAGAAAGTAGAAAAGATTGGAGAAAGCTGGGTTTGTAGTGAAAGACCTGCCCTTGGGCAGAACACTTATATATTTAATAACATTTAATATAGCCCTAATTAAAATTGGCATTAGACTCATAGTTTTAAGGTGGTAAAAAGACTTGTATTTGTTATTTTTTATTTTTATTAGTGTAATGTACATACTCATATTAAAGTGAAATTTGATATTAACATATTAAACTTCCCTTGTTGCAGATCAAAGCAGTTGATAAAGGATGCTGTCATGGATAACGATTTCTTGAAGAACCTTGACTCCAGCCAAGTGCGAGAGATAGTGGACTCTATGTACCCGCTGGAGTATGCAAGAGGCAGCTATGTAGTTCGAGAAGGAGAGGCAGGTTGGTGACGCTTGCTACTTGTAAGGATCCTGAGCTAAATATGATCTTGCTATTATCAACCAACCAGCCAGCCGAAGCCGAATCCTGCAATAGAAATGTGTTTAGAATATGTAATGATTATACTTACTTACTTATAGCTTTTAAGGAGCCCAGAGGTTCATTGCCGCCCTCACATAAGCCCGCCATCGGTCCATATCCTGAGCAAGATGAATCCAGTTTCTACCATCATATCCCACCTCCCTCAAATCTATTTTTATATTATCCACCCATGTACGTCTCGGCCTTCCCAAAGGTCTTTTTTCCTCCGGCCTCCCAACTAACACTCTATATGAATTTCTGGATTCGCCCATACATGTTACATGCTCTGCCAGTCTCAAACGTCTGGATTTAATATTCCTAATTATGTCAGATGAAGAATATAATGCGTGCAGTTCTACATTGTGTAACTTCCTCCATTCTCCTGTAAATTCTTCCCTCTTAGCCCCAAATATTTTCCTAAGCACATTATTCTCGAACACTCTTAGTCTCTATGTTCCTCTCTCAAAGTGAGAGTCCAAGTTTCACAACTATCAGAACAACCGATAATATAACTGTTTTATAAATTCTAACTTTCAGTTTTTTTGAGAGCAAACTGAATGACAAAAGCTTCTCAACCGAATAATAACAGGCATTTCCCAATTTATTCTGCGTTTAATTTTCTCTCGAATGTCATTTATGTTTGTTACTGTTTCTTCAAGATATTTGAACTTTTTCACATTTTCAAAGCATAAATTTCCAATTTTTATATTTCCATTTCGTACAATATTCTAGTCACGAGACAGAATCATATACCAGTACTTTATCTTTTCGGGATTTACTTCCAAACCTATTTCTTTACTTGCTCCAAGTAAAATTCTAGTGTTTTTCCTAATAGTTTGTGGATTTTCTCCTAACATATTCACGTCATCCGCATAAACAAGCAGCTGATGTAACCCGTTCAGTTCCAGACCCTGTCATATTCTAATGGCATACCGGTATTCCAAAGCAAAGTTAAGAAGTAAAGGTGATAATGCCTCTCCTTGCTTTAGCCCGCAGTGAATTGAAAAAACATCAGAATCTGGCCTATACGGACTTTGCTGTACATTTTGAATATAGAAGGAAATTAGATAGTTGTCTCAGTTTCTGTAACTTTGTGGCTTGGTTCCTTTCTGACAATGTTAGCCTCACCTAGTTGCAAAAACTGGAGTAAGGAAAACCATTGGCAAACTGCACAATGTAATACGATTATATAAAAATAATACATTTGCATCTTTCGTTCAACTTATTGTTACTTAGTATCAGTCTCGGATTGTTATTCTGTCATTTATCACCATGTCATCCAGTTTCTAATAATTTGGTTAAGACTATCATAATCAGCTTTCACTTTCTAGAATAATTTACCACATTTTCAGTCTCGTAATCTTGCAAATTGAAATTTGTGAACCTTTGCTAGTCACACATACAGAGACTGTGGAATTAGAGCTTTCACAGTAGAGTCACACTGTTGCGTGATCAATACGGGTACGTCATGTTGACAGCTTCAAGTCACTTGGTCCCCATTATGTGATATATTGATTTCTTATGCGGAATATTTACATAATTTTATTTCTTTACACAGTTTATTTGTTAACATTTTATTTCGGAGTTCTCCAGTCATGCTTCCATTACAGGCAATAGCTATAGCCTAGTCTATATGATGTGGCCATTAATGTTATCAGAATTTTAGGTCCTCTTGAAGTCATGCTCGCTCCGAGCTTTAAAATGTGATGCGTTAATCATACTTGTCTTCTACGCAATTTTGCTTGTATGAAATGTTACGTATTTAGTAGTTAGGCCTTTAGGATTCATGATTGGTACCATTTTAATCTGAAAATGTCTATTTTTTTTTACAGGTAATAAGATATTGAGAACAAAAGTGCATTGCCTCCGAAGATAAAATTTCCTTGTACATTTTTACGTCTTACATTAAATTACCAACCATTTCCCGGTTCCTAAACACAACTTCAAAGAATCGAATATCTACCATAAGTATGTAAACTAAATAGGGGTTACATCGTCATACATCTATTAATTATTAACATATTGTGAATTTTATTAGTAACAACAATGTAATTTATTCGTCTCTACAATTCACCTTAAACGCTCTCGTCAACAATTGGATCTTCACTCAACACAGTATTCGTTATAGCACTCCACCGACGACAATGACAATTTACTTGGACTATTACGCACAACAATGAACTGTTAATCTTAACTAATATTTACAAAGCACTATTTACAAATCAGAACTACCAGTTCTCAGTTCACAGTTCTTCTATCTCAGTCACTCGAGTTCACGGTATCTCGAACCACAGACCTTCAGAGACAGTTCACTGTACTCGAACTCGGGTCCTTCCAACTGCGTGTACTGCACTCGAACTCAGGTCCCTCCAACTGCGGTCCACTGCACTCGAACTCAGGCCTTCGGATGCTGACGCAGATGCGGACGCACACTCGAGTCGAACTCCGGTTTGCTTGACTGGCTTGCTTGCTCTGGCTTACTCACTGACTGAATAACTGAAAACTCTGTCGTTCCTTCGCGACCGTAATTTATAACCACAGCGACGTAGCCTCGAAAGTTCCACGCGTCTCTAGAGATGGCACTCCAGAAAAATCCAGAGCCCTCTCCTCTCTACCAGCACCAGATGCGCGCGCACTCTCTCTCCACTCTCTCGCCGCTTTGGCCCTTTCCCCTCTCCGCCGCACGCCATCCCAAAGTGCTCCGCGCGATCTTCTCTCTTGCGGGACGCTGGTCGTGAGTTCGAATCTCACGTCGCTGTCACAATATTAAAATCAGTGTATAGCTTATAGTTGTCAAATTTTAATTACTGTTGCACAACACAAAAATATTCAAGTGTTTTACTTTCAATTACATATGTGTGTGTGGATAAATGTTTGTCCGCTTTCAACATTTATGAGTCATTCTCCGTATCTATACTTCCTTAGCTATGTACTTTCGCTCTGTTTGCATCTAAACCTATATTAATCTATTTATATAATGCTCTAGTATTTGTTGTCCCATTGCAATAGTTAGATGATTGATTCATTGATTTCCAGTATCTCCAAAACATATGTTCAACCGAAAACTTACTTAATTTTATTGTGCTAGTCTGGCGGAAATTAAATATGTTTCCGAGATGGAGGCATCTACATGTATCTGAGATACTATGTTTTATGATGGGATAGTAGACAGAGGCGAATTTGCTAATAGCTTAAGTAGACTAGAGACTACAGAAAGCGCGGCTTGCACTTTATAGACTACAACAGCCAAAGTTTCAAATCCGCCTCTGCTGATAAATGAAAATTCTCCTATAGACTAAAATAAGAAGTTTCACATTATATACCAGATTACACTATTGCAGATTAGTAGATACAGCCGCCTGCATCATAAAATACGAACTGTAGGAGGATGACGAGATTTTGAATATATTGTTCACAGCTGTCATAAGATCACTTTATATCCTGTAAATTTTGTGTGAGATAAGAATCCTGGTGTTACTTTCATCCTGTAAAAAAAAGACATCCTTTGGATTTTTTGTCTGAAATATAACTGTCCTGGGCCAAAGATGTTACATCCTGGGCAGAGTTCACACTCACGATAATTCGTCCAGCAAAACCATTATAACCACTACACCACAGAGAACAATTTTTCCATAGCATTTGTCATACTAAAAATGTGATTTGTTTATTCCCAGGTTCGCATTTGTACGTGTCTTCTGAGGGAGAGTTTGAAGTGATAAAAGAAGGAAAAGTGTTGGGAAGAATGGGACCAGGCAAGGCATTCGGCGAACTGGCCATCCTCTACAACTGCACACGAACAGCTTCCATTAGAGGTAAGAGACTGTAACACATCATCAAAAAGCCAACTAAAGTAAGATTTAGAAATATAAACAGGGAATCATTAAATAATTTTGAAATAAATCTTAAAAATGAAACATGGGCGTCAGTATACAGTCAAAGTGATATGAACAGTAAATTCAACGAGTTTCATAAAACATTTCTAAATATTTTTTAATCCAGTTTTCCTGTAAGGTATAAAAATGAAACGGTATGCAACAATAGATGGATTACACAAGGTATTAAAATCTCATGCAAAACCAAGAGAGCAGAAGTAGTAATTACCGGTATACAAACTTAAAACAATACTATAAAAATTATTAAAAAATATTACACAAAGTAATCCAAAAAGCTAAAGAATTACACCATAATACAACAATACAAAACTCTGATAATAAAATCAAAACAACTTGGAACGTAATTGAAAAGGAAAGTGGACGATCAAAAAGTAAAGTACCGGTAACAAACTATATCCTTATATGTAACAATACAAAAATGTCAGACCAAAATGAAATTGCAAATATACCGGTATTTAACAAATATTTTCTTACCATAACTGATACCCTCAACATCCCCCAAGATAATGTTACTAACAGTTTAGATTCTGTAACACAATATTTTCCGACAAAATTTCCAAGTATTCAAATATTTGCAACAAACAAACAAGAAATAATTGCAATTATAAAAAATCTAAAGTCAAAAAACTCCTCCGGATATGATGAAATAACAAGTAAAATATTAAAAGCGAGTTTACATATTATAGCTGGGCCACTAAGTTATTTATGTAACTATTCAATGTTCAATGGTATATTCCCCGAGAGATTAAAATATTCAGTGGTTATTCCTATCTTCAAAAAGAGAGAAACAACGTCTCCAGAAAATTACAGACCAGTTCTTCTATCAGTTTTCTCCAAAATCTTTGAAAAAGTAATGTATAAAAGATTGTATCATCATCTAAAAAAGATACAACATTTTAGTCCCAGAACAATTTGCATTTAGGAAAAATAAAGGCACGGAAAATGTAACATTTAGTTTAACTGACAAAATTCTGGAGGCAGTTAATAAAAAATTACAAGTTGGAGGGATTTTCTGTGATTTATCCAAAGCATTTGACTGTATAAATCATAAAATGCTGCTAGACAAATTAGATTATTATGGAATTAAAGGCGTTGCACACCAATGGTTTCACTCATATCTCATAGATAGGGAACAGAAAGTCGAAATCAATACAATTATGAAATCTACCTCGACATGGAGAACTATTAATAATGGAATTCCTCAAGGATCAATATTAGGTCCCCTACTTTTTCTAGTGTTCATAAATGATCTGGCCCCCCTAATAAAAGATGTAGGTCATCCCATATTATTTGCAGATGACACAAGTATAGTAATTACAGCCAATAACTCCAACACATTCCAATCTTCAACAGAAGAAATTCTCTTCAAAATATGTGACTGGTTCTCAGTCAATAAATTAGTATTAAATTGTAACAAAACTAACATAATTCAGTTTAAGTCCTGTCCAAATTCAACCTCGCAAACTTCAAGCCCAATAATTAACAATAGATCCCTATTATAAACAACAACAACCAAATTTCTTGACTTAAAAATCGATAATGTGTTAAATTGGAAAAATCATATTAAAGAAATTACTCCCAAACTAAATTCAGCATGTTTTGCTATTAGATCTATGCAAAAGATAGTAAATATCAATACCTTAAAAACAATATACTTTGCACACTTCCACTCGGTAATGAGTTTTGGAAGAATATTCTGAGGAAATTCCACAGATAGTGACAGTATATTCCTATTACAAAAAAGAGTAATTAGAATAATACATAGTAGGTGCGAAATCTAGGGAATAGTATAGGACTATTTAAAAAAAACTACAAATAATGCCATGGCTTATCATATATTTTTTCATTAATAATCTTCCTCGTATGTAATCGTGAAAACTTTGTAACTAATGCAACAGTTCATAGCATAAATACACGTCAAAAAAATGACTTTCATACTCCATCGGCAAGTCTATTGTGCTATCAAAAAAGAGTGCGTTATATGGCAGTAAAAATTTTTAATAGCCTCCCTATTGATATAAAAAATGAAACTCAAAACACAAGATTATTTAGGGCCAAATTAAAGAAGTACCTAATTTCTCACGCCTTCTATTCTGTAGGTGAATTCATGACATTCAGTAATCCTTCATGAAATTGATACTGGTACTAAAACTTTGTGTTGTACTAGTAGACTATATTGTAAACCTCGTCTGTATATATTTTATCTAGACTATGACTATAAATCAAGACTTTATAATACGAGGCGTGTTCTTCAAGTAAGTTCCGTTTTCAATTTTAGCCATCGCATCGCTGCAATCGTTATTTTGCACATGCGTGTTTTCTTCTTCAGTCCTCAGGCAAGCTGTGCATGCAGTTTCAGAGCTTCAGTCCGTGTGTGTGGTTAGTTATGATCAGTTGAAATGTTTAAAGTGATCGAGCACCCCGCCGACTGTGAGATGGGGTCTGTTATCCGTATCTTGAATGCGAGAAACATCAAACCAGCTGACATTCATCGTCAACTTTGTGAGGTGTATGGTGATGATGCCATTAGTGATGGAATGGTCAGGATATGGGTTAGGAAGTTCAACGAGGACCACGTCTCTGTGCATGACGAGCAGCGTACCAGTCAGCCATCTTTGATCAATGATAATTTGGTGCGTGCTGTCGATGAAAAAATTTATGAGGACAGGAGGTTCACAATTTCTTTGCTTTCCTTGAATTTTCCACAAATGTCACGGAGTGTTCTCTACAAAATTGTGACAGATTGATTACGATATCGAAAATTGTGCTCACAATGGGTACCCAAGATGCTCACCGAGGAACACAAAACCAAACGAGCTTCCAGTACATTGAGCTTTCTCACACGTTACAGTGAGCAAGGCGATGAGTTTCTTGACCATATCGTGACAGGTGACGAGACGTGGGTGTCTCACATGACACCTGAATCGAAGCAGCAGTCCATGGAATGGAGGCACACTGCATCGCCAAGGAAAAAGAAATTCAAACAAACCGTGTCAACACGCAAGATCATGTGCACTGTTTTTTTGGACAGAAAAGGAGTCCTACTCATCGAATTCTTGCCTCGGGATGAAACCATTAATAGAGAAACCTATTGTCAGACCTTGAAGAAGCTCTTTCGTGCAATTCAGAACAAGAGACGTGGGATGCTGACCGACGGAGTTGTCTTGCTTCATGACAACGCTTGGCCACACACAGCTCGTGACACTCAAAATCTCATCTCGAAATTTGGCTGGGAACAAATTGACCAACCCCCCTCCCCTCCCCCTACAGCCCGGATTTGGCTCCGAGTGACTTTCATCTCTTTTTGCACCTCAAGAAGTTCCTCAGTGGTCAATGTTTTGATGGCGACGATGAAGTGAAAACAGCAGTGCGGGAGTGGTTTGCATCGCAGGCGGGCAAATTCTACAATGAGGGGATAGAAAAACTTGTGCCACGACTCGATAAATGGCTCAATAATGGTGGAGATTATGTTGAGAAGTAATTGGAAGTGTGGGGAATATAATGCAACAAAAATGGTTTGTAAATATCTTCCCGTTTACTTACTACACCCTTTTGGAACTTACTTTAAGAACACGCCTCGTAGTATTAAGTTTTTTGACTTGTTCCATATTCTAGCTGTGAAGCAATGTATGAATGCCTGGAATGTTAATAAATACAATACAATACACAAATCACTGGGAATTATTATTTTAATTGTGGAACTGGTCAGAACAAGTCATTGTCAGTTCTCGCAGGCAAATCGTATGTGGAATATTTATTATGTTGTGAGTTGTAAGATTAACTTTCACAGCAGCAATTTGAAATCTTACTTGCAGATTGTTTTAATCAAGGGCCCTAAGGACAGTTGATGATTCATTAAAGTTTTGTGGATATATTATATTTTATTTATTTATACTAAGTTATACAAAGCATAAAAAACTTAGGAACACTGTATGAGCAAAGCTCATGTTCGGTTATAGTTCCATTATAATACAGAAATACAAAAATTAACACACACAAATAATATTATATTATACTCTGCCAGGTTAAATAAATAAATAAATTATTATTATTATTATTATTATTATTATTATTATTATTATTATTACTATTATTATTACTTTACAAAACAAAAAACAAATAAGAACATGGAAAAAAATAATATGTAATATAAATTTAAGTATCATTAATAAGTACATATTTAATTTTTTTATTGAAATTAAAACAGAAAGTGTTGAAAATTCAGGATGCATTTTAATTATGGAGTTATATAATCTTGGACCTAAACTAATACTGTGTTTTAAACCTGCAGTTGTGAAAAAAATTTGCTCTCTTAAGAGTATGTAGGGGTTTATAATCTTTACGATTTTTGTGATAATACTTCAGTAATATGTAATTGTATAATTGTTCAATTTTAAAGACTTTAAATTCGTGAAAGATTAATTTAGATGGGTAATCAATAGGTTTTTCTAAATAATATTTTAACTATTCTTTTTTGTAAAAGATTTAGATCATCTAAAGAAATGTTTAAAGTTCCACCCCATGCAATAATGCCATATTGGATGGTGGACTGAAAAAGAGCTAAATAAACTGTATACAAGATACTTATTGGTAAAATACAGCGAAGAATAAATTTATAAATTGTTTTACGTAGTCTGCTGCATAGATAAGAAACATGAGAATGTTGATAATTTTATATTTTAATTCCTTTCACAGCGACTCTTCTAATGAAGAACATTGTATTGTATTGTATTTATTTACATTCCATGGTATCCGTACATCGCTTCACAGCTAGAATATGGAACATATCAAAAAATCTTAATAATATAATAATAATAATAATAATAATAATAATAATAATATTTGTCAGAAACCAGTGTACAAGGCCTGGATATGAGGTCAGGTTTGATGATGTCAGGTATACTACAAAATCTTAATTACAAAAGAGTTTTACAATATAGTATAGAGCAGTGGTCGTCAGCACTCGCTGAAATGTGCATGGTGCACTGCGTTTTCCACGAGTAAGAGATGCTAGTCCCAGCGTGCTCTGTGCTGACGACCCCTGGTATAGAGGATTCCACATTAAAAAAAAAATCATTGAGTATATGGGGCTGTTCCATCAAATGAACAGTTCCATAGAAACGCCTACCTACCACATAGCTTCTACAATGTACTAGACAAGATCCATAAAACCAATGCTTTTTTCTTAATGTAAAATGCTATATAATACAACACAAAGGGCTATTATCGATACTCAATACAAGACAAAAATAATCATGCAGCATTGTTGAACGTCATAAATTCATCTACATAATAAAGAGTGCGGCAAAACATTCTCCCTACTTTAAAGTTTAAATAAAAAACAGATGTATCAAAATAAGGAACCTGTATTAATACGGATGGTATCTAAACAGTGGGAGATTTAGGTTTACATGCATTGCCATTCCGTTGTCGCTGCCCAGCTTGCTATTCGGAGACACTTTCAGTTTCTACCTCATGAGCAGTTCCAGATCGGAAAAGCATTAACTTGTGGCTATGAAACTTTAGAGCAAGTGGTGACTTGATTAAAAAGGGAGGAGGAAGGCCATGCAGCATTCGAAGTCCGGAAAACATTCATGCAGTCAGGCGTTCATTTCAGCAGTCTCCAAAGAGATCTGCTCGAAAACACGCTAGAGCTCTTCAGTTATCTGATCGGAGTGTGCGTCGAATTTTGCACCTTGACTTGCGATTTCATCCCCACAAGATGGTCATTGTTCAAGAATTGTTTGAACGTGGTTATGAAAATCGTGTGGGGTCATGTGCAAACATCCTTCAAAATGTGCCTGAAGATGGTGTGGTTCTTTTGTGATGAAGCACATTTTCACTTATCAGGATGCGTGAATCATCAAAATTTCCGATATTGTAGTAGACAGAACCCTCGTGAACTTCATCAAAAACCTCTACATAACGACCATGTTACTGTATGGTGCACGGTTGAAAGAGTCGGGATACTTGGTCCTTACTTTTTTGAAGACGATGGTCCTACTGTGACAGTAAACTCTCAGCGGTACACTTTTATGATCAACAATTTTTTGGCACCAAGACTCAATGCGCTGCAGATTGACCAGGTATGGTTTTAGCAGGATGGAGCCATCTCTCACACAGGTCAGATTTCTCTTAAAGTCCTGAGACAGATGTTTCCCGGACGTTTAATTTCTTCACGTGGCGACGTCCCCTGGCCAGCACTATCACCAGACCTTGCACCCTGCGATTTTTTCCTATGGGGGCATCTTAAGGCTGAGGTGTTCAAACATCGGCCGAGGACTTTGCCAGACCTAAGAAATGCAATATAGGAAGAAATTGGTCTTATTCCTCAAGAAATGCTAGTTAGAGTGATGCTGAATTTCTGAAGTCGCATTCAACAATGCATTGATAGTGAAAGACACCACTTGAGAGACACATTATTCAAAAAATGAAAAATTCCCTCTGTTTAGATACCATTCATATTAATAAAGTTTCCTTATTTTGATCCATTTTATTTAAACTTTAAATGAGGGAGGATGTTTTGCCGCACCCTTTAGAAGGTGTAAGAAATTAGGTACTACTTCAATTTTGTCCTAAATAATCTTATATTTTGAGTTTGATATTTTATATCCATAGGGAGGCTATTAACATTTGTTACTGCAATATAATGCTCTCCTTTCTGATAGTACGATAGCAACAAATATCACAGAACAAAGAAAACACTGTATATTTGTTCTTCGAAATATTTTCCCAGATTAGAAACATGTTCTTGGGACTGACAGCTTAAAGTTTCGATCTTCTAGATCTGAGTAGATGTTATTGTAGTATATTTACAAAGATATGTAGAACTTTGCCTTAGCTACAAATTCATAGTTTCGGCACACTACCAGTACTGATCTATTTAATACAGTTTAATATATCGCTACTTAAAATGTTAATAAGCAATGTACTCCTCACTTAGTTCATTTGCATTAATGCCAAATTAAATAAGATATTACAAATTAACAATGTCCTCAAGTTTAGTGCTAGGTTTTAGGGAATTTTCAATGTAAAGTCTCAAATTATACTTATTACTCAAATAATTTACTTCAAAAGACAATGTAAATATTTACTATCTATGAAGCATACGTACAGTAGAGGAGGCAAGACCTGTCCTGTGACTTTATCATGTGCCGTGGCTATATCACCAATGGGTATGGAGGCGGAAGATATGTTTTAGTCTGAGATGAAGTTCCATGTCGATAGATTCGTACAATATTAACCATCATGAAACAAACTCTCTTTCTGATAGCTCATTCTTTTCCCTCTCGCATACCTCACATGCTAGATCTCACCTCCTCAACTATACCTCGTACGATATCACCTTTTATCGAAATAAGATCACACTGAAAAACAGAAAAGATGCACGTAAAAATGCTAGAAAAACCATGGGATTAAATTTATCAGGGTAGAATTGCTGCGAAATCTCTCACACAAGTAGAAGATAATATGGTTTATTAGTAGGTAATTAGCGAATGTAATCTATTTCGATTGAAGTTTCAGCCATCTTTCTTGTTCTGTGTGGTAGTGGTGGTGGACGCGAAGGTGTGGGTGCTGGACCGACGCGTGTTCCAGCAGATCATGATGCGCACTGGACTTCAGCGTCTGGAGGATAACGTCAACTTCCTGAGAAGCGTCCCATTGCTGCACAACCTCAGCAATGACGTCCTCGCCAAAATTGCCGACGTCCTGGAAGTTGTGAGTACCATACACATGTAATAACGTTCAATAAATGAAATGTAGCCTACATTATGTTACTACTTCCTCCATATCAGTGGTCCTTAACCCTAGGGGATCCCCAGGACCCTTAGTAACTTTTCAATCAATTTAAATTACGTGTAAAATAAAATAAATCTGTTTGCAGTATGCTGTCAACCTTCCGTTTATTTTCCTTTATAAAATGAACTGTCATTTACCAGTATGTGTTTCGGTATTTCTGTAAATACAGTAACTGCAACAACTACGTTAACACTCGCAGGTGTCTATATCACATCCTTCATACTAATAGGCCTATAGAACCGGAACATTTTTATTTTTTGTTTATAGTTTTTTGTATGTGATTTTGTGATTGGTACTATTCGTTCTAATGTAGGAATAGTTCACGATGCAAAGTTTGTTAAGAAGAGATATATGTGTCCACATAAAATCATTAGAAAAACATGCCAAGGATGTTGCAAATGCAGTATAAATATATGTAATGAACATAGTGTAAGGGTCTGTGAACGGTGTTTTGTAAAGAGTGAAAAAACTCATACAAGAAAAATTATTTCAAATGATTCAAATTAAGTTTTATATAATGTATTAAAATCTAATTTTATTTTGTTGAAACATAAAAAAAAATTTAGAACACCACCTGAAGTTTTCTGAAGAACTTAAATTAGTGTAATGACAAGGCATTTTTATCATATAATATTAATAGAAAGATGTAAAATGTATTTTAAAGTAAAAGGACATGCGTATTATATTATAATTTACACAGTTGAAAATAACAAATGTCAATAGTTACTTCCTTGGTAGAAATTGATAGTATATTGCCTAATACCGTATATTGACAACTGATTGTAAATAAAACCTTTTATAAGTTTATAATTTAGTTTATAATAACCACGAATCTTTCATTATTATTTACACGCAGAATACTTAATAAATTTTATAGAAGAAAGAGTTCGTCCAAAGGATTGGATTCGGGAAGAGTACCAAAAACGCTCATTGCATTTCCGCGTTGAATAGCAATACTTGAGCGTTGACGCAAATAAGTAGTGCAACGGCGATCACCAGTAATGGAGTTCAGAATTTGGCCGATTTGAGATACCAAAACTTTAGCGTTATGACTCCAAGGACCGAAGATCTCCACAGCAAAGGGGATAAAGATATAATTGTCTAAAAGATGAGCATATTTATTGACTTTTTACTATTTAATTGATTAATACATTTATGATAGACAACATTAAGATACATGGATCATATGAAGAGACAAAGAGGAAGTGAGAAAATAGGAAATACTGAAGAAAGCTGGATTTGCAGTGAAAGACTTGCCCTTCGGCAGAACACTATGAATGAATGAATGAATGAATACATTTATTGTTTCATTTTGGATTAGACATTGCTATTTAATAAACATGTTGACTATTTAAGTTTTTCATAGTCCCAAGAGAAGAAAATTCATATTTACTCCATTAATTACACAAGGGGTCTTAGGGACCTCCGTTATGCATTATTCTAACTGTCATGCATCCTAGGGTTAATCGTTTTCCCTGTATACAACCCTTGGATTTTAAAAAATATGCTCTCATTCCAGAAACTCTAAACACGGAACATCATCTTTATTTACAGACTACACAAAATCCTTCTAATGATTTAATCTACTGTATAATTGACACTTTGTACACCTGCATATAGTGTATCGCATTCGGATATCTCAGTTTCTTTTTCCTTTAATTTGGGAAAAAGTATAAAGTCTTGAGATTCGGATCCAAAAATTCACTTACCAGACACAGCAGATTTATACGTACTTAATTTGTAAACCACTTTTGGAATGCTTTCCAAGTGATACAAGATGCATTCACAGTTATGTATAAAGTTAAATTAAGGAATGAGGTTTATAAAAGCAAACTCCTAATTTCATTGTATTAGTCTCCATCTCAAAACAGAATGCAAGACAACATTCAAGATACCGTCCAGGTGTAAGGAAGTAGTGATGATAGCTATATTAGTACTAAAATATTCTCTAAGACAAAATTTACTAAAACAGATTAAAAAAAGAAACTTAATAGACATCACGTCTCTTGGATGTGTAAGTGGCTTCATACGATAGGCCATGCTAGGCTATAAATTTGTCTTCTGGCAGGAGGATTACAATATATAAGGATATATAAGACCAATATTGATCTATGCTACAGAATCGAGAACAGACTAATACGAAATATCTTCAGCGAAAATCTGAAGTGAACATTTTACAAAAGAAAACAATAATTACAATAAAGTTCTACGTGATGAAGTAAAAATTATAAAATTTAAGAAAGAAATATACCTACCAGTAAATTGTCAAATGGTGAAATTACGAAGATGATAATGGAATTTCGAATGACGGGTCAGAGAGGTGGTACCTAGAAGATACCCAGAACCAGGAAGATTGGGCCTCATTATATGAATCTCCATGGAGAAGCAAGCAACGATTTTTAATAAAGAACAGATTATTTTTCATTCAAGGTTTTTGTACTTTGAATTTCCAATTTGAAATCGGAGTACTTTGAATTTACAATTTGAAAACAGAGATGCATGCAGAAAATTGTTCTTTTGTAATAGCTAATGCTTTGTAGCCAATATATGCAGCTGAAATCTTCGAAATTCGTGATTCTTCCATTGTGTGTGTATAATTTTTCAGTGTACATTAATTTATATCTGTCATTATTGAAGATTTACCTCAGTAAAATGGACCAATTGTCGATTTCCTCCTCTTTCACGTTCACGATCATATTATAAACAGATTGGTGAAGGTTTGACTGGAAAATATTATAGAGTATTTTAAAAAGTTGTAAAAGTCGTTAAATTACGGTACTGAAATTATTGATAACAGTTAATATTTTATCATAGAGCGCAGAATTAAAAATTAAACTGGAGAATTACATATTTTAAAATGAAATTACGAAAATTAGATGAGTGAAACTAGGATGTGAGTTTTCATTCTTATATTATGAGATACTGAAATAGTGAAATAATTAAAATAAACGGGGAACTCAACCCTCAAAAACGGTAGTCTCAATCCTGCTCTACGCTCTGTAAAGAACAGGAAACAGTGTTTTTTTTTTTTATATTTCAAAGTACGGAATGACCATCTCTACAAATAAAGCAAAAAGTTTGATAATAACGGGAAAATTTATAGCATAATCCGAAATAATAATTAATGGGCGAATAATATATATAAAGCCCTTACATTCAAATGTCTTCGTAATATAATTTCAGGATCTAAAATACGTACCTGTACAATAATAAAGTTAAAATTAATTACTCCAGTAGAATGGTGAAAGTGCAACATATATAATTTCGTACACAATTACTCAACTTCACACGAGTGGATAAAACTATATAAACAAAACTAACAACAGATTATAGGAAAATGATATCGTTGAGGATGAAAAGTTACATCGAACGCAGCAGTAGAATCATAATAATAAGTCACAAATATTAAAATAGATGCTACAAAATAAACAGCAACAGCTTATTACGAGGCTCTGTTGTAAGTCTGAAGGAAGAGATTATTATTATTGTTGTTGTTGTAGCTTTACTCTTGCATCTCCTTTCATAGGAATTCTACCCTGCCGGCGCTCACATAATCCGCCAGGGAGCGAGTGGAGACACTTTCTTCATCATCAGCAGTGGCAGTGTGAAGGTGACACAGCGAATTCCAGGCAGAAGGGAGGAGGAAGAAATCAGGACTCTGGAGCGCGGAGATTACTTTGGAGAGCAGGCTCTACTCAAAGAGGACTGCCGCACTGCCAGCATCATAGCACTTCCACCAGGCGTAGAGTGCCTGACTCTCGACCGTGAGTCTTTCATTCAGCTCATCGGAGACTTGAGTGAACTCCACGAGAAGGACTACGGGGACGAGAGCAGAGGCCTCTCTAGACCGTCCAGCTCTTTCAGCATCTACTCTGACAGCGATCAAGGTCAGTTAACAGAACTAAACTACACACACAGTAGGATTGTGTCTTTGGGCAGAAATAATGATAATCATAATAATAATGGGCTTCCGAAAGCCATGCTGTATCCTACAATAAATCAAACATTTTACTATACAACTACTAACCAAAATGGTCTCAATTATAAATATGACAGTCAAATTAAACATTAATTTACAAACCACCTATGGAGACAAAGTCAACGACTGTACTGGATTAGCAAAGGGGATAGTACAAATTCGGAAAGCAAAATTTGTAACTATCAAACCACTAAACTAGTTTAAGAAATGAATAGTTCCAGATACGCTAATCAGACAACAAACTGTTAAGAATGGAACTGTTTTGTGTCGGTAATTCAGAAATCCTTTGTCTCCTATACATGTAGTCATTTCTATCACACAATAGATATCGCAGTATTTGATTGCAATATCCCTAATGGTAAGTTGTAGCAATTTGTAAAAAAAAAAAAAATAATAAGAGTAAAAGTATAATACGTAAAAGTCAATCAATCAATTATGGTATGCATTATGGAGCATGTCGACTCCATTCCAATTCCACAAAGCTTCTCCACTCTGTTCTGTCCATGGCCACGTTTTCCCAGTTGCCAACCCCATTTCCAGGTACTGGTATTCTTTTGCAATATCATCCTTCCATCTACTCCTTTGTCTTACAATAATAATAATTTTAATGATGATAATAATAATAATAATAATAATAATAATAATAATGCAGTAGTATTAGTACTGTATTAATTGTTGTACTGTACCAGTAGTACTTGTACTGTAGCAGCAGCAGTAGGAGGAGGAATAAGCTTATTCTAGTACTTGTAGTTGTTCTAATGATAATGACATCACCTATTTAAAATGTATACAGAGTATGATTTCATCCGCCTGGACGATCTAGACGTCGTGGCTACATTGGGCGTGGGAGGATTCGGCAGGGTGGAATTAGTGCAGTACATATACGACAAGAACAAGACGTTCGCTCTGAAGTGCCTCAAAAAGCAGCACATCGTGGAGACGCAGCAGCAAGAACATGTGTACAGCGAGAAGGGCATCATGATGAGCTGTCGCAGTCCCTTCATCTGTAGGTACGAGGCACATCCATTAATAACATTAAACAGATGATCGTGTACATAGAATGAATATGAATAACAAAAGAATAATTATTATTGGAATTATTATCTTTATAGTTGAAGATCAGTAGATTGTTCTTTGGAATAATGGTGTGCATTAATTTTCCCAGGGTTTGGGTAAGTCTGCTACCAAAGTTTTATTCTATTCGTACAGATATTTTGGCGTTATGTGCTTTAGCCTACTAAGAATATAGAGAAGGCCACGATTTCCGCTATTTTGGCACTTAAAATCTCTGGTTATTTTGGTTATTTTAAACTGAAAATAAATTTATTTTCGTTGAGAAATTTGTAATGATTCGTTAACATTTTCTTAGGCGGAGCTTAACTAATCCCACAAGGATGTTTGAAGTTCGGGAAAGTGTCTCTTGTAAATTCCAACTCAAAATGCAATGCAACATGTTTTATGAGCCCTGTACGTGCTACTGTAAAGGAAATAAGGGAACAGAGGTTCAGACATGGTGTCTACAATCTTTTAATAGATCGAAAACTATCAAAATAATATTAATACTTTATTGAACATATGTAATATGTATGTATATCACATGCATGTTTATTAATGGAAAATATTTTGTAAATGCTAAGGTAGGAATCTGATTTTTGTGACAATTATTTTAATAATAAATTATGCGTATAATAATAATAATAATAATAATAATAATAATAATAATTTTTTTTTTCTTGTAATAGCTCGATGGGAGCTCTATAGCGTTCTTTTGACTCTGTTGACCCTCTATAGGGCTTTAACTTAATTTGTACTATTTTCATCAGTGTTTGTATTTCTTTTTTGTATGTATATGTGCTATCTGGTAGGATGGAAGAGAAGGCCTTATGGCCTTAATTCTGTCAAATTAAATAAATAAATAATAATAAAATGTCATTCTCTGCTGTGATCATGACAGATCAAACGGCTTAATACGTACAAGGATAATGATGATAAAAACATCTCAAAATCCGCCATTACTGAAATATTTTGGCGGAATCCCTTAGAAGAATCACAGTTTGGAAATAACTGCTCTGTATCATTATTCGTCACTGTTATGGACTTTGCCCTTAATCCTGGACAAGGACATTCATTTTAAGGAACTTTTCATTATTCCATGTCGAATGAAAACCTTCCTCTTAGGCATCCTCTAAATAGGCCATTGGCGAAACAGAAGAGGATCATTTAATAGTCTCTGGAACCCAAGTGCATTTCCATTTGCGTCCGCTCGGACGTGCAGGTGGATATTTTCTATTGCTGCAGAAAGATTTCCTGTTCTTGACAGTGCTTCGAAAGCCAAAGCAAGTTATAATTTAAATTTAATCTTCTTTCTATGAAGGAATTCACGTGACTGTTGGAGCACTGCACATTGCTATTGGTTGTTATACTGTTTCAGATTGTACAAGACTTTTCGAGACACTAAATACGTCTATATGTTACTGGAAGCGTGCCTGGGAGGGGAGGTGTGGACAATCCTGCGGGACAGAGGTTGCTTTGACGACCACACCACACGCTTTGTGACAGCTTGTGTGGTGGAGGCATTTGAGTACCTGCACGCACGGGGAATTATCTACAGGGACCTGAAGCCAGAGAATTTACTTCTAGATATGCAAGGTTATGTTAAATTGGTAAGTACTATACCAGAACGTAAAACACTACCCTTACGTCGTGCTGACCCCACATCATGTGAGATAAATCCATCCATTGTTTCAATATTTTGAAGAAATTGTAAATGTATAGTTACTGTCTACCTTCTCTTTTTTTTTCTCTCTCTTTCGTGTCTTTTTTCTTCCTATGTTTCTTTTCTAACAGATTTTTTATATTTTTTCCTTACAGTTTTTCTCTCATTATTTCATTCTTTTTTTCATCATTTTTCTTCCTTCCGTTATTTCTTCTTTTCTTTCCTCCTTCCTTATATTTTCCTTCCTGCTGTTATATCTTCCTTCATTCTTTTCTTTCTTTATCTATCTTTCTTCCTTCCACATATTTTTCTTATGTTTTTTCTTCCTTCCGTTTATTGATCTTCCTTACATTTTTTTTCCTTCCGTTATTTTTCCTTTCTTTTTTCTTTCTTTCTTTCTTCCAGACATATTTTTCTTCCATCATTACTTTCTTTCTTTCTTTCTTCTTTCTTTCTTTATCTGTCTTTCTTCCTCCCTTCTTTTTTTTCTTTCTTCCATTATTTCTTCCTTTCTTATACTTCTCTCCCTTCCTTTATTTCTTCTTCTCTTCATTTCTTTGATTTTATCTTTCTTTCGTTTTTTTATCTGTCTTTCTTTCTTTCTTTCTTTCTTCCTTTCATTCATAGTTTTCTACCCTAATCGTCTTGGGTGGTGCAGTCAGTATAGTGCTGGCCTTCTGTGTCAGAGATTGCAGGTTCGATCCCAGCCCAGGTCGATGGTATTTAAGTGTGCTTAAATGCGACAAATGCGACAGGCTCATGTTAATAGTTTTCAACGACGCTGATATAACCTCGGCAGTTGTGAGCATCGTTAAATAAAACATAACTGTTTTTTTATTTTTTGCCCAAGGGCAGGTTTTTCACTGCAAACCCAGCTTCTCCAGTCTTTCCTATTTTCTGCTTTTCTCTTAGTCTCCGCATATATGATATTGATCCATATATCTTAATGTCGTCTATCATCTAATGTCTTCTTCTGCCCCGAACTCTTTTGCTGATCACCATTCCTTCCAGTGCCCGGCCCCGGAAAAGATTTTCCCTCGAAATTATTCAAATCAACTTTACAGGGAGTTATACCTGAAAGTTTGATTTGCATAATACGGTACACGTCATTGTTCGTTAACAGAAAACCACAATTTAAGTCACACAGAGTTAGTGTGCACTCAATCTTGGTTACTTTATGGTTGTCAGCCCACTTTGAGGTCTGTGGATATAGAGGGAAAACATTGGATTGGTGTCTGGTAGAGTTCCCTTGTAGCTCAGTTGGTAGAGCATTGGTACGTTTAACTAAAGGTCCTGGGTTCGATACCCGGCCCCGGAACAATTTTTCCCAAGATATTATTGTAATTATATTCTTCATATTGTGCTTGTAATCCCCTGGTAGAGGGGAAGAAAAGGCCTGATGGCTTTATCTCTACCAGGTTAAATAAATTCTACTAATAAATACTTCTCCATATCCACATTTCAAATGCTTCTAGTCGCTTTTCTTCACTTCGTAGTAATGTCCATGTTTCTGCCCCATAGAATACCACACTTCACACAAAGCACTTCACTAGTCTCTTCCTTAGTTTTTTTTTTTTCCATGGTCCGCAGAAGATGCTCCTTTTTCTATTAAAAGCTTTCTTGGTCATTGCTATCCTTATTTTGACTTTCTGGCAGCAGCTCATATTATTGCTTACAATACACCTCAGGTACCGCATACACGCGAATACTCTGCATCATCGAGTGATCCGCGCACCCTAATTTTAGGAGAGAAAATTTAAAAAGTATTTGAGACGAAGCGGTACCAATCTTAATTCAAATAATTCGCGCACCCCAGTTATTCTTCACTAAATTCCGGAAAAAATATGCGTGGAGTATTCGCGTGGTATTTAAAACTGTCCACTTGCTCTACTGCCTCATTTAGAATTTCTTATTTCCTTATATTTTTCTTACGTTATTTCTTTCTGACTTCTTTTCTTTTTTTCTTTAACTGTCTTTCTTTCTCCTTATATTGTTCTTTCTTTATTTCACTTTTCTCTTTCTTCTCTCCGACCCATTTTCTTTCTTCCTACTGTTCCTTTTTTTCTTAATTTATATCTCTCTTTTGTTTTTTATTTGCTGTCCTTATTTATCTCTTCATTTCCATATACGCCTGTTCTTCACTCCGTTATTTGTTCCTCTTTTTTCTTTCTTTCCACATTTCTCTTTGTTTACTTATACATTTTTTCTTATTTCCCTTTTCTTCCCATTTTCTTTCTCTCGTCCTTTCTCTCTTTCTTCCTTTTATAATTTTCCTAGTTTTCGTTTTTTTCTCTTTCCTTGTGCATCTCTTGTTTCCTTCCTTTTCTCTTAAATTCTTTCTCATTTTATTTTCTCTCTCTTTGTCGCTCACTCTTTCTGTACTAGTAATGGTGAATTATACAGGAATATTGGGTTGTGTCAGGAAAGTACCGTGAGAAACCTTTCTCCAACGCCATCTTTGTCCAGCATAAATGCCCTTTTACTGGCCAAGATTTGAACCCAGGTCTTCAACATTGAAAATGATACCCCAGGAAGGCCATATGAAGGATGCTGGGGGAAAAACAGGGAATGTTAACAAAATACACTATCTACCAAAAAGTAATTGGGCACTGTTTTTGCCCCTTTAGAACCTCGTGGTACCACCTCTTGTTACTATAACAGCAGCCACCCTGTCAGGCATGCTCTCCACTAGTTTGTGTAGGATATCCACTGGAATGCGTCGCCATTCCTCTTGCAACATGACCTCAGACAATGGAAGTTGGCCGCATCACCCGAGACCTCAATCGCCAGTCCAATTCGTTCCAAAGGTGCTCAGTTGGATTGAGATCAGGACTTTGTGCAGGCCAGTCCAACCGGTGAACATTATTGTCTGCATACCACTGCATAGTAGCTTGAAACATGAGGCCAACTTCCATTGTCCAACCGAGTGCTATATTGCAAGAAGAATGGCGACGCATTCCAGTGGATATCCTACACAAATTAGTGGAGAGCATGCCTGACAGGGTGGCTGCTGTTATAGCAACAAGAGGTGGTACCACGAGGTTCTAAAGGGGCAAAAGCAGTGCCCAATTACTTTTTGGTAGATAGTGTATCATTATCGAGAAAAACAAGTTTTAATACCTGAACATTCCTGGTTTATAACCAGTGTACCAAATGTTTAACATTTTTAAGCCTACAGAACTGTCTAATCACAAAAAATTTGAAAGTGGAAATGTCCATGTAAGGTACCGTTATTTCCCATAACTATGGTCCTGGAACACAACTATGGTCCACGATACAACCATTCAAATTTTGTACTCCATAACGTAGTACTTCGTTTATCCATATTTTTGCTGTACTGAACTTAAGTCACTGTAGCTATCTATGAACGGTCTGTGTTACTTCTACAATGTTCTTTGAATGGTTGTATCATGGACCATAATTGTGTTCCAGGACCATAGTTATGGGAAATGACGGTATCTTACACGGACATTTCCACTTTCAAATTTTTTGTGATTAGACAGTTCTGTAGGCCTAACCGCACCTATACTGGGTGTTCATTTCAAAGTGTGTCATGACGTCACTGTTGTTGGGTCAATGATTTGAAGCGAGTTTCAGCTTATATGTTAGAGAAGTTGCCTATTATTTAAGGCGTTCTTCAATCTGAACTTGAGAACGTGTACGGTATAACTTGAACGTCGTAGCAACAGATGGCGGTCTGTACGGTCTGTGTGCTACCATAACCTCTTTCGAATTGTGTTTTGCGCCGGCAAGTCGTACGCAGGGTATTTGTTATCATCGGTTGCGTACGGTAACATTCCATAACACAAATCAAATGCTCCGTGTCCATGTTGACCGTCGAAGTTAATGTCAACAAATACGTAAGTAATCGTCTTAACCCTCTCCCCCTTTTCCCGACAGTACGTATTTCCAAACAGTTCACATTCCTGCCACTACCGGCGTTACCGTACGTATCGGTACGTACTCTTCAGAATGAACGCCGTACTTGCTAGGCAACTTTTCTGCCTCTTAGGTTATACACCTCTGCGGAAGTGTAGGAAGATTGATTTCTCTAGGCTCATCGGCTAGCCACATGACGGCATACAGCGAGCCATGACACATTTTGAACTGAACACCCAGTAGAATGCACTATATTCCATAAAATCGCTTAAAAATGGACATTCCTTGTTTTTTCCCAACACCCTTCGTAATGCTTACACCCAGTGGCGAAGGTACTTGGAGGCAATTGAGGAAATGCCTATCGAAAAAAAAAAAAAGAAAAAGAAAATAACCCTCACTATTAAAAAATAAATGCTGCAGTAAATTTCTCCGCCATAATTGGTGATATTAAGAAAATCACTCATCGACTGCTGGATGGTAGCACATGTCATGGACAGATATGCTCGGATAGATGATGATCTATTTTTATTTGCCTCTTCAATAGTCATGGTTTTGCAGGAGTGTTGGGGGGGGGGGGGAGGAAAATAGCGTGAAATTCTTTAATGGCAGAAGGAATTCCTAGCAATTCCCTCCATGTCTCTGGGAGACATGACTGACGACTTATCATAGCAACTAACAAGGAATATTCAGACTTTCCCATGCTTTAAGTCAGTGTAGCTAGATGTAATTGCTTTTAACAGTTTTTCAGCGACAAAATTAATTAAACCTATGTATTGTAAATTTCGGAATATGTGTTATATGTCTTTCTCGTATTAAATTGTACCATACTTGTTAACTGAGTTCTGAAGAAGGCCAATAACAGGCCGAAACATGGTAACCAGGTACGGTAAAATTTAACACGAGAAAGACATATAACACATATTCCGAAGTGATATAGTGTTAAAAGTTGTGTAATCTAGATGTATATTGTAAATTGTTTAAAAATGATATAGCGACTTTTCAAAGTCCTGTAGGAATAACATTTTCTTCATTGATAACATGGTACTTAGCTACTACGTTCTGCCCACCCACTCTTTAAATATTGGCTTCACCATTACTTTCGCCTGATGTGCTTTATGGCTTTATGCCGTGTATTTGCAGGTTGATTTCGGCTTCTCGAAGCGCTTGGGGTTCAGTTCCAAGACCTGGACATTCTGTGGTACTCCCGAGTACGTTGCGCCAGAGATAATCCTGAACAAAGGCCATGATAGGGCTGTAGACTACTGGTCCCTCGGCGTGCTCATGCACGAGCTGCTCACTGGAACGTAAGTTCTCGCACTTGGTTCTTCCCAGATGAAGGAATGTAGACTTCTGCTTTGTATGCTAGTTTACGTATGATTTTGGATTTCTTGTTTAGTTCCTGTGGATGTGGCACATAATTTATCGTATTAGACCAAAGATCTACTTCTAAGATCAATCTAGGAGAAAAAAGAAGATGTAGGAAGAGAGTGAGGCAGAGAGGAAGCGAAAAAGAAGTAGTTGAAGGTGAAAAGGGAAAAGCAATAGGTGAAGAAGGAAGGAAATGTAGATTAAGAAAAAGGAGAGAAGGAGAAAAGTGGAAGAGGATAAAAATAAGGAGAAGTAGTAGTGGGAAGAAAATATTAGAAAAAAAGAAGACTTGTACTTGAATTAAAAAAAAGATGAATTAACGATGTGGCATCAGCAACATTAAATTTTATAGTAATCAGTGTATGAAATTAAGTATTACAGCTGCCAAGAAACTATAAAGTGTCATTTCAGATGCTGCCACTCAGTGGTACTTCTCAATATCGCATTCAATAGAAAATGATTTATTTAAAATGGAGATGTTTCTATTGCCATGATGGTTTGGTTGAGCTGCCTATGTGAAAGTCTCCATTTAAATCAAAGCTCTGATAGTGACCTAGATCATATATGTAACAGATTGCTCAACCCTATGTTAAAATCGGCAGCACTTTGAAGAGAACAACTGCCAGGATCGCTGCCCGTCTGCCGTAAACGAACACGAGATGGCAGTACAGCAGTGGCGGCTGATTGACTGAGGCAAGTGAGGCTGGGCCTCAGTCACTTGGCTTAACTGAAATCAAATTTTGTGTTTTTATATAATGTATTAGTTATATGAATGAAGTATATATCGCTGTAGAACTATTTGAACACTTTCTGACGTATATAGACCTCTTTTGCAGTAAAATTTGTTCCTGAGGCCAGGATCGCTCGTGCTGGGTCTGGCTTCTGCATTTCGTATCTTTTCGCAGCTTTTTGGTTGCACTTGAAACGGTGTAGCTGAGGCACAATTCGTCTGGCCTCGTGGCCTGGTCAGCTTTCACTCCTCCCATCCATGGACCAGTCTCAAGGGTACAGTGGGGTGGGAATGGCAGGCAGAGACCCACACTGTTCTCTCCCCTTATGTCTCAGTTTATGACTTAAGCGAGGTTGTTGTGCTATTACTTCGTAGTACAGTAGTGAATCTGGGCCAATGTTGTTATGTATTTCGGGACAATATAAACAGAAACAAATGTGAGAAATAATGCTGGTATAGTTAATTCATTGTTAGAGTGTCCTTTTTTGAGAAGAAATAATATTGAAAGAAAAGAAGTTTTAAATAAAGAGATAACCTACCCACATACCTACGACATTGCTGACAATTTTTCTGACAGATAATCTTAAAACGCGAGTTCCTATTACATCCTGGTATGGGCAACATAAATTGTTAAGTGGTAATGTGCTGCAAAATAAACTTTTCCTTTGGCCTTGTTTGTTCCTGTCAAAGGAAAAAAATAAAAAGAAAAGAAAGAAAGGGGAATTTCAACACATAACATGGGTTGCTTCATCACACTGAAACAATCACTGAAACTCACAGCGTAACAGCTTATTTGGTGAAAATATTATTTTTCATTAATATTAATAATAATAATAATAATAATAATATGATATTAATAATATAATAACAATAATAATTAATATCGTGAATAAATATTTCCTATCAGATGTACTTAAACCAGTTGCATCTGGCTCACCGAGGATTTTGATTACCGGCTGCTACTGCAGTACAGTCGCTAATGCAGTTCAAATAAGAGTTGTGACGTGACTTCTTATGTAACAACTAGATGGCAGCATAGTAAACCTGACAAAAGTTGTTCCGTCAAAGCCTATAAGGCGAGCAATCTGGGTATATAATATATGATCTAGGATAGTGGTAACCATGGTTAGAAGTGCCACTGAATAGCGACATGTGAAATGGCAATGAAGCTAGTACCATAAAAAATATTCACACTGAATTAATATTCTTCGATATGGCTTGTTTGTTTACTTACGCGTTTTTTTAATCACGACTTCATCCACTCTCCCAACAGTTCATCTATCTGTATGTACGTTCATCCATATTGTAATTTATTCTCTATGTGAGTCTCTATTTAAAGACTTTAGCAACATATTCGAAATACTACCTTCTTTTAACAAATTGACTAAAGACTAATTGGTCTGGAACAAAGTATTTTCCGTCTTCTTATGAAACCTAGGTCACAGTGCTGGGTCGTAGTACCTCCCTCCCGAAATTCCATTCCATTCGTGTCCGGAGCTGGAATACAGGCAGGCTGCACTCGAAAGACGAAAGAAGGGATTACAAAAGTGTGTG
The DNA here is from genome assembly GCF_040183065.1 of Periplaneta americana. Lineage (NCBI taxonomy): Eukaryota > Metazoa > Arthropoda > Insecta > Blattodea > Blattidae > Periplaneta > Periplaneta americana. The sequence continues at coordinate 98,770,308 of NC_091122.1, read as the reverse complement.
ATAAAATGGTTAGGCCTACACGTAAAGTATATTGTATGAAATTATGTATGTCCTTCTTTGACTTTGATCGCTTTATATGTGAAATCTAGTATATATTTATTGTCTGGTTGTGAGATTGAGAATTGCACAGGCCTACTGACAGACTAATGTAAACTTTGTGTTTTCACAGGCCGCCTTTTACTGCAGCAGATCCCATGAAGACCTACAACATAATTCTGAAGGGCATCGACATGGTGGACTTTCCACGACACATCACACGCGCTGCCCAAAGTCTCATCAAGAGGCTGTGTCGTGATGCTCCAACAGAACGCCTAGGCTATCAGCGTGGGGGCATCCAGGACATCAAAAAGCACAAGTGAGTGGCAAATTATGAAATTCTGAATGATGGAGAAAGCAACAGTGGATTATTCAGAAGAGGGTTTGATTGAACTTCATCCATTATTGGTGAAAAGTAAAATTGTAACACAAAAAACTTCACTTTTCAAAGGATAAATGTACCTTCATTTTCAGATAAGAGATGAGGGCAAGAGGAACAGAAATCCTATTTCTGTTTCAGCTAGCAGGGTAGGGTACGTTTTGATAGTTGAATTTGTCTTTACGTCTTTACCTTTAGGTGGAAAATTAGGGTAACCTATTCCTGTCACTAATTTTTTACCTCAAGGTCCAACCTTCGAAATGGTGTGAATTTCTTTACTTTATGCAATTTTTACCTTTTTCAGTAACAATCCAGATGTCCAATTCACACCTGTTTTGATAGACGAAATTTTTTATGCCCTCGCATCCCTAACATAAATCTAAATCTAAATGTTTGTCATATGTATACAACCATCTTTCAATATGGCAGACTTGTAACATTGTAAGATGAAAATATTATATACGGTATTGAATAAATAATTGTGCAACTTTATATAATAAAATGTACAAATACAAGCTATTTTATTCACGAATCTGAAAATGACAGTATTAAAAACCTCTAAAAATTTTTATTTTGAGCCTTTTTTGAACAAAAAATGTTATTCCTTGATGTACAAGTACTGTACCTGTATGAAATGTTCCAAGACCGACAAACACACGAAAATTTGTAACATTATAATCAGAACTTTACATTCAGATTACCTATGTTTATGTTGAATCTATATCATACACAAAAGTGTTAATGATATTTTGCAGTATTATAGAAAACTACGCATTTTTTAATTAATGTGAAGTGAATACAAAATGCTTTCATTAATTGATGCCAATGCCTTGTTAATCAATTATGTTTTACATTCGGACTCTAAAATTCCTAAATGTTTATTTATTAAACAGATGGTTCCAAGGTTTTGACTGGGATGGATTACGTCAAAGAACTCTGGTGGGTCCTATAATACAGCAGGTAAGTACACGCAACATATTCTGTCATACATCACCATTCATTGTCTGAAGTAATAAAATTGTTACAAGCTTCTTGTCATTCTGAATCAGACAAGATGGTTGATTACCAGTATTAATTTCAAGCTTTTACTTAGGGAGTTTAAACACAGTCTAATATATACAGTCGCGCAACTCATACGTATAAAATATGCCAACATTGACAGCTGGCGCGACAGTAGCTCTCTAACGGCAGGCAAGTTAAAAGTGTGCATACGACATATGATACCACATTAGAAAACGGGTTTTGCGTAATTTATTTTATATTTTTATGCTATACAGTAAGTGTATATGGCTCTTATTAATTTTACTATAGAATCCTAGAAGAATTTCACACGTAGTTAATCTACAAGTTTCAGAAGCTGGTAATAAACGCAATTCTTTCTGCTCCTTACAACTGAATCATGGCCCTGATCATGTATCACGGTTTGAAATAATATAATTGTTCGTACGTGGACGGTTAATTCAATTCATTCCTAAATATATTTATGAATCATTGGAACTCTATATTTCCTGTGAGAAGAGTCAAAATTAGTAGCTTCAAAATTGTAGGGTGCATCGCGTGGTGAACTCCTCTCCCTATTTCCTGAGAAATTAACTATTTTCCATACCGCAAATTGGGGTAAACTCGGCCGCTGAAGTAAACTTGAAAATAAAAAAAGGGAGGATTTAAACCTTAATATGACAGACAATGATTTATGAAGTTCATTATTTTTCCATTTCTTAAGAACCGGTATTTTCTTTATTATTTTGAGTCACAAATATTGCTGATATTATGGTTTAAATTATTTTGACAAGTTTACAGCATTTTACATTACATTTCCAGTTTTCACACATAAGCTTAATTTTAACTTATCCTACCTGTAGGCTATAATACGTAAATTACATGCACTTACTGTTAATATGACGTAGGTGAGAACAAATAAATGAAGACAATTTTGTTGAAAAAATTGTAACTTCAATTAACTCAGAAAATGTAGGCCTAATTTTATTTTCAGAGCAGAAGTGGTGTAAGTAAAAAATGGGTAATGATTCTGTAAATTACAGCGCAAAGTAGCAGTTAATATTGAATTTACTTAAACTATTAGTAGCCAGTGAATAGCACGAAGGATATATTAATTGCTACTTTGCGCTGTATTTTACAGAATTTTTACTTTAAACCTCATTACCTAATTTTGACTTACACCACTTCTGCTCTGAACGGCTCAAATAATCACTGGAAATGTAAAATAAACAGCAATAAGAGTCATGCAAGTTATTACAGAAAAGATTGCTTTTTATATTAAATTAAAAAAGGCTCCTTTATTTCTTGAGAACTTAATACATCTGCCACGTGAATCTACACCAACACATCAGAAATTTATCGACACAGTCTGGATTTATTCAAGAAATGAATATTTTGCAAAAGGATTACAATACTCCATGAATTCTTGAAAAATTAACACCATGATTCCTACTTGAATGCAATATAACATTCAACTTTTGTAAAATATAAAGAAAAAAACACGAATACAAAAATTATGGAATTACTTGCCTTAAAAACAAAAACTGTAGATACATTATCCAAAATTGGAATGGTTACACATTTACATTTACATAATGATCTCTGCAAAAAAATTATATACTGTAACGGATATTTTCTTTGTTTTTATTTACACTCTCCTTCCTGACATACAGATAGACTGATAACTAATAAATGTTTTATAGAACACAACGTAGGCTACCTACAATATGGATTATTGGTTATGGCTGAGTTATGATTTTCTCTTGGTCTTTAGGGAATCTGAAGAACGACAAATTCGGAGATTTAAACTTGTTGTTACTGCAATTTTGTGTCATTGCACACATTGCCTTTATTCCGACCAAGCCCCTACAGTCTCGGCTGCGCGAAACAAGGAAACCGGGGCAAATTGAACGCTGCGCTTGCCGCCATATTGTTGGAGAGCAGACAAATAATAGCAGTGCGTAAATCACGCAATTTAACGCTGTGATGATCTAAAATTGACATATTATGGCCATTTTCGACGTTTAACGTAAAATTAGGACGAAATAAACATATTCAAAGTTTCATTGATATGTGTTAGAACATTAAAGAAAAGAAAATACGTATGCAGCAATTTATAGAAAACATACTGATACATCCATAAATAGGCCTACACAATACACATTATAGATTGTATAATTTTACGATAATCAGCAAATTGTTAGGTTTCAGAGAATCTAAAATTATATTAACATATTAACTCTTAGATCACAAGACATAAATATATGCACCTTGATTACACAAGTTCTTGTTATAATCAAATTCCTAAGTGAAATAAATATGCGATAATCAGTATAGACTTGTTGTTAAGTTTTAGAGAATCAAAAATAAATTATATTACCAGTACTTTTAGACCACAGGACATAGGTAATCTGGCAAAATATAATATGAGAAGGTAGCCAAATTACATTGAATTCATTCTTCAATTAATAAAGGGAATGCTATCAATTATAAAAAGTATCGGTACCTAATACATTGCAAACAATAGGTAACGTGAAGACCTAAAAACTAAACAATTACTTTATGCAAGATAAAAAAAAACCACAAACTTTTTAATGTTGGATTTTTTAAATATTGTATTTTTATTTTAAATAAATAAAATAGATATATTATCATTGCTTGCGGAGTGATGGTACATAATTTTTATGCACATATGCAATATCAATAAGATGCCATTCCTTGCTTTTGTTAATAAAATATATCCGGCAAAATGTAAAAGATTTATTTATAGGTGAACTCTGAATCATAAATTCACAAAGGAGGCTTAGCTATTATAGCTATTTATTTATTTATTATCTGTATATTTATTTATCCATATATGGATCTTGAATGAAAGTTTATTATCTTGCAGATAAATTCATTTACATAATAAAAACAAAAAGTTATCTTTCCACTAATGTTTTAACATCTGATGTGTAAGTCTAAATAATTCACTCAGTAGGATTTCTCTACAGTCTGATATACCTGTACTAACAATTAAGTATTCTTTATTGTCGTAAACTACTGATTGATTTTTAATGATATTGATATTGTAACAACAGAGATAATATTATATCGTACCTTTTGCAAATAGCTTGGAAAATTAAACAGGGATGGTATTATCGCCGCGCTCTCATGGTTAACATTCGGCAGGTCTTTGAGCGGCCTCATGCGTTCGGCAGGTCTTTGAAATTTAATTGTATTATTGTTTTCAATTTCTTGTCTCGCCGCTCCAATCACTCGCCTCAATTTCAATAATGCAACCAATAAGCTGCTTCAATTATTATTAAATGACACTTACTTGTCTAATCCACGTAGATTAAACCCGAGGTTGCAATGTCTTGTGCTGAGGACGAACATTAAGGTATGTGATTAAAAATTATTATTAAAGAGTTATTATTAAGAGTTAAGAAAGCCAACGTACTCATATATGAAATAATAATAATAATAATAATAATAATAATAATAATAATAATAATAATAATAATAGCCATTTAACAATATAACAAACTAGTGCTTATTCTTATCGAGAAAGTAGACGTGACAACGTGACGCTTAGAGTGAAACCTATAGAGCAACAATCGGTCGGCAAAATTATTTTTTTAAACCACACCGCACATTATTGTATGATGCCGACATGTTAAACATGAGTCCGCGGCGATAATATATATTTCAAGTATGACAATCGTGTTTACCGCTCTATTTCTACCAGTAGCATGGCGGCGTAAACATGCGCAGACTGGTTTCAATTTTGGACAGCACACCAGCGCTCTGTGTGAGTCTAGTATACTATTATAACGTCTTTGATTCCGACGCATGATTAAAACATTATAACATCTTGCATCCCTTTAAAGCACGTGCTGGCTGAACGAGACTGTATCAACCCTATGACCAGTGCCTTGCCTGCCGCTTGGGCGCTAGTGTCGCGAATGTTGGCAAAAAAGTGTTGAAGTTGCGCGACTGTATATATTAGACTGTGGTTTAAATATGATCCAGATTTCATTTATTTGTTAACATTACATAAAACATAAAAATTTCAGAGTCTGATTATTTTTCATATTACTCGTACACTGACCAGGGAGTTTCTTTATTTCTTCTTGAAAGATCAGCTTTGGTTGTTTGTATAACCATTTCGACATTTCTTACTTCACTAGATCATTAGCTGTAAATGTTTTATCTCCTAAGCCCAATTTTCACTCCTACATAACAATACTGATGTTGCTAGTACCGGTACTTAATTAAAATTGTATTTCTATTGTTTATGGCCTTTTATATTTTTAAAGCATTATCAGCAATCTTTGAATATTATTGTTTCTTTATTGACATATTGGTCCGATAAGTTGCGAATATGCTCGTACAAATATTTTACAATTGATTGTTCAGTCTATAACTTATCCTTTTTTAGTAGGTTATTTTACGACGCTTTATCAACAGCTCAGGTTATTTAGCGTTTGAATGATATGAAGGTGATAATGCCAGTGAAATGAGTCCGAGGTCCAGCACCGAAAGTTACCCAACATTTGCTCATATTGGGTTGAGGAAAAACCCCGGAAAAAACCTCAACCAGGTAACTTGCCCCGACCGGGAATCAAACCCAGGCCACCTGGTTTCACAGCCAGACGCGCTAACCGTTACTTCACAGGTGTGGACTGATCCTATTTTGAATTGACTTTATATATATATATATATATATATATATATATATATATATATATATATATATATATATTAAATGTTACAGAAATGTAAAGGACAAATGTTTTCGCCATTAAGGCATCTTCAGGTCCTGAGTCGTGTAATGTTTTATGAATACCTGTTTCATGATGAGAATTAAAAAGTATCGTACACAAACTACTATATATAAAAACAGTTCACTGTAGAAAAATTCAGTTTACATACTGTTACGTGCGTTTAAGTTACAAAAGAGTTAATTACTTAAGCTTATGTGTTCACACACTCGGAATATTGTAGAATTATTTAGACAACTTTAATGTGACATGCTATGAGGATTATTCAATCATGACATTACGTGAATGCATGATTATCAAATTGACATCACAAAGTATGTAATATATGTTAAGTTAAATTATGATTAAAACAATTATTGTGAAACAGTCTTGGGCTGGGTTAATGTGTATGCACAATTCGTGTTTTTTTTTAATGGAGCTATAACTTACATAATATCTGTGGTGTTTGGTCAGAACATGATAACTCCAAAAATGGCCTTTTTTAGCTGAAAGCGCAGCCCTATATAAAAAAGAGTTCTCTTTCGTTTGGTATAGCTATGATATCTCCATCTATAGCGGTTTCAGAAGCCAATTGAGTGCTAGCAAGAGTTCGACGTTGTCACACAGTGCACGGTGCACGAGACGTGGAAGACAGAGACAACAGATAAGGACAGAACATATCAGTTGCAGCCCTCTCGCTGAGCGAGCGGGTCGAGACCTGTTTCTTCATTTTGTGTAATGTTTAAATATAATTACTCTTACTGAAGTAATTCTCATCTCAATTTTTATTACTTCTTCGCTTCATAGATCAGTAGCTCTTGGAGTCACTGACTTGCGAAATAAAGTGACAGATATGTAGAAATGTACTTTGTTAATATCTGAGAAAGAATGTTTTAATTCTTACTCAGACTTCCTTGTACAGCAAAGCTGAATTTATTATTGTTTATTTCTCCAGAGGAAAGATAAGGTACAGTTTGTTTGTAGGGGCAGCCTAAGAATCTAGCGATAACAAAACGAAAACATATCTATAGATACGTAATTTAGTATTGAAGTTGGAACGTATTTTATTTTTCCTCCGTTAAATGAAGCCTATATAATTTAATTTAATTTAATTTAATTCTCTAGCGTATACATACCTAGGGGTCCAGGGTTCTACATTCGGGTTACGAATCTGGCTATAATGCAACGTAATCATAATGTGTGTTCATATAATTCAGTACTCATACTGGAACTGTAGATTATTTTATTTTTCTCCGATAAACTAAGTCTATCTAATTTTATTTTATCATATCTAGAGGTCCAGTGTTCCATATTCTGGCTAAGAATCCGGTTATAAAAATATAAGCATATCTGTTCATATGTAGGCCTAATTCAGTACTCATATTGAAACTGAAGATTACTTTCTTTTACTTTATTAAATCAATCCTATCCAATTTAATTTAATCCTCAAGCTTATACCTATCTAGAAGTCCAGGGTTATATGTTCTGTCACTCTGGCCTGTGGCAATATAAACCTACGAGTGAAGGTAATTATACAGAAGCGAATATGAAAACCGTAATCCAATAATATCGTTAATATATTGAAGATAAAATTGTAGGCCTATATTAGAAAAAATTGTATAAAGTGTAATATATATATATATATATATATATATATATATATATATATAACGAAAGGTTTTAAAATAGAAATTGAGTTTTGGAATTATAAAATCTCCTCGTTCCTAGCATGCCTGTATTTATTTTAAAAGTGAAATGTAGTTAATGTGCTTCATTTTATAAAATTTTCTAATGCTCTTAAGGAAGAATGTTGTTAATGCTCTTCGTATAATTCATGGAAAAAAAAAGGCAGGAGTGTTTATGTTTACAATATCATCCAAATATCTCATATGTTTATGCAATATTTAGTCTTATACCATGTATAATATTCAAATGAAAAGTGAAAATCGTACCTATGATTATTCTCAGCTTTCTTCTTCTTTCTATGTTCTATTATAATGACACTGCTAACACATACTACTAATGTATTTAAAATATTGTACGATGGAGTAATACACGGTTCTGAAAATTGTACAAATAATTAACGCGTTTGTTTTGAGTTATTTTCCAGGAGAGGTAAATTCAAGTATACCACCTATTTTAATTGTCTCTTTGTCCTGTCCGAGAATATGAGATAACGTATGCACTTCTAAACCACACGTCTCTGCAGTCAGATTCTTTGTTCGTGAAGAACTGACACGCACTGAATCATAAGTTAGTCCTTTAAAAAATTATATACAAAAATACCATACCCCTCGCCTGTGAGTGTTGGACTATCCTTTTGCGTATAACAGATGAAACACCAGAGCCAATTGCAATCCCTTCAAGAGACATTGTTACGGTAAGTTACACATCACAAAAGAGAAAACAGTTCACATCTGAATTTGAAAATAAACAGATTCTATCTTCGTTTACAGAGACGGAATTCAGAGCAAAATATGTTCTATGCTGTAGGTTGGATATCTCTGTTTAGTCTGAAAGCGATAACACGCGAACCAGTTGACATACGATTGCCATTCTTGTACTGTTGGATTCAGAATTCGGAGCTCTATCGAATGGCATAGCTTAAAATTCATTCCTAGCCATAAGTATTGTTCGCGCAAGAATGAAACTAATACGCGACGCTTCAGCGAGATTTCGCGAGGATTTAACTAGGCAACAGCGCTTCACTGTCACTGGCTAGTCGACATAGACCGGCCTGAACTAGCTCCGCCTTATATGCCTTCTTATTCTAAAAGCGCTCTAATCTTATGTTATTTTCATTCACATTTATATGTAAACTAGAATCATGATTTGTATAGGAAAAAGTGAAAATAAAAATGCTTGTATCTCAAAACAGGTTTTTTGCAGTTTTGGCCAAACACCAGGGCCGCGACAGGATTTATGGGCCCCTGTGCAGTATTGTGCTTGGGCCCCGTTGAAAAAAAGTTAAAAAATGACAAGTTACCGGTACCAATTATTCTGACCATAATAATTATTTTCAAAATAAATAAAAGATAACCCCATACACAGATACGCTTCTAAAAATATACACTTTTGTTACAATGAAAATTTTTAGCAAAACTTCACATCAGTACATTATATTATATTCATTACGCTTCTTTTTCAGTAGGGCCTACATAGTATGTTTCGTGACGAAACTTTCGTCTTTTCGTTGTCGTTTGTTTCGTTTCGTTTTCATAAAACATTATTCTTAAACAACTGTAATTTCTGACTTGCAGGCCAACATCAACAAACAACTCTCCTTGACTTCAGTGATGCAAAATCATCAATTATATCATCAAAATTTAAAGACCTAGCAAGATCGCTCTCCAGACTAAGGAGGCCAAGTTACTCAGTCTTTCTTGACACATTGTTACTCTGAATACATTTTTATTTCCTTCATTTTGTTTGAAGTTGGTGTGAAATTGAGTGTTGCTAGTGAAGGTGCAGAAAATGAACCAATCTCAAGCCCAACTGTTCAGATTGTCAAAAATGAAGACAGTTCATGCTTAGAAGTGAATATTGATGGTTGTGGCTGTTTAGAAAAAAATTCTGATAACAGTAGTATTGAATCAGAACAAGCAAACAATAGTAAAAATGATGTGTTAATATCAATATGTGCAAGTGAAACAAATTTACACACACCAGTTCCTAACTCTGAGTCATGGCAAGTAACATGCAACCTTGAAAAACTAAAAAGTGGCAGACAAATTGTGTCATTGAATGTGTTGTTCGAAAAACTACCCCAAACCTGCCTAATAACCTTCTAAGTGATGGAACAAGAATCTTTCCAGTATTCTTTTCAAAACTCAAGAATGGAGAATGTGTTCCCAGAGACTGGCTAGTGTGGAGTGAAACAAAGCAGTCACTGTACTATTTCCCCTGATTTCTTTCACTCCACACTAGCCAGTCTCTGGGAACACATATTCCATTCTTGAGTTTTGAAAATACTGTAATACTGTACTGTTTTTAGAAAGGCTCTCGTTTTCGAACAACACATTCAATGACACAATTTGTCTGCTACTTTTTAGTTTTCCAAGGTCGCTCAATTTCACACAAATTTCAAACAAAGTTCTACTCCCTTTCTTAATAACATCCAATTTTTCTGTCTCTCCTTGCGCTTCTCTGCTCCCGACTTGTGTTTCTACTTGTCCATTGTCCACTGGTAACACTAATGAACAGAATTTACTAGGAAGACAACAACGAAAAGACGAAAGTTTCGTCATGAAACATACTATGTAGGCCCTACTGAAAAGGAAACGTGATCCTGCTGCTTGGATTTGGGAGAGTCCACTAGCATATTGCGGTGGGACGACAGGGGTTAGTAATTAAGAGGACAAGCCAATTAAACATGTTCGGCACAAGTGACGGAAACATATTTCAGGCAAATCCCGGAGCCCTCAAGTGTTGTGTCGATTATTGTTAATGTGGGAAACCGATATTCAATGAAGTGGTAATTTGTATTAATTCTACTATTGTTGGTTAATATGTCAGATTCATGTAACAAATGTTCTTACAAAATTTTATAGTACCAGTATGTATCTGTGAATAATTGTGATAGTAAAAAGTAATCAGACTCACTTAATCTGAGGGGCCCTTATTGCTCACGAGCCCATATGCACTTGCCCCTCCTTCTCGGCGGCCCTGCCAAACACCACAGATATATATCAATACAGCAGTAAAAATTATATTGTAAGTCATTAAACCATTTAAATGCATTAGTGTTACAAGGAAGAAATTATCTTGATGTACTTAAGTTAAGTTCAAATTTCCATAGGATTACTGCAGGTTGTACATTTTTAGAACGAGTTGTGTTGAAGTAACTTGTCTTAATATTACGTGATTTTGTTCTATTTGTGCATTGTATAAGGTTCTGGAAAGATAAACTGTGGTTGTGTTAGATTTGAATAATCTATCTAGTTATAATAGATTGTATTTGAAAAAGTATTTAACAAAATACGTATTATGCAATTATGTCAGTTTACTTACGTTAATATCTTATTGTGTGGAGATTTCCTTGTGACCATTGCTACGACCAGTGGCGGAGCGTGAATGTATAAAAAGTGTTAGCTTACTTACTTACAAATAGCTTTTAAGGAACCCGAAGGTTCATTGCCGCCCTCACATAAGCCCGCCAGCGGTCCCTATCCTGTGCAAGATTAATCCAGTCTCTATCATCATACCCCACCTCCCTCAAATCCATTTTAATATTATCCTCCCATCTACGTCTCGGCCTCCCTAAAGGTCTTTTTCCCTCCGGTCTCCCAACTAACACTCTATATGCATTTCTGGATTCATAAAAAGTGTTAGCACTCACATTATCTCTGGCTGTTATCATTAATACAATTTTAGTCAATATTTGTGATATGGTTGATCTCTTGAATACCTTTCTCCATTGAAATGTCGTACACAACTTTTTTTTTCTTTAATTAAATCGTTTAGAGGTGGACTGGGGCTTTCCTTTTCAGTTACACCATTTTCGAATTGTACGAGTAATTTATACTGTCAAATGATTGTTTTATTAACTGTTCTATAATACACTCGCACTCATTTTGATTTATTTCATTATACTAATAATGCCACTTTTAATCTCGCGTAAGCATTCCCAGAATCACTAACAGGGTTGCTTCTCACTCACAGCTTTCACTCAGGATCAAGGGAAGGGCGAAGAGGGAGCAGGCCTCGCCAATTGCATGTGCTTAACACCAGTTGCTGGTTCCTGCATTAGCGAAACAGAGATCACTAACGACACAGAAATATTCATACATAACGAAAACTGACCATTGTAGCTTATATCTTGTGGCTTGACCAAAAAATTATGTTTACATTTTAATTAACAGGCGCAAGAAATAGCTATAAAATATAACTTGTTTGAGCTAAATAATTTTTAACAAAATAACTTTCAAAGTGTTAGCACAGCTAACATGGACATGCTGCCACTGGCTACGACTAAGTTTTACAATAGTTGCGGATTGTGGAAGAAGCCAGCTGTGTACTTGGCGAATGTAGCTGTTAAGTGGAAGGAAAATTATATTGGCTGTAAATTTTATAAAATGGGTTACTTGATTTAGGAAATTATTCAGGATACCTGAAGGTGCCATAATGGCGGAAATGTTTACTCTTTACATTTCTGTAACATTTTAAATGTTTAACTGGACCTAAAGTCAATACAAAATATGATAAGTTATTGACTGAACAATCCATTGTAAAATATTTGTAGGCCTATATGTTGTTTGTTTAGTCAACTGTCCGAAGACAGGTTTGAACCTCATTAGTGACACCAATAAGGCATAACTCATGAATCAACTAAGCCAGGCGATAATGGGGTAGGGTGGTCAGTTCCTTTCCTTTGTAATAATTTTATGACTCACATGAACTGCTCACCAAATGTTTCTCTTAGGAAATTAGTGTTTAATAAGACAGTTTTATTTTGATGTGATTGTTGTAGATCCGAGGTCCAACAGACACCTCCAACTTCGATTCTTATCCAAAAGACAATGACATCCCCCCTGATGAGCTCTCAAACTGGGACGTGGACTTCTGAGAAGAGGATCAGAGTGCTTTGAATTGAAGAATCTCAGGCAGCAGACCCACGGGCCAAGGACCAAGCATCGCTGCGATTCACATGAAGTGATGGTGACACACCACTATCGCAAGGGGCCACATCTGCTTTTGGAATTGAGGACTAACTCGCATCCTTAGTAAATAGTTTTATCTTATGAAGATATTTATATAAAATTATTTTAAAATAATTTAAAAATAGTAAATAACTAATATTGCTGCGGGCACAGAATAATATTTTATTGAGAAATCTCAGTTTTTCCGAGCATGTATTATTTTTTAGATGCCTTGTTAAACATGAAGTATTCTATTATCATGTTGACACAGTCAGTATATGTTGAACTTAATGATAAGCTTCTCTCAAAACTTGGCTGTATATACAGCCATATTTAATTCTTACGAGGAAATCGTGACTGTTATGTCACTACAACAGATAATTTGGTTGAAAGTAAACTATTAATTTCATTTAGAAACTCACTAAAGCACAAGCCATGGATAACAGCAGGAATTCATTTTTAAATGTAGTTATAAGTCAAACGAGTGAATACCTATCTACCAACATACATAAAATGTTAATGTGATCGTGTTTTTTTATAACAGCTTGCACAGTATATAGGTGTAAACGATATAAATTGCTAAAATTTATCGATACATATCGGTCTACTGAACAAAATGTCTAGTGAAATTTAATTATGTTTTATAATTTTATTTTTAGTTTGTAAACTGCCATGTTTTTAAGATTGATAGTAGTCTAATATTTGTTTACATTTCGACTGAACGTGAATGCCATTGCCATTAACCTTGTGCCCAACACATACCAATACATAACAGAGACAAAACAATAGTAACAAACGACTGCTTCAGCATAGTTATCGGGCAAAGTAAATAATGACTGTCTGTTCACATTTTCAAGAAAGTTAGACTCACAAAACATATTTTTCTGGGGAAACCTTGACAGTTGCAGAAAAACATTAATTGGTTTTTTTCTTCAGTTATTTTTATGCTCTACCATCAGTTTTTTTTTTTTTTTTGCAGTTTATATCGTTTACACCCTGTATAATCATCTCATTAGAGCATTTGAAATTATTCTCTTCAGTATTAACATTACATTAGTAGGCCTGCATATAGATCATACAGCTTTAGTATTCAGTTTTATCATAAAAAATAATAAGTAATACAGTATCTTTTGGAATTAAACAAATTCTACTGAAAGCAAATGGAATAAATCTCCCAGTCTGTCAATGGAAGAGAAGATTGAGGAGTACGGTACAAAGAAGGAAATGATAATCAATGGAAGAGAATTCTGACAGAGGAGTACAAAGAAGAAAATGATGATGGTGATGGTAATGGTGACTATGACGGTGATGACGATAACGAACAGATCAAACGCCATTACCGGTACTTCTTTATAGTGAGCTCCCATTGTACTGTATTTGATACAGTGGAAATACTGCATTGTGTTTTGTACATTATACAATTGAAGTACTGTATTCATTCAAGATGTACGGTAGTTGTGCTAAAAGAAGTCAGTATGAAAAGCAATCAACCCCTCATAATTTTAATGTTGCCATTGCTAGTTGAGCATTCCAACTAACCGAACTTTATTCTTCTAAGTGTGTTTATATTTTATAATTAATATAATTTTTCGTAAACACAGTTTTATTACATATTAATGGTTTTGTAGTCACTCCTGAGCTATGGTAAGTTACTGCAAAATCTTCAGAAAACTGAAGTAGTGAGAATATTTTATTATTAAACATTTGTAGGTCTATGTAGTCTAGTCATTATCGTACACTAGTTCATTCTTGGCCGAGGGTAGGTAGGCCCACTTCATTTTAGATTTTTAGGCGAGGAAAATCCTATTGCATCTTCCATTGGACGGTGATGTAAATCTAATGATCGTATTCAGCAGATTTAGCCTACTTTTTTGTAAAACTACGGTACTTCGTCATAAATAAAGAAAAAAAGTTATATCTACAGAAGCCAATGTCTGCCATTATTCCATTCTCAACTTTCGATATCAGACTTGAACACAGTACCGGTATGATTATGAAGATCTCTAGTTGAAACTAGTGGGAATACCAGTACCCATATCGATTCGAAATAATTGATCCATAGCCTTCTGTGTTATAACAGTACCCTACGACGTATCTGTATCTGTATGTTAAAGTTGAAAATGGATGTCACATAAGCTGAGATTATTTAAGAAAAGCCAGTAAGTTAGTTGTCAAGTGCTAGGCACTAGAAATCAATGACTCAACATTTGGAAAACTATGGGAATTAATTGAATGTGATCTCAACGGGTCACTCTCAGTGTGATATTTTCGTTCTTCCATTGAAAATCAGTTTCTTCTCGTTTTCAAATTTTCTTTGGATAGTTTCGTTTTAGGTAAACTACAGTTCAAACTTCAAGCATTTCTGTTTCCTGTACACTGTTCTGTAATTTTGTTATCCTGAATAACTTCCTCACAAATGTTCTTCCCGTTTCATCTTTGTCTTCCGTTAGAACATGTATATCGCATTCTGTGGCATTTTTAAATTGAATTTTTATTCGGATAAACTGTAGGCCTAATCATTGTGTCCGTTAATAAATTGAAGTCGAGTTTAAATGTGAATCTTATGGTAATCATGAACACTTAATTTTCTCTCTTGTTTGAGAAGCATTTAATATAGCCATGGATCATGCATTATCATATATTGTAGTCTTCACATTACAATTTCAAAATGGTGTTCTTCCATAAATTTATTTTGTAACAAACTTTATTAAAACGAAACCAATTTGTGACTGGCAACAGTTCTAGGAAAAAATACATTTTGGGTAGGCCCAACTCAAACTTCAAAAAAGGTTGCAGCTTCAACTACTTAGTCTATAACAGACGAAATATTATGAATATCACCGTCATATCATCATCGCCATAAAGTTACCATAATTCAAGGAGAAATTTAAAAAATGGAATAAAAATATATCCGACCCATGTGCTGAAACTTTCAGCATATCTCATCTCTGCAGCATTCAGTATGCATGCCACGAATGACACTTGTTTGTTTTTTATTATTATTGAAAATGATATTTGTATGTATATAATGTATGTCGTTTTCATTGTGATAAAGATAAAAAAAAAATTGTAATTAAAGTCAATTATAAAAATCTTATTTAAAACTAGTGGTGATGGAACACTCGCATATCAATGTTTTCCTGCTGAACATAATTCCATGTAAAGATTATGTTCTGTATAATTTCAGCTCAAAAGTATTTTGTGAAAGAAGTGACTTATGTTGCCCTCATTAGTTACAATGTCTGTTTCTGTGATCGTTGTTTCAAGAGTTCCGTTTACAGTTCAAGTACGATGCAAACGCAGTTAGTCAGCTGGAAATGTTGAACTGAATTCTATTTTCCACGAACTTATACAGAGTAACTTATATCAATTTCTACATTTACAACAGTGGAATTTCTTCCTTATGATTTCGGTTTGTCCCTGAACATAACTCTCAGTCAGGAGGACCAGAGTTGTGATTTCAAGATCATTCTTTTGTAGAAAAGCTTCTTTTATTACTGCCAATTGTATCATTGATATTGAAACATCAGAATACAGACTGGTAATTAGTTACTGTAATTAAAAGCAAGATGACTGAGATCAACTGTGTTACTAAAGATTCAGAAGAAAAAAAAAGTACCGGTGTTTCAAGAATTCCAATAGAAAAACAATCTTCAGTCAAACTCAGCCTGAACTGTAGTAACAGTTAGGACATAATTTCAAAAATCTTCAAATTACTAACTGGAAAACAGTTTGCCCAGACAGAATGGCTTGCAACTACATTGTGTCTATAACCATCCATAATAATAATAATAATAATAATAATAATAATATTAATAATAATAATAATAAGTCATCGCCACAATCATTTTGCTATATTCAGCAACATTTACGCTCAGGATTGGATACAAATTTCAACTTTTGTTGACTTAGATCTAAACTAACTCTCTAACGATGTGAATTAAAAAAATTGCTCTTTATAAAAACGTAACAAACCAAACATAACATCACGTAAAAATGTTTTATACGTATTGTACATTGTCGTGCTTATAGCTTCCATTCATTTACAATGTTGTTACACAATCAGCTCTTCCGTGATAGAAAGAAACTTACATTCTTGCACTTGTTACTGATAGATTTTCTATTCCATGTTTGAAAATTATCATTATTGAGAGCTTTCAGTTTCAATAGTCTACATTCTTAATTCCTAGGTGATCTAAATATTTCCATGATTGCTTATAGATTCAAGTTTTTCACAAGTTCAGGCTTGGTCAAAGGCAATGGGTTTTCTATGGTATACAGAAAGAATTTTATTCCAAGTGTAGTCTCGATCAGCTGAGAAAGTAAAGCCACTGGAATTTTACATTTAATTTATTGTATGTAGAATACATTTTTGTTCATTAATAAAGATGATCAGAGGCAAGAACTATGTTATGCCAAGGCGCTGAAATAAAAAATGGGACTTGTCATCAATTTTGGGGTATGTGAGTTAAGAGTGCTCCCATATTATATGAGCCGGTGTCAAATGACTACTTCCCTTTCTAAGTGTTTCACACGCATCGAGATTCAGTGTTAAATAAAAATTCCCAGCATTCCAAGATTCTGGGATTGAGTTGTGGAACAGTAAAGCTGACCCAATTGAATAGTGTGTTACTGAGGTATCATCTTGTTTATAAATATAATTTTGAGCTTTAACCTTTATATGTCAATAGTAATATAATATAATAGCAAAAATTATTAGGTACCAATACCATTTTAAATTTATTTACTATTTTTTTATGAAATTCTGTTTCTCTAGACCAAAAAGGGAACATGTCAGCAGTTTTCAAATCCATTTTTCTGCATGTTCCGTTTTCTAAAAAAAAAAAATTAACTCCTTGTAGGACAAGTATGTATGGCCAAGTGCAAGGTAACAATACCAGAAAGAAGGGGTTAAAGCAAGTACGATGTAGTTTGTGAAGTTTTTGGTGTTTTTTCTCAAAATAACCTCTGCATGACTAGTCTCGATTTTGATCTCACTGCCTCAGTTGTTTCGGAGGATTTTGGTAGAAGAGAAAGAAATACGTCAACTAAAAATCTTGTCAGTCCACAACTTTTTTATGTAAGCGTTAATACTGATAATTGTTGAAATGTATACATAATTTGCAAAATTTTAAAATTGGTATCAATAATGTCGAGACTACTTAAGAAGAGCCTATGATATCATTGTAGTGTGCTCAGTGCCAGAAACCAACCATTTAGCCAGTCAGCATTTTTAATTCTAGTCGTTTTTATGACAACTTTCCATCTAGTCTGTCTTGTTTAGAATGTCTATTTTGAATTTTGTGAAATTTACAGTCTCAAGATTGTCACACTAACAGAGATTTCGATCGGAACTTATCTGCACAAGTGGAGACAATGCTTTTGGGTGCATTAAAGATTTCAGTATCTCCAGTAGTACTTGAATTGTGACCAACTAAGTTACAATACACTGATTACAATTGCAAATGAGGGCAACATATGAGCAAAAAGTTGTGATCTGGATGGATCCAGATATACTTCTAATAATAAAGATAAATCTAGTCAGTAGTCTCTATTCCAAATAACAATTTTCTACTGTGTCAGCATTTGACTTGAACTGTCCTCTAATGTTATTGTTGAAAATTTAGCCACTTGAGTTGAGAGTGGGATGTCCGATTGAAAACTGGCTGCATAAGTATATAAATGTACCGTCCAAAACAGTCGTAGAAAAAAGTGTTGGTAATGCTAGAAAAAAATCGTGTTTGCCACATTCTCTGAGTGATGCTGTGAAGATGGCAACAATACCAGAATCGACCCTCATTATCAAAACACCACACGTTGCCTGCCATTTCATAAAGATAGCTTATAGGCACATTAACAATACATCGGACAAACGTCCACTAGTGCAGATATTTTATGTAACGAAAGATGCATGTTTTGTGAAGATATATTTCTTGACCCTGTACTGTGAAATGTTTTTAAGCTATATAAGAAAACAAATGGACAAATGAAAATACATAGCTAGATATTAATGATTTAGCAACGATATCATATATTTCACAGATTTTTAATACTGGTGTGATTTATATATTTACAATATACATTGAACTGCAAGAGTGTGGGGAGTAGGAAGCAATCCTTCAATAATAAACTTCTTCTGTCGGAGAACATTTTGGCACAAGCCACTGGTATATTATAATGCAATTGCATTATTCTTATCATTGATGTGGTGCATTTTATCCAGGTTTGTATTATTTTTTAAGCTGACTTGAAGTGAGAGTAAGACATGTTGGAAAATAAGTGTCCTTTATACAGTGATGTATGAGATATAAAATATACTGTTTTTATTCATATCTAATAAATATAAAGATTGTTCTGTTAATGTTGCATTTCTTGAATCAGATCTTTGCGTATCCTGCACTTAACCTCTCTCCTTCTCCTTCAGCCATACTTGTACTCTCGTTCTTGTTCAAATATCACAACTATAAAATTGGGCAGTCTAACAACTTAAATCTTGAGAAAATTCGCAACCAATTGTTATTGTTAACTAATTCTGAGTTCTTGGCAATATGATGATATATATCAACATATTCGGTCCTACTAGCCCTTCACATTTCTGTATTCGGGCCAGCGTTCCCTTACTTGCACTATGTACAACTTTAAACACAGACGTATTTTGACACTTGAAGCCTGTTCTTACTATGTCTTTCATGTCCCTTGACTTTCACTTGACCATCCTTCTAATTTATCCACTACTATTCTACTTCCCTTCTCTTATTCTCAGTTCACTTAAAAACCATTCCTACCTTCAACTTCATTCCCTACTTTCTCATAACTAACTTAATACTTTCTTCTTGTAAATAACAATACATATAATTTATTTAATATATAAGACCTAATTCTTGTTGACTATTTCACTAAAAACTTAACCTATTATTATATTCGCTGTCCAAAACATTTCTTACACAACACATTAGTGCTCGTACCCTAGAAACATTGGTTTCACTTTATTTATAACACTATTTAACACTGAAAAAAGTACAACAGTTCACTTCCATTTATCCATTACATAACTAAACCTGCTATTATTTAAGTTGGCATGCTCGCGGTCAATCACGTCTTACTTGGCTGCTTGCTCATTGAGAACTGCGTTCTTGGCAATGAAACCATAAACTCTCTTGGTCTCCAATTTTTCTCACACACAGTGGATTTAGAGAAAAGGGCTGGACATTGTTGAAGATGATTCTGACCCATTTCTTCCTGAAGACTCCACAATGGACGAAGTGGCGAAGAAATCATTCCAATTTTGTTCATGTGTTTTGACAGTTATGCTCTGTGAATAATCCAATTGTAATTCCAGATGAGCTGAAAAATTTAGATATTGCACAATATTTGTACCAGTATAATTGAGAATTTTAATTTTTCCAAATTGTTACATAATGAATTAGAAGAAATTCTTGTACAACATATTAGTATTTGTCTCTTCTTCTAGTAACCAGCGAGGATTCCGTAAATAAATATAGGAGTGCAAAACAAACAATGACAATTAGTCATGGATCACAGCATGAGATACTAACAAACAAATAACTTATGATGGTGGCTACTGAAGATTAAGGGAGCTAATAGAACTTATCCTTCCTGGAATATTTGACTTAAACCATTTTTATGGTTGCCACGGAAAACGAACAATAATAATTAATTGATGAACTAGTGGACTTACTCGTGTTAAATTTAACACGACTAAGTCCACTAGTTCATCAATTAATTATATTCAAGTGTTAAAAGTGGTGTACGCAAGATTCAAAATGGAACAATAATACATTAAAACTTCTGGTCTGAAGAAAAAAAGTTATATTTAAATGAGAAAAACGTATAACTGAAATCACATTTAATAGCATCTAAAATAGTATTTGAAGACTACATGGGAAAAACGAGTTCAGTCAATTTAGTAAACTTTCACAAGAGAAATTTATAACTTCTCAGTTCAGCCATCATTTTAATAATTTCAGTTAGCTTTTCATGAAATATACAAACTAGCTGTTATTACATTGACAATTCCATCTTCTAGTGCTTCTTGTGAACGTTCATTTTTGTGTATGCAGTATATAAAAACATATCTCCATAACCGAATGGCAGACGAGCCTTTGGGCAGTCTAGGAGAATTAACCTCAAAATAAGGACACCATCTTAGACAAATTTGATGCTCTCCACAATAGACGCATCAATCTATACTAGCATTCCTATTGAGGCAAACAAGTTACAAATTTTTCATTGCTGACATAAAATTAATAAATATGGTAAATTGTAATCCCTCTATATAATATAATATTAATTTATAAAAATTATTAAATACATATGTATATGCATGGATGTTTTCCAAACAAGAAAAGTTGCCCTATTACAACATTAACAAATGAATTAAATTCTATTATAGTCACAATCATGCTATGGTATGAAAGAAAATTTCACAACCTCGAGCGGAAATCGAACCTGCGACTTCTTGTTTTCCAGTCAGGCGCTCTACCACTGAGCTATCGAGTTCGTCTCACGCCAAAGGCTCGGAATTATCCTTTCATACTGGCGACTCTGTTATAGAATACTGTCCATAGCGTCTGATCTTAGTCAGCACTGCTTATGGGTGGAAAGAAACTTTACAAATGTAATCTTCATCTTACGATATATAATAGTATATATAATAGTATTTAATTCATTAATATGTCACATCAACGGACGTATATACGTCATCCAAACATCGTAAGATGAAGACAACATTAACAGTTCACAATGACATTTTAACGTAGCCTCCCCCTCCCAAGCAAATGTCTCGCACCACCTGTGCCCCCTGGCGCTGTCCCTGTTTCTCTTCCATTTGCCATTCATGGAATATCCGCCGGGACACTCAACTGAATCGAGCTTTAGTACGGTAGCAATGTGAAAACGCAGATTTTAAATTGGCATATCTACACGCAATTTTAAAATATTGTATGAACAAGCTCTCGACAATAATGTTTTTAGTATTCATTTTTTTTATTTTGAAGAAATTATAGTGGAACAGAGCTTCAGCAGCTTCATCCGAATGCTCACCACTGAAATAGATTATTAACAAGTATGAAAAAAATACGGTATATATTTTCGTAACTCACGTTACGTTGCGCATGGTTGCATTTAACTCTCATCACAAGTGAAATATTATCTCTCTATTTATGAAATGTATATAATATAAATATAATTTTGTACACTGGAAGAGTTGATTATAAACACATATAGCAAGCTCTAATAATCACCAAACTAACTCGCGGAAAAATACAAGAATAACGCATTTCCAGAAGAAAAAAATATTTTTAATTGGTTATTTTACGACGCTTTGTCAACTGCTATGGTTATCTAGCATCTGAATGAGATGACGATGGTAATGCCAGCGAAATGAGTCCAGGGTCCAGCACCGAAAGTTACCTAGCACTTGCTCTTAATGAGTTGAGTGAAAACCACGGAAAAAGCCTCAACCAGGTAACTTGTCCCAACCAAGATTTGAACCTGGACCCGCTCAGGCATGCTAACCGTTACTTCACAACGGTGGACAAGAAAATATATTAATGTTGTGAAAGTTCACTTCTTGTACTTCATGAAAATATGAAAGTTTCAGAAAAAATGACGATTTTAAAATTCAGTGCTTTTGTCCATTTCATGGGATGATCCATTTGTGTTTGACTATATTTTGTACATTTTGTTTTATACAGATGTCAAACTTTTCTCTTAAGTAATTGGATACTATTTTAACTAATTTCCACGTTTGGAATTCATTTGATTAAAAATATAGGCCTACATATAAGAGTGCGTTTTTATTTTTATTGTATATTTTTCTAATTCTTTTATCGTATGTGCGTGTGTTTTCGTGCTTTCGTATGTGTGTGTTTTGTGCGTGTCTTCTTTGTATGTGTTTCGTGTGTGTGTGTGTGTTCTCTCTCATGCGCATATGTGTTTTCGCATGTCCTTTTGTCTATTTTGTGTGTACAATGCCTGGTCGTACGTCTGGCTATATTTTGCTTTTTATAGATGTCGAGCTTTTCTCTAAAACACCTGGATACAATTTTATTTACGTTCAATGTCTGAGGGTCCTTTCTTTCAAAATAGACACATAATACGTGCGATTTTTGTTTTTCACTTTTTATTCGGTTAACTGACTACGCTGAATCAACTATGTCGACGAAGTTGGTGAGGTGAGGCCGAGGATTTGTCAAAAATTACCTGACGGCTGACATTCGCCTAACCACTCGCGAAAAGCTCGAAAGGAACAAACCAGGTAATCAGACCAAACTGAGAACAGAACCCACCCCCGAGCGAAGCTCCAGGAACTACAAGGAAACTCGCTACCGCCTGAGCTACGTCGGTGGTTGCATTTTTTATCGTGAGAGTTTTTCTGCCTACTTTTTTTTTGTCGTGTCTGCTTGTGTTTTCGTGCTTGGGTATGTGTATGTCTTTGTGCATGTGTGTGTTTTGTGCGAGTCTGTATTTTCTTTCCTGCGAGGGAGCGTATATGTCTTTTCGTGTGTGCTCACGATCAACGTTTTCTGTTCTGACAATACTGCGAGTGCGGGTACGGACGTAGCTAACAAGATACGAGTACGGAGATGTAACGTACAACAAGCGCACATTATTGGTCCCCATAATATACTGTATGCAGGGATGATCCAGAAGTTTTGAAAACGCATTTCGTCTTCTGCTTCGAAGACAAAGCCGTAGTGACTTTTAAATTATTTTTTATGTGGGAAAGTACGTTTTATAAATATGTTACAAATATATGTAAATCAATACCGGTAATTGAATTCTTCAGACAGTTATTTTACTTTACATAAAATTATCTTTCCAGTGTAAAGAAATGGAGACCCTATTTTTAATAGTTTAGGAGTAATCTTTCTCTAAAAAGCTAATGGTCTTCAGAAAAATACATTACGTTCAACATTTAATATCATGAATACTATTGCACAGAGAAAGCTGATATCGTGCAGAAATGATTTCTATATTCACTTAATTTTTGTGAAATATTACTTCAAAATTTAAAAAATGCGAATTTTATTTCTATCCGATTTCACACGAAATGTCACGATGTTACCTAGCTGATATCTCATCGTCCTCCATTTACATATATTTCATTTTATTATTTTGAAGTTGTAGCCTAATAATACTTCCTCGTGTTTTGTCAAGGCTTCGTTATTGTCTTTTGTTGCAAGTGATTTTTTTTATTTACTAATGGTGGGTACCGGTACTTCACTGTTCATCATATCATTCATCTATGAAGTCAGCTGTGTAGACTAATTTACCGACACAGTCATTGCCCAGGGTGCTCCATAAGAGAATGTTCTATGCCATACCGTACCGGTACTATGAGAGATGAAGATGGAGATTTGTTGGGATGCCAGAGGGGAACCGGAGCTCCGGAAAAAAACTCCTGTGTTACCTGGACCACGGGTTTGCCCAACACAAGTTATAAATCAGGGGTACTCCGGGATCGAACTCGGGTTCACAGGACTATAAGTCCAGCGCCCTAGTCACTAGACCACCATGGTGGCTTCACAGTCTACTATATACAGTCACGAAGCTTGAGTTTTGAGGGTGCTAGAAACAATAGACTGTGACGGTACTATTTTGCATTGCCTGTAATGAGGCGATATTATTAGCGATCCTAGTGGTGAGCAACTATCTAATGTTTGCATATTTACTACGTATTGAGCTTCGCGACTGTATATACTAGACTGTGGTGGCTTGTTACAAGTGATTATGTGACTGAAAATCTGATTCGAATGCCATCTATCTTTAAAATATAGGTTTGAACCCCCATGAGAGGGTTGTACTGTATGTAGTGTCTTCATTCGAACATTCCATGTCTTCTTGTTGAGGTTAGGTGTTACAATAGATATTTCAGGTTGAAATGTACGGTAACGTCGTAATAAATATTCAATGAAAGTACAGTATTAAAAATTTGATATTTAGCTAAATAGTAAATTGTGAATTTAAAAGCTTGAAACAGTTCACAAGTCTTATGTTGCTAATTCTGGAATAATTTATTATTAGATATCGTAATATTTTATTTTTGTTTTATTTAATAACTTGGTTTTTTAAAGTAAAACATTTTCATTTTATAAACGTTGCATGTAGACCTAGATGAAAATGTGACATTTTATTTTCATTACAAAATGTAAATATGACTGCAAATATTTCATTTCTTATCCATATCTATATTTAAAATTAATTATATTTACTTGTTTATTTCTTATTTCACTAATTTACGTAATGTTATAAAACTTCGGCAAATCTTCGATACATCTCCACACTATTGTGATGAGCTCATGAGATCAGCCCTGGTAGGAATGTGGAGTAATGCCAATCCTACACGTAGGCAACAGCCAGCGTAATGCCACTCTTGCTCGCCGAAAACGACATAATGACACACTACTAACTACATTATAATAACTAACCAATGTGAAACATTGGATCAACTTTTAAAATATAAACCAACAGTTTCAACTTATACACCACACCAACACTGAGTTAGTCTCAAAGTACCTTATATTTTCAGCCACAGTATAATAATAATTAAGCATCATGTGGTGACAGTGATGTCATCTGTTTAGTGTAATAAGATTCATAACTCATAACAATTTATCTTATCTCTGGTCAATTCTAAGCAAAAGTGTGCTCCATTCATCAATACCTCCCCGCACTGCACCGCACCTAATTAAAATAACTTTCATCTCACAGAGACTTTCTCGTCAGCTCCCCACAGTACACATGGGACTGACGTCAGATTTGCGTTTTGTTATAGGTTAAATGAGGTGATAGCTAAGTGATATGAGGCCGAGATATGTGACAATGTTAGTGGGTTAGTTGAGGGAATATCCGTTATCCATGGGAATATCTAAGTGACGTGAAGCCGAGGAATGTTACAAGGTTTCAGTGGCATACACAGAATTTTGTTTAAGGGGTGGGGGGGGGGTCATTATTAAAATTGTATACAATTTACACTATCGGCATTTTAAATTTTGTGTAGTATTATTATTATTATTATTATTATTATTATTATTATTATTATTATTATTATTGTTATTATTATTGGCAGAACTCACACTAACGAATGGGTGAATACCAATCTTAAATGTTTCGCAAGTTAAATTTTATATTGTGTCGGCTTCATTTTATTACAAGATCGGTACTAGGCAGTAGGTCCCTCTATAATAAAGATAGCATTGTAATTCGAACTGCTGCAGCATCAAGCACAGGGATTATATTAAAGGAGGGGTAGGAGCACTATGCCTTATGTCGATGTAGATATTGTCATTCTGACAGTGAAAAATTAGAGAAGGGAAAACGATTATGGATAAACAAAATATTCAAATCTAAATATGTATCGGTAGTTTATTATTATTATTATTTATTTATTTTTTCTGGGGAGTTCAAAGAGAGTTCAAACCCGATAACTCCTTCTTGCGTATGCTCCTGAATGATTTAAGTATGTTTTCTCTCCCTGTGTGGTGTAGAGAGATATCAAAGTTTCACCATTACTTTATGACCCATTTGTGTGTTAAATTATCAACCTAGACAAGCAAAGCTAAAAATGAATGTAGTTCTAAAGCTCGTTTAAAAACTCGGGTATTTAAAACATTGCAATGTCCCAGATGGTCGAAATGAATTTAGTAACTTCTCACTCCAATCACACTAAAAAAGGACATGTCAGACGAACATGCCACGAAGTTCTTCGTGGTAAAAACCAAAAGAGCTTACGAATGAAACACTGCACAAATGATGCAGATGGTATCCAGGCACTACTTAACCCTTCAGTACTCGCGTGGATTACAATAGTAATCCACTGATATTTAATCCTGTATTACGTCACCGCCTGCAGCACTGCGTAGCTGAGCGTCAATGCAATTTCTCGTCACAGTCTAAGTGAGGCATTACTGGTGTTTAGACGTATTTGTCGCAACGCTTTGGAAAGTTATACGGAGTTTTATCAAGTTATACGCAGTTTTTCCGAGTGGATTACCATTGTAATCCACGCGAGTACTGACGTCAGTTTCTTGCTCAGGTAAGTGAAATAGTTTTTATATGGTTATGAGTGATGCAATGCAGGAACTTTATGAAAAAAGTGTGTGATATCGTTCCATCCTCTTTGTAGTTGGCTCCAATGGGTACGGAAAATACAAGCAATATTTGCAAGTGGCTAGATGAAGATCTGGATGTTGGCATTGAAAATGAAAGTGATGATGAAAGCAACAAAGAAGATCTTTTGAATGAAGTTCACGATTCTAATTCAGAACAAGACAATGAGGAGGAGGATGATGATTATGGTGATGGTGATGAAAGACTAATGTCTATAAATGATGGAAACTGCTATACGGGAAGAGACAACACTACAATTTGGCAGGAAGAACCAGTATCTCTACGAGGGAGAAGAAGAGCACAAAATATAGTGATTCATTTACCGGGCCCTAAAAGAGCTGCAAAAAATGCGCGGACACACACAGAGTGTTTTGACTGCTTTATTGATCAGACAATAATCAATGTAATAGTAAGGTGTACTAATATTTATATTGAAAAAGTGAAGCGTAATTACGGACTTGACAGGGATTGCAAATTAACTAATGACGTTGAAATTCGAGCACTCTTAGGTATTTTGTATCTTGCCGGTGCTTTGAAATCGGGAAGACTGAACGTAAGAGAACTATGGGATAAAAATGGAACAGGTATAGAGTCAATTTACCTGACTATGACCTACAATAGATTCCAATTTTTGTTACGATGTCTACGCTTTGATAACATTCATGACAGGCAGGAAAGGAAAGAAATTGATAAACTGGCTGCTGTACGTGAAGTGTTCGAGTTATTTGTTCAGAATTCACAAAGGTGCTACATTCCAAGCGAATATGTAACTATAGACGAGCAGTTGGTTGCATTCAGAGGACGATGTCCCATGAAAGTGTATATACCTACTAAACCAGCAAAATATGGGATCAAAATTTTTGCTATGGTGGATGTGAAAACATATTACACTCATAACTTGGAAATTTATGCTGGTATTCAACCAGATGGTCCATTTCACCAAAGTAACAGTGCACATGCAGTGGTGAAGAGGCTGGTTCATCCCATCAAAGGAACAGGAAGAAATGTGACCACCGATAACTGGTTCACGAGCATACCTCTGTGTTTAGATCTTCTAGAAAATGACAAAATTACACTTGTAGGAACCTTGAAAAAAAACAAAAGAGAAATCCCTCCTCATTTCACAACTACTCAAGACAAGGAAGTTAACAGTACATTATTTGGATTCAATGAAAACTGCACAATTATTTCGTATGTACCAAAGAAAAACAAAACAGTGTTAGCATTATCAACCATGCATTATGATAAGGCAATGGATGAGGAAACAGGAGGAAGCCAGAAGCCTGAAATAATATCTTTTTATAATAGAACTAAATGTGCTGTGGATGTCCTGCTCAGCCTATAATGTAAGCAGAAATTCACGCCGCTGGCCTCTGACTATTTTCTTTGACTTACTAAACATAGCAGGTGTCAATGCTCTTGTTGTTTATTCTGCAAACAAACAAAAAATCTACGGAAAAACTTCCTAAAAATCCTTGCTCTGGACCTAATGAAGCCACTAATTTCCGAGCGTATCACCCAACAGACAATTCCAAGAGAAATAAAGAGAAGAGGAGAGCAACTGTTAGGCATTCCACAAACAGGTCAAGAAGAAGGAACACGGCCAGAAGGTATTGGTAGGTGCTACATGTGTGGTAGAACAAGAAACAAGAGCACAAGACAATCTTGTTCCCAGTGCTTGAAGAGAATTTGTCCTACTCATTCAGATGTAATTTGTTTGAACTGTGTAGAAGAAATGCATAGGCCTACTCAGATAATTGAATCAGATGTAGATTAGACTCACGTGTGTAAAGTGTGAAATGCAAACATAAACATGAAAGTGCATCAATATCCTTCTTACAATACACAAAAACATCTGTAAAATATTACAAGTGAAGTGAGAATGATTGTTACATCCCTGAATTTTTTCATTGCTACACCCCTGAGTGAGGTATTCGGTTATCAAATATGACGTAAGTAAGGTCAGCAGTAGTGAACTTGCGTTTCCCGTGGGAGAGATTAAGAGAGATCAAGAGTTCAGATGACCTTCAAACATCGAGTGAGCAACAATGCTAGATAACCTACATAATTATGATGATAGTGAACTAACTCATAACTATGATGCAACAATAAATTATGACTCAAAGACACGACCAGTGTTGAAATATTATGCAAACATGTCACTTGAATGCAATTTGTGTACTATCAATTTCATTATTAATATTTATATTTAATACGTTCCGTTATGCGTACCATATCTATTCTTATTACTGTAATAACTGAAAACAATATATTTCTTAACATTTAAATCTAATTCCAATGTTTAAACCTTGTCTGTAAACAAAAACAAATGTGGATTACCATTGTAATCCAGGTGAGTACTGGCGTTACGGAATTTAACGCGAGTAACGAAGGGTTAATGAACGAAGTTAATTTGATACTAACAGGTGAAAGGTGGTGAAAATTGTGAACGTGTTTCATGATGTCTATTTGCAATTGAATGAGAAATACTTACCTACGTACTTTGGAAAATGAGAACAAAAATAATTAGAATACAGGACTTCGATTTGTTTGCTACGTAATAATTGAATACCCCCTTCCGAATAAGGGTCTAAGCACATAGGAAACAATTACCCTTATTCCAGGGGGGGGGGGGTGGTATCCAATAATTGCTTTGGTAATTCTTCAGAAAAGTTACACTTACCTTGTTTTTCTTTCCTTTTTCAGTTCTCGTCCATTTCCTGTTACTCGTGACAGGTGAGTGAAAAGCAGAATTTATCCAAGGTTGATTTTTGTTTCTGATTGAGGTTCTGGCTGATATGTACATCTATTATCAAGCAGTAGCCTACATTTCACTTGATGATACGTGTCGGAGGAAGAACAATTGTTTGTATGCATCTGAAGTCTGATTAATGTAATATGTACCTAATTGGTGATGTATGCAATGGGGGGGGGGGGGAGAGAGAAGGAACTGACTACTCTACTTCAGCGGTTCCCAAAGTGTGCTTTGCAGAACCCTCGGGGATCCGTGAGTGATTCTCAGGAGTTCTGTCCGTGGCAGTTATGAAGATGACAAAAATTGCTGCTTCCATCTAGCCTCTAGCGGGAAAAACAAACTACTTCCATCAAGTGAAAAGTACCTACTTTCTCAGAAAGTAAAGTACTGGGGGGTATTAAGGCACACTACCTAGTTTTGCCATTAGTTATACACTTTTTCAAAAAAGAGCAAAAGCTCTTTCTTTCTAGGAAGAATTTAGGTCCTAAGAGCTGTTGCTCTTTTTTGCAAAAGTGTATAACTAATGGCAAAACTTGGTATTGGGCCTTATAACATGCTGGGCTTCAATACTCCCCAGTACCTTACTTTCGTTCTTCCTGCTAGATGAAAGCAGCAATAATAGATCTACTCGTCACTGGAACTATCAGTGCTCAGTCAAGGGGAGATAATAGCTGTAACTGAATTCACTGAGTTTTTCTGATGAACGTCCACAGTGTATGATATGTAACAAAGTGGTCGACCAGGTTATATTACCGGTTTTTCTTTATGGTTGTGAAACTTGGACTCTCACTTTGAGAGAGGAACATAGATTAAGGATGTTTGAGAATAAGGTGCTTAGGAAAATATTTGGGACTAAAAGGGATGAAGTTACAGGAGAATGGAGAAAGTTACACAATGCAGAACTGCATGCATTGTATTCTTCACCTGACATAATTAGGAACATTAAATCCAGACGTTTGAGATGGGCAGGGCATGTAGCACGTATGGGCGAATCCAGAAATGCATATAGAGTGTTAGTTGGGAGACTGGAGGCAAAAAGACCTTTGGGGAGGCCGAGGCGTAGATGGGAGGATAATATTAAAATGAATTTGAGGGAGGTGGGATACGATGGTGGAGACTGGATTAATCTTGCTCAGGATAGGGACCAATGGCGGGCTTATGTGAGGGCGGCAATGAACCTCCAGGTTC
This sequence comes from Periplaneta americana, assembly GCF_040183065.1. NCBI lineage: Eukaryota > Metazoa > Arthropoda > Insecta > Blattodea > Blattidae > Periplaneta > Periplaneta americana. The sequence continues at coordinate 98,739,435 of NC_091122.1, read as the reverse complement.
CTTAAAAGCCAGTAAGTAAATAAGTAAGTTAGTTCAATGTTTCCTGCCAAGCTTAGACAGCATTTCGAAACTCATCCTGACTTCACAAATAAAACTGCAGACTACTTCAAAAGAGAAAATGACAAACTTCATGCAGTTTAGACAACATTTTTATCTCGTGTAAAGACAAATAATGAGAAAGCACTGGAAGCATCGTTCTTGGTTAGTCATGACCTGGCTTTTGCTGGTAAAGCTCACCTTTGCTGAAACTCTTATAAAACCACTATTAGTTAAGATAGTGAAGTCCATGGTGGACGAAAAAACTGCAAACTTGATCTCGAGTGTGCTCTTATCAAATAAAACTGTGCATGATCGAATCCAGGATCTATCAAAAGATGTTAAAAATACCATAATTTCCCTTATCAGTCGAACTAATTTTCGCTACAATTTGACGAATCCACGGACGTTGCTAGATTAGTTGTGTTAATGACTGTTTGAGCAGTACGAATTTTCAGGTTCTTTTCATGAAGATATTTTGTTTTGCAAACCATCCTCTACAAGCGGCAATGACATTTTTTTCCCTGATGTCTTCTTCATTGAAAACTCGATACCATGGGACAATTGCATTGACGTATGCACAAATGGCGCAACGGACATGGTAGGTTCTGTTGCTGGCGCTGTTACAAGGATCAAGAAAGTTTAAAAAAACTGCACAAGTAGTCATTGTGTACTACACCGACACGCTTTCGCAACAAAAAAATGCCAGCATTATTGAAGGAGGTACTAGATAATGCCGTCAAAATCATCAAGTTTGTTAAGCCACGACCTCTGCAATGTAGGCTACTCAAAATTCTGTGTGTTATTACACACGTGGTAAAGCATTATCCCATTTACTTGAATTTCGAATGGAAGTTTCTTCACTTTTGAATGACCAAAACAGTTTGCCAGCAGATTATTTGAATGATCAAGAATGGTTGTGCAAAATATGTTACTTAGAAGACATTTAAAAAAAAATGAACGAATTCAGCACATCCAAACAAGGGAAACAGAAGACTATATTCGATGCTGATGACAAAATTGCCGCGCTGAAGAAAAAGATAGTGATCTACATCAAAAGCGTCGAGAATAAGAATCTGACATGTTTCTCATTGACTTCAAACTTTATAGAAGAAAATAACAGAACAATAAATTACTCATTCATAGCGACAATAAAAAAACATCTTGACAATTTGCTTCAAAATATGAATTCATACTTTCCAAGGGATACTCAGAAATCTATTCAAAAGAAATATGAGTGGACTGTAGATCCATCCTCAGTGAAGTCAAAACCAGCAGCCCTCACTGCTGTCCTTATAGACATGGTTTCGAACACCCACTGTCAGGAATCATTTAAAAGCAAACCACTTCCCGAATTTTGGGCTCAGTTAGAGGAAGATCTTTCGATATTAAGTTCAAAAGCTAAATTGCCCTTACTGCCTTTTGGTAGTACGTACTCTGTAAAACTACCTTTTCGAGGTATATGGCTACAAAAATAAAATATCGAGCTCGTTTGGACGCAGAAGACGATATGCTTCTTCAACTGACTTTTGTGACACCGGGCATTGATAAACTCTGCCGCAAGAAACACGCACATTCTTCACATTATCTTCGGGTGTAGGTCTACATGTAACATTTTTTAAATATCTTAACTAGTTGTTATATCATTTTGTAGATTTAAATAAGTATTGTATCTGGTTCTTTTCTACTATTGTTACATTTATTTATATATATATATACACATATACCTTAATACCTTATTATTTACACTTCCGTATACGTATCGTCTGTAATATGCTTCATAGAACATAGACATATAGAACTAAACACTAAACATTTCTTGGGGCTCCACGAAAAACTTTTGCTTCAGAAAGGGCTCCGTGGCTGAAAAAGTTTTGGAACCGCTACTCTACCTCATCTCCTGCTTAGTTGCCTCATAAGTGGTGCTTTGTTGGTATCACTTGTGAGGTTCCAACCTGTCTTCGGACAGTTGACTAAACAGCAACAACATATTTTCTTATCTGCATATAACAAAATTATTGATGAAAATTCATTCTTTCCTGGCTAAATATGACATGTGGACCATTCCGCGTTGGTTCAACCAGGGCATGTCACCCACTAACAGCGATTGTTATGATATTTGGTCATGAGTTTTATGTGTATTAGTATAGAAATCTGGCAACATTTTAGACTATTTGATTGTCGCATTTATGAATTACAGCCTGTTAAAGTTCATGTGTTCTTACTCAGTAATTGTGATATGGATGAGTGCAGAATGCAACAAAAGTAGATATAAAAAGTGAAACATGAAAGCTAGGGCCTTGATTCTCGCTTTATTTTGTTCAGTATACACTGCAGGTATTCACTGTGTGGTTTTTTAAAAGTCAGTATAATGTAGTTATAGAAATTTATTTACTGAAGTAACTAATTTGCAAGAAAAATTAACAAATGTATAGTGTTATAAAAACAATTTGCTGTATCTTCAAGATTGTTGATTTTATTTTACAGTTAGGTTTTGTACCAGCCTTTGTTAGGGAAAAGAAATATGTTCTGAAGATATGAAACACTCTTGAGGAAAAAAATTATTTCAATAAAATCTAAAAATTAAGCCACGTAAAGCATCTGTAAAATCTCATTTTCAAACACAGTGCCACCTAGTTAATGATGTGGCATCTCACAAGGGAATTACAACTGTGTACAGTTCAGTATAACTGAACATTGTGATCTGTTTCCATATCATTTCGAGAAGCTCAAAATTTCTTGGTGAAACATTTCAGGTGACAGACTATACAGAGTGGAAGTGATGTAACTATGCAGATTTTAACAGCACATTCCTGCGATAGAGTACAGTAAAAAATTCTAATATCATATTAGTCCCAAATATATACTTTTTTTTCAGAAAAAATAATTTTTCCCTAAATGTTTCCACTGTTTTACTCAATAAGTATTATCCATACAATTCTGATTTTTACTCGTATGATTAGAGAAAATAATGAGGAATGATTTATCCCTCTGCAGTTCGTAAATAAAATGGACAGTAACTGACTTTTAATAATTCAGAGTTTACCAGAATATTGTTAGGTATGAAGGAGAATGTTAGCATTCCAGAAAATGTCCGTGAACAAAAACGCCTTATACTTTGCAATCTACAAGAATTTTATTATACTGTACCCTTATTTTAAAGCAAGACACCCATCCATAATAGTTGGTGTTTCAACATTTTTCTAATTAAGACCAAAACACTATGTGCTAGTAGGATCACCAGGAACACATTCAGGTGTGTATGCACAATACACCAAAATGCCCAGCTCCTATTGGCCAGTATAGAACTAGAAGACAGCTATAAAAGTGGTTGTTTGCGACATGAACAATAGAATGTGTAGACTATGATTGTGTGACAAGTGTCGTAATGCAACAGTGTTGAAGCAGTTTCTATTCGTTAAATTTGAAGAATATAACCTTGATGATTTAGTTGAATTTAGTTAGTGGGTATCAACTGATTGTTCATATTTAGTAACCCAAAGTTTGAAAATTTCAGAACTCACTGACTTTCTAATTAATAAAAATGAAAAGATTATACCACATGTATATATTTCAAAATCACAATCTAAATATTTGCAGAAGAGAAAAGAATAAGTACTACCTTTTCTAGATGTACTGGTGTGCAGAAATATGGACGGCATCTTAGGTCATAAGAGTCTACACACACAAACTGATATCTACATAAAGACTTCAATCATCATCCCGGACAGAAGCGAGCCATGATGAAAAGTCTTGTTCATCGAGCCAAACGTATTTCTGAGCCACAGTACCTCCAGAAAGAAATAGACCATCTCACTTCCACACTGGAGGCCAATGGTTATTCTTTACAGGAAATCAAGAGGTCCTTAAATCCAAGAAAGAAGACATCGACCAGCACAAGCCAAGGCCAAATCACCAAGAGAGGTACGGCTTTCCTACCCTAATCAGGAACCTCACAGATCGCATTAGCAAGATCCTCAAACACCATAACGTGGAAACTGTGTTTTTTCCGACCAAACAGACTCACAATCTGTTACGGTCAGCCAAGGACACATGTGATCCACTGTCGGCTATTGGAGTATATAGCATTTCTTGCTCTTGCGGTTCAGTGTACATCGGCACTACACAATGTAGCATCAAGACCTGCATCACAAAGCACAGAAGAAACTGTTGGTTAGGTCACATAGACAAATCAGCAGTAGCAGAACATGTGTTCCAGGAAGGCTACCTCAATGTCCTGTTTGAGGATACTGATATACCGAGCAGCACCTCACATTTTCACGCCAGGCTACACCATGAGGCCATTGAAATCTATAAACAAAGATACAATTTCAACTGTAAGGAAGAGGGGTTGAAACTAAATAAGGTGTGGTATCCTGCACTTAGAAACACAAACATGAAACAGGTCTACACCACAGTCCGCAACCAAAATGTTGAAACCACTGGCGCAGACTGCACTGCCAACAGCAAGCCACACCCAGTTCCCCCTATAAATGATGACACGCAACTAATTGTAGCACCAGTTGTCCCTGGCACGTTGAAGAGATCACTTGCCACTGATGATGTCTGCTGCAGTTGTAGACGAAACGTCTGGTAGTAACATCGCCAGTAGACCACGGCCTATTAGCCCAGATAACTCTAACCCCACTGAATACTTTGCTGGTCCCGAACTGTGGCATCACAGTCTAAGGGATCTTGTCTAGGACTCGCATTATGGAATGCATGCTGGTTCAAGTTCTCATGAAATTTCAGCCAGTGTATGAAACCAGTGCTCACCCAGCATCGTGATGCACTTGGGATTCTACGATAGGTAGCAAAATATGGCTTGGGGGATCATCGTGCTAACTACATGATACTTTCATTCTGGTTGGATGATCATTCAACTCTGTTTCGGCATGTGGATATGAGGCCGAAAGCCGACTGATCAATCTGTGGCCCTTAAAGGGCTGTAGCGCCACAGATTATTTGAGTTTGTGCTGCACAGTACAAGAATTATAACTGTATTTTCATAGACAAAACTACAACTGGGAAATGGTAATTTTTGCTACCGGTAATAATCATGGTATTGATGAAACTTTAAAAGTGCCTACTGTAAAAACTAATTTGCAGAAGCTCCTTAATGCTCCAATAACTTCTGTCCTAGCTATCTATAACTTCTGTAATGAGACAGTTAAAGAAATTGAAGCTGTTTTTGTACCAAAACATGACTTGGTGAACTTACTTGTTCAACTGAATGAACGATTCCAGCAAGCTATTATAATTCCTGTTACTCCCAGTCTACATCAGTTTGTGCCCTTGTCAATAAATAAAATTGGTGCATAAAGGTTAAGTGCCAATGAATATTACAGCATCATCTCACAATATGATTTAAAAGACAAGATTACAAATGATGTGTAAACTGCTATATGGTTTGTGTAAATGATTCACTTTGGTACATAGGATGTACAGAAGTAGTAAATACTGATGAAAGGAACACAACTGTTAAGTTCCTTTTCAGCATATACTATGTGAAGTCAGTGTACATACAGCAACAGGAAGAACCAACTGACCAAGGAAGCAAATGAACTCGTTAATTTCAAATGATAAAAACAGTTAAAGAAAATTGTGATGAAACATTATAGTACTAAACATGGATACGTAGGGCCCAATTTGTAAATGGTTAATTTTTTGTTAGATTAGATATATTGTGGCTTTTAATAATTATTTTGCTCCATATTTTGACTTTATTATGATTATCTAGTAGATTCTGTAAGTTTATAGCACAGTTAAAATTCATATAGACTGAAGGGTTGAGACTTCATTATACATTATGGAAAAAATACCAGTGGGCACTGAGGAACTGATGGTAAGTTATGTTTTTTCCACACAACCATCTTTCATTTCTCCAAAATGATATTTCTTGTGCTTAATGCTCATAGTGTTAGATACTACTGTAGAAATATTAAATATTTTCAAGATACAGCAATTACTACCGGTACCTCTGATTGAGATTCTGGCTGATATGTACATCTATTATGAGACAGTACATCTCACTTGATGATATGTGTCAGAGGAAGAAATACATCTGAAATCTGATTAGTGTAATACGTAGCTAGTCAGCAATGTATACAATGGAGGGGGGAAAGGAACTGGCCACCCTATCTCTTGGCCTAGTTGCCTCATAAGTGATGCCTTGTTGGTATCACTTGTGAGGTTCAGATCTGTCTTTGGATAGTTGACTAAACAACAGCAATTACTTAAATTTTGACAAAATTATGTGATTAAAAATTTACATTTTTCTCTCTATAAAAAACTATAACTTCACATAAATAGTAATTTCAAAACTTCAATAACCAACAAACATTTCAACAGAAGAATCATGTTTCTATGTGCAACTGTTCAGTTTCTACAGCAATGTTTGTTTAAGGAGTGTCTTATAAACTGTGTTTGTGACATATGCCTCTCTTATATTTTCATGGTGCTATAATAGAGAAATGATGCAACAAGTAAAATAAAGATTTTAGTTATTTGAAGATGATCTGAGATGGTGGGTGACATTTTGAAAGAATATTGGTTGAACTGACATGGAATGACCCATGCTTGTTACAGTTTTGAAGAACAGATTTTTATACTGTTTCTTCACACTTCTCTAGAGCTAATTAACATGATCTGATAATATTTAGGCGCATATTAATTTAGCCCACTGTGTGTTCTATCCACAGGGAATGAACAGAAAATGAGTGGAGTCGGTTCACACACAATGCAAATGCAGGAGACCAGCAAAACCCATGAAGCAGCATTCACCTGTGAGTATATTCATTACAAAGAGATCAGTTAAAGGGTTCTGGTACAATGGGAGTGCATGAAGTTCTTTTGGCCTAAATGAATTTAGGTACCTGAAATAGACTGCCCACCAGAGCAAAATATGTTCATTTAATCTCAGATTTTCCAAAGCACAGACGAGAATCACATACACATCTGCTTGGAGAATGCATTTCAGTTTTCGGTTAATCCATCACTGTTATTTGATCCTTTCTCCACATCACTGCAAGCTACAAATCATGGTCAGTAAAAACATATTAAGCAAAACTGTTATTTCACTATATTTCAGGTTTGCTCAGTTATAGCTGTTTGCACAGTATCTACTGATCCAATAATCTATGACATAATGATATGCCATCATGCATCCTCTTTCTCAAATGCTTGCAGAATTGTTACATATCTTGATAATTAGGCCGAAACAATTATTGTAATATTCTTTAAACTTGTAAGTAAGCGAGTATTATAATAATAGTCCCATTTCCAAGTTCTACTGCACTCTCATCAGTTGTAAATTACATCTGGATTGTACGTCTAAGAGAAATCAGTGTATTAAGTAACTTGCTCTTCAGGTTCAGACGAACAGTGTTTTGTGTCATTATGGTACGAAAAACAGTTGTTAAGTGTAATTCATACTTGAAGCAATATATGCTTTAGAATAACTATTTATGTAGAGTACTTATGTACACTAGGAACAAGAAGTAGACTATTTCATAATAAATTCCTTGATATCGCCATTCCCAAGCAACTATAATATACCATAAAGGTGCCTATAGTTTTATAAGTAAAACAGAAAAACTGTGAGGTGAAGGTGATAATGCTGGTGAAATGAGTCCAGGGTCCAGCACCGAAAGTTACCCAGCATTTGCTCGTAAAGGATTGAGGGAAAACCCCGGAAAAAACCGGTAACTTCAACCGGGAATCGAACCCGGGCTACCTGGTTTCACGGCCAGACACGCTAACCGTTACTCCACGGTGTGGACCTTTTCTTTTTATAATGCGTGCACAGCAAATATATAAATATATAAGTTGAATATTCCATATCAACAAATACCAGTAGTTGCATTTTTGCAATATATTTGCCATTAGTTGCAAATTGAATTCAGGTTTCTTATTTCCTATCGAGTTCACTTTGCTTACATAACTTCAAAAGAAACTTCTCAAATATAACGTGTTACAGAGAGGCCTATCAGTACAGAAATAGAAGCAAATATATTTTGGTTTTCAGGTCTAAAAATACAGTATAACAAAGCATGATATTGGAAGTTATGAAATGATCATAATTTTGCGATAGGCCTACTTTGGTAGAACTGTGTATGGTATAGTTGGCACCCCTATTACATTTCTTTGTCAATTTTGATACCACAATTTACAAATGACAGAATTTCATTAATTCAATCTAAGACACACGCAATTTCTAGAACTTTTGTTAAAATATTTATCTACAGATTTCTAATTAAAGGGCACGTGACGTCTATTGAATCTCGTTTGGGCTGATTACGTGGTTTTCCCCATATGTAAGCCGAATGTCAGGTAATCCTATGACGAATTTTCGTCTCTTAGAAGTACCATCTCGCTATCACTAGTCATTGTTCTAGATAACCACACCACTGACACAGCATAGTTAAATAACGAATTAAAAACCCGCAGTTAAGTTGAATGAAATATATTTATCGTTTGTAGTGGTAATTCAGGCAAACCTTTCTTAGATTTTGTTTCTGAGAGACGCTCTTATTTTTATAGAGTAACTATACATGATACAAGGATCTTGGAGAAACTTAACTGAAAGTCACTAGCAAGCAAAATAAGCCAATCAGCTGCAGTGGATTGAGAGCAGTGAGAATTGAAGAGGTGGATTCCAAAGTGTCCTAAGTCCTTTTCTTTTTTTTTTTAATTTTAACTTGCTTTGTTCACGTTTTAATTTAACTTACCCTTTCCAAGCCTATATATAACTGTGTAAGTTTATTTAACAGACTTTAAATCTTGACTTAGTGTCTGCATATGTTTAAATTATTTAAAATTTATTTTATCAGTTTTTGTCATTTTCCTCATAACTTGTCATTTGGACTTAGACCAGTCTGGAATCCACCTCTTCAATTGGGTAATTATAGAGGAGGTGAAAAAAAGATAAAATGTAACTGATATTTAGGCCCACTGTAGAGTAGCAAAGAGAATTCTATATAGAAAGAGAAAATGGAATACTTGGATTCTACGTAATGAGATGCAGGTACTAGACAATCTTGCCGAAAGTTTTGTAACTTCTATAAATGGAGATGGTGATTTCAGATGGGTTAAAACAATGAGAATGTTTATGAAAATAATTCTCGTTTATTTCTTTATAAATTTCAGTTATTTTCTTACAGAATATAAAAAGCTAAAAAACACGTCTGTGGTATACTATTAAGTATTCCTTCTTTTTTTGTTCTGAAGTGCACTGAATATGACGTCACAGCCCACTTACTGGATGAGTTTATCATGTGGATCTTCAATAAAAAGTTTGTGTTAACATATTAGTTGTAAAACTTTCTTACATTCTTAATGCGATTATGTAAAAAATACACACATAAAACCCTGCATTTTTTGCATAATATTTTTCCCACGTAATTGAGTGATCTAACCCATTACTAGTGTTTGAGTAATCGGACTTTTTACCAGGAATGAATCTTTGAAACATAGTATACGGTACCCCTAGCAGCCCAAATAATAAAACACAAAACATGAATATATAACAACATTCTACTGCATAGTGTCTTGAATATCAATGACAAATGTACGGATTTGCATGGGATTCAAGCTCACAATCAGAGGGGCTTCTTCTTCCAAAGACAAATCTTCTGATTCTGAGTCTGATTCAAGTGTAAATGTAACTTCATTGGATTCCGATTGCCACTCAAGTCTCTGTGTTTCTGACAGCCACTTGTTTGCTCCCAGGGTTGTCTCACGAGCTGATACAATGGAGAAGGGTTTAAACAGATTCTGAAACAAAGGATACATTTTTACAGTTAATGTAACATTATAATTAAAATGTGTCTCAATGAAACTTACAGCAGAGTCTGTATAGGCCAGCTTCTATCTGAAGCTTTTCCAATTCACTGCAGGCTAAAGCAAGGAGATACACTATCACCTTTACTTTTTAACTTTGCTCTAGAATATGCCATTAGGAAAGTTCAGGATAACACAAAGGGTTTAGAATTGAATGGGTTACATCAGCTTCTTGTCTATGCGGATGACGTGAATATATTAGGAGAAAATCCACAAACAATTAGGGAAAACACGGAAATTTTACTTGAAGCAAGTAAAGCGATAGGTTCGGAAGTAAACCCCGAAAAGACGAAGTATATGATTATGTCTCGTGACCAGAATATTGTACGAAATGGAAATATAAAAATTGGAGATTTATCTTTCAAAGAGGAGGAAAAATTTAAATATCTTGGAGCAACAGTACCGGTAACAAATATAAATGACACTCGGGAGGAAACTAAACGCAGAATAAATATGGGAAATGCATGTTATTATTCGGTTGAGAAGCTTTTATCATCTAGTCTACTGTCAAAAAATCTTAAAGTTAGAATTTATAAAACAGTTATATTACTGGTTGTTCTGTATGGTTGTGAAACTTGGACTCTCACTTTGAGAGAAGAACAGAGATTAAGGATGTTTGAGAATAGGAAAATATTTGGGGCTAAAAGAAATGAAGTTACAGGAGAATGGAGGAAGTTACACAACGCAAAACTGCATGCATGGTATTCTTCACCTGACATAATCAGGAACATTAAATCCAGACGTTTGAGATGGGCAGGGCATGTAGCATGTATGGGCGAATCCAGAAATGCATAGTGTGTGTTAGTTGGGAGGCCGAGCACAGATGGAAGGATAATATTAAAATGGATTTGACGGAGGTGGGATATGATGATAGAGACTGGATTAATCTTGCACAGGATAGGGACCGATGGAGGGCTTATGTAAGAATGGCAATGAACCTGCGGGTTCCTCAAAAGCCATTTGTAAGTAAGTATGTAACATTATGTGACCTCTTTCTAGCGATCATCAGTAATTTAATCTGCCACAAAACAAAATTGTGATAAACAAATCTATTTTTCTTCTTCTTCTTCTTCTTCTTCTTATTATTATTATTATTATTATTATTATTATTATTATTATTATTATTACTGTTGTTATTACTATTACTATGACTATTATAAACGAACAAAAAGAAATTCTATGGAGGGCATGTGGCTATGCATGCCCGCACCCCTTAATGCATGTTGCCACTGGGCAATGTTTAGACACAACATTTTTGGATTTTGAGATCGAAATTGATAAGACTACCGTACTAATACCAATAAACCAGATATTGTTACAAAAAATATAATTCTTAACTGAAGTGACTGTGCCTTTAAATCACAATATCCAGTCAGCACAAGATATAAGAATCAGCAAATACTACATGTTTTTGCTGACAAGAAAACAGTTAAGAAAGTCATGTCGAAACTTCCCCTTAAACTACGCACATAGTTTGATCTCCAGAGAAGATAGACAGATACAAAAATCTAACTGCTCATATTAACTGTAAGGCTGCGAAATTGAAGCTCCGGCAAAATGTGTTAAGTACACAAGGTCATCTCACATGTCATGTTAATGTTGCATGGCAACCCACCTACTATCTCCAATTACACCCTTATTTTCTTACTGCAACATTCCAGATAAAATTTCACACCCTTATAGTCAGTATGAACAGCCAATTTTTTATATTTGCCTATATGCTATATAAATCTAATCATATGAGCAGTAAGAAGGGAGGTTTCGACAAGAGCTCATTAACAGTTCCCGTAATTTCAACCACAAGTTTAATTTCAAACTTCACCTTTTGGCACTACAACTGTTGGATTTAAAATATGGATTCTGATTCTTTAAAGATCGCACTAATAGAAGACTTCCCTGGAATAAGGATGTAACCACCAATCAGGAGAAATGAAAATTTCAGGGGCATATTTCATTAGGCCTATATTTACTAGCAGAGCCATTTGACTAATGAAGGATATAAGTTTATTCAGCTATTGGATGCAATCGTTTATTGTTATAAATGAATGCTTCAAAATTACTTTTTCTACTTAAGTCACATACCTATTTCATTAATTGAAGTTACATCCTTTTTCGGGAATGTCTTCAATTGATATCTATTACAAAATTAAATTTCTGTATAATGACAATGTACAGTATTACGAAACGTACAATTGATACAGCATTTCTCATTCTGCAAGAATTAGAGTTAATAACATAAATCTAAGACGAAATTAAGATTTGTGGATCACATGTGGAGACTAAGAGGAAGGCAGAAAATTGGAAAGATTGGAGAATGCTGGGTTTGCAGTGAAAGACCTGCCCATGGGCAGAACACGTATGTATGTATGTATGTATGTATGTATGTATGTATGTAACATACATCTACATTCTAGCTGAAAAGGTGTCCTTTATATTTAATTCTTATCTTTTGATTTGATAACTTGGAAGCTTGACCATTAGTATAACAAACGGGATTATGAACTGGCGAGTAGGATTTGTCTGGAAAGGAGGAAGTCGCAGTCTTTGAGGGAAATGTTTCAGAATTTTTCTGCAGTGTTTGGCTATAATTTTTAAAATTACAAAAGGAATAGTGTTCCATATTATCATTATCTTACCGAGACGTTGACAGTGACAGGCTTTGACAGTACTGGATGTTCATTCTTCTCATATATATGTTCCAGTCGGAGCAGGAAAGTGTGAGCCTTCCATGGTTCTAGTGTTAGGATTTGGACATTCTCAGGAAGAGCTTCTTTCAGACCAGAGTACTGAAAGGAACATTCACATTCAGTGATATTAAAATCTAACACTCTAAAAAACAAGGTTTCAGAATATAAATTTAAATATAACATAAAGATATAAATATCATTTAAGTACAGACACCAAATTAGTTTTTATAACTCAATAATAAGTACGCATATTGATACTTAGCCCGCACATGCAGGGTATATGTGTTTGTGTCTGCGTACATGCATGCATGCGTGTGTATTTAATCCATCATTCCAACATTAGAACATAAGTACCCCCTGGGGGAGGTTTCAGTACCTACAAGGAATTTAGTTACACTTATTTGCCGATAGGGGCAAGTGGTAAACTCATTGTCTCGAACGCAACCTAATATTATGCAGCTAAGGTATTACTAGGGTTGCCAACTTTTTTTGAAGAAAATATGGGAGATTAATGAATCGACAAAATTTCACATTTAAAATAGACAAATTATTCGGTACAGTTACTAAAAAATATCTTTATTCTACACTTCGGCAGCTAGGCTTAAATTAAGAGTACTTTGAGACATTTTGTCTTGCGTAATAGTTGAAGTTGACTGCAGTTTTCAGCTCTGATTTGATTAAATGTGTCGTGCTCATGTTTCGAACATCTGTCCAGTTATTATTTATGAGATGAAATATCCTCTTTGTATGAGCATTACTACTTGGTATGCTTAGAACAAAACCCGCAAGTTTTTCCAAATTTGTAACATTAATACTGTTTGATTTTAAAACTCATTCTTGGCAAGCATTACGTTCTATGAATACTGCATATTTTAATGCATCTTGAACAACAAAAATCATCATCTAAACAAATCACGTCAAAATCAAATGTTTAGAATAAAAAATTTTACATTATACAGAAATAAGGGAGAAAAATGCTCGAAGAGAAGAATAATATGGGAGCAGGAAGACTGTTAAAAATTAGGGGCAAATATGGGAGATCCCGGGAAATACAGGAGAGTTGGCAGCCCTAGGTATTACTAAGACGCAAGAAAGGAGAAATTTGGTCCAGAGGCTCTAATTTAGGCTTGGAGTTCTTTAACGTGCCGGAAAACTTCGACACAGGAGACACAGTTAAAAATCCCTTCCAGAGGATTTGCACTCCAGATTTTTGCATCCTGAAAATTCTATAAATCCTAGTCGGGTTTACACTCGAAATCCTTGGGTTCAGAGGAGAACGTTTTACCCCCAGGCCACTGGGGATGAAAGAGCATATGGCCTTCATAATTTGAAATTGATAACCAAGAGCTGAACACAGGACTACAGTACCAGTACTAAAATAAAAGAATGGACGAAATAGCATGGACATGTTATTTATGATTGTTGGCCCAAAATGATAAATTGATCGATCAGAAAGCAATGATACAGTGGAGTGGTGAAAATTATGACCCAAGAAGATAAGTACGAGAGATGCTGAAAATAGTGCAGAGTTGAGAAGACAAGAAGCCAATTCTGAAAAACTTTGTTTTCGAAAATATCATAATCCAGGCAAGAACCTAGGTCAGAAATTCGCCCATTTCAACTTCAGCATTTAGAGGCTTTCCATTCATCTTGTTTTGGTTGATAACGTACCCTGTCGTTTCAAATTGCTATGTAGACCATTCTAGTCACATGCCACACACTTTGGCAGTTTTTTTTTTTTTTTTTTTTTTCATTTTGACAACTTAATACTTAACTCTACTACGGTTCTGGAGAACATTTTTATTTTCTCAGTCATTTTCTCACAGACAGAAAAGAAGTATTATCATTGGAATTACGATTTTTGGGTGATGAATTAGTAGACATATAATAGTGGGTGAAGCAAGATAATTCTGAGAAAATATACCCACATTAATTATATTATCCAAGTTGAATCAAACCGTTTTTCATATTTAGCTCTTACCTCCATCTTGTAGGAAGCAGCCCACTGTGCAAAGCTTATATCATCTGCAGGTGAGAAGAACAGCCATGGCGACATGAGCGCCTGCTGCTGTCTGCTGCGTGCCTTCTGAGCAGCTGACCCATCAGTGAGGGACCCGGCAGTCAGCCAATGCTTTCCTATTGCTACGAGACCACGTCCAAATGCAGTCTCATTCAGAGCTTCGCCTACACCAAAAGCATCATCATGCAACAGTCTGCGGTGAACCTATAGCCATATGAGATTATCAGTATGCCAGAAAATAAGAAATAATATAACTTCGTGTAACTAAATAAAACTTCAAAATAGTATCCATGACACAGCAATTAAAATAACCAATACATTAAGTGAAGATTTGTCAAATGAGCGTTTCTTCAAAAGTTGGTATAGAACAGATTTTAAGAAAATTATTACTGGTACATGTAGAATCAGTAAGTTTTATATGCTACTAATCAGTCTGTGAAGTCGATTTCGCATATTTTGATATTTGGTGTCTACAGAATAGTGAACCATGAACATTTTTATAACTCGATACAGCACATGTGTTGAATCTGTTCATCTCATGCAATACTTTCAAGTTTTCCTCGTACTAACGTGAACAACAAATAATATGATAGCTTACTGGATCACATATCATACATATATCATTAGTGGATGACATATCATACATCCATTGCAGGGATGACCTCATTAATCACATAACAAATTAATTTTTCTCAAGTAATGCATTGCGAAACAACTTACTTACCAGTACTTATTTACTAACTAACTACGTATTTATTTATTTTGTTTGTTTGTTTATTCCAATGGCAGGTACATTGTGCGTTGACAGTGGCCCAAAGAACAATTCAAATACAAACAGAAAACAAATAACACTAAATACAATAAATTACAATACTAACTACAGTACGAAACAGAATATCTCTAATCGTATTTCAAAAGGTGTTGTTGTTTGTTTTTGGCAGCAGAGCTTTGTATTTTCAATGCACGTTTGTAGAAAGTATTAAATTGTTTTTTTTTTTTTTTCTGAATCTTTTCTCTACGTCTGTGTCGCAAATGTTACAGAATAAGCCAGTCTTTCACAAGCAAGTTAGACATGAATGAAACTGGTGAGTTCGATTCTCCAGTGACTGAATCTGAGGGTGGCAGACAAAATAAAGGAGAACGTCTTATTCAAGTTGAAGAAACTATTAAAAAAGGCGTCCATAAAATGTAGTCATGGACTTCAAGATTGTTCATCCACTTCAAAAAGGAAGGAGAGTGAAGAATGCAGAGTGGAAGGCCTGATATACATAGATATGAATGATTTCCATAATAAAATACAAACTCTAAATAAAATAGACCAAGACAAGTTCCTGCTTAAATATTTGATCACTTCTTTTCCAAACGGAAGGAAAGTGAAGGAGGAAAATTCTAAAAAGAAAGCTATCTATGAGTATAAAAGATAGCATCAGAAAAAAAAAAAGGATTTGTTTTACCAATCTGTGCTTCAAGTTTCCAAAAGAATATCAGGCATGTCTAAGGATAGAACACCAAAATTCATAGAATACAAAGGAAAGTTTATCAGTGATATGATTTCAAGCGAGTTTTATGTTCTATGGATTTGGTGTTGATTTATTCAATTTGTATTTCTATGTATGCTTATTATTTCATTAATGTAATGGTAGAAAGTTAACTTAAAATAAGATGAAGCTGTCCTCAAGAGATTTTTAAGATGTCAAAAGAAGTGAATATGGAACATTTTTTTACTACTTTAATCACTCTGTGTGCTTATTTCATTAATGTAATAATGTAAAGTTAATTCATAATAAATTGTTGCACCACTGCCAAAAAGTAAAAAATAAAAAAATTATGAAAAAATAAAAATAAACTCAAAACAATAATTATGAAAACAAATAAAACAAATTATTAATGTAGTACCAGTAGGAGAATAGAGAAAGTCACACAACATAGAACTGCATGCATTGTAATCTTTATCTGACATAATTAGGAATACTAAATCCAGACAAGGGGGAAAGGAACTGGCCACCCTACCCCATTATCTCCTGGCCTAGTTGCCTCATGAGTGAAGCCTTATTGGTGTTACTTGTGAGGTTTAAACCTGTCTTCGGACAGTTGACTAAACAACAACAAATCGAGACATTTGAGATGAGCAGGGCATATAGCACATTTGGGCAAATCCAAAAATGCATATAGAGTGCTAGTTGGGAGACCAGAGGGAAAAAGACCTTTGGGGAGGCCGAGACGTAGATGGGAGGATAATATAAAATGGATTTGAGAGAGGTGGAATATGATGGTAGAGACTGGATTAATCTTGCTCAGGATAGGGACTGATGGTGGGCTTATGTGAGTGCGGTAATGAACCTCCAGGTTCGTTAAAAGCCATTTATAAGTAAGTACCAGTAGCAAATCAAAGTTTTTTAACAAAACTTTATTTTGTAATCCATCTTCTTTATCCACTTTTAATAAACCTACAGTTTTTAACTGGGCAATATTATGAAAGATAGCCTAGTTTTCCCTCTGAATAATTCAGTGCTGTGTGAAATTATCCCAGGATGAAGACTTGTAGATACTGCCAAAAATATGATTTATGTAATTAAAGGAAGTTCCTGTAAAATTATGTTTTTGTTCTCTATCGAGTTCTGAAAAAACGCTCCTCGAATTATTCATGATGGTATTTTGATAGATCTCTTTCCTTTATAAAGTAGCTGCACTTCCACTGATAGAGTTCTACAGCTGCTCAAACTCATAGGAGAAATCTAATACACAAGCAACTGAGACATGTCAAAACCTTGTATACTAACAAAAAATAAATAGCAAATAAAGAAAAGAAGTTCTGCAAGCACATATTTCACTCCTTACTCTTTCTCTCAAAAAATAAGATTTAGTTGAGTTTTTAAAGTGATTTATCTGATGTCTATACCCTAAAATCGTTTGGGAACATGATTCCGTAGATAATTTGATACCAATATTTTAGTCCCTATAGTTTTAATGCCACTTCTTACGAACTTACGAAAGTGCAGTAATTCGAGAAGAAGCTCATTACAGCAGATTTGGATAATTCGCCATTTTATTACTTTTGTCAAAGATGATTTACGGTACTCTTTTTGTAAGAATTTTGGTTGTCCTCGGTGGTCTACTGTTATTGGATTGGAGGTTCTAAGTCTAAGGGAAGTTGGGAGGCCTGAATAGAAGATTTATGACAAAAAAAAAACCTGTGCCTGAATAAAATGGGCTCCAGGCAAACTGCACTCCTATACCCATCTATCATCTGCATTAGTTAAATAGGCTGTGGTGAAGTTTTGAGGATAATATGGGTTTCCAACACTCATAGAAATGGGTTTCCAACACTCATGTACAAATGGATTGGGTCTGATGCAGGATGGTCCACCTGTTAGAATCATATTCATGAATACCACCCAGGCCACTTATCGGACTTGGACAATAATCGCATATATAGGACGCACAATGTAAGCTGAAGTGCAAGAATCCATCCCAGCTTGGGCCCTCAAAAAGCCAAACTAAGCCAAGGGCAACGACTGGGCTAGCAGTCGATGTACAGTCTGTCATGACTGGCAAAAGTTTGTAATTCACTTGGTATTTGGTTCTTCTAGAGAATACGTCTGTTGTTCCACACAATGCTCACAGTGCTTCTGGGTAAGCAAAGGCATATTAATTGGCTTTGGGTTTCGGTATTTCACAATGTTAGTCATTCATGAATTTTTCCATTTTAGTACTCACCAGAGTGCCATGAATATGAGTGTAATCTAGTTTAACCTATTTATTTATTTTAAGATACAATTATAATTTATATTTGGGGCCATATTTATTGCATTACATTATTAATTTTTGTCTATTGTTACTTTTATATTAATCCAATTCACTTTGGACCATTGTATTGTTATGGAGTTTACTGATTTAGCACTTTCTTTGTATTGAATATTTCTGTTGATGGAAATGGCGTTTGGCCAGTTATCTTGATGCAGGCTACTTTTGTTTCCATTGAAGAGCATCACTGTTGAGTACTTTTTCTGTTACTTAGGAAGCATTACTAAGCAACTTTTAATTTTGTTTACTTACTTGTTCTAGGAATTTCTGAAGAGCTTTAGTGAATAAGACCAAAAACTGTCTCTTGTCTGATTAAGTCCATTAATTAAATTGATTGTTTACGGAGAATCATGTACCGTATTTAATGTTATGAAATAATAATTGTATAGTCTGTAGAATTTAACAGATCATGGGCCCAGGAGTTAAATACATGAGTTTAAATTAAACTTGACTTAAAAAAAAAGAAAGAAATCAAAGTGTTAAGGAAAATAATAGAATGGCAAATATGATAGGGAGAGAGTGAGAGGGGGAGGGAAAGGGCGAGAAAGAGAGAGATATATATCTATAAGCGCCATCTACGAGCATATATTAGCATACTAAAGCACTGTTAAGGAAAAATACCTTAGTCTTACACCATTAAAGGTATTAGTTACCTATATTACGAACCATTAGTTTATTTGTACTAATAAAATTTAGAAGGTACACTAATGATATCTGGGATTCAGACCGGAAAAATATAATTGATAAGGTTATGTTCACGTAAATTATTAAATCATGCTCTATTTTTCTAAATGCAACTCGCCCTTTTTGTTTCATGTGAGGAGAAACATTCATTTTGGTTTGAAACATTTTGGCATCTTCACACATATTACACACAATCCAATAACTAGGCTGTATTACTGTACTAATAATTGTGCACAGCTATTGTTTAGGAATAAAATTACTTTTAACTGAAGCAGAAGCAGCTAGAGGTTTAAATTTATTTACTTCATTATCAGTTTCTAAAGATAATGATGTTAATAAAAAGTGACCATTTTCATCATAATAATTATACAACACATCTGTATAAACAGTAAGGAAAAAGAATAAAAGAAGCATAAAAACCGTCGGCTGTCTATGACATAATGTCTGTAAATACAAAACTTGTTATCCCATACGAATTTCATACGGGATACCTGGCAACCCTAATTATGTGTACTTTCATGGTAATTTAATTTCATGAGGTTGTCGTAAGTAAGGTTGATTCCTTATCATCTGCTGAAGCTGAATGCATAGCATTAGGAAAAACTCTAACAGAAGTAATATGGCTGAGTAGGGTAGTTAAAGATTTTGATGAGGCTGTGGAAAGTCCTATTATACAGTGCTCAAAGAAATTGTTGCATTTTATTTTATTGCAAACTTATAAAGAAATACGCAAATCTATTTTTGTGCCTCTCAAAAAAATATTGTAAATTTCTTCTTAAGTTTGCAATAAACCATTACGCAACAATTTTTGTTTTTTGACAGAAAACAAAATGCATATCTCATATTTCATAAGTTTGCAATAAAATAGTATACAAGAATTTCTTTAAGATATATAAAGATAATAGAAGTTCCAT
This sequence comes from Periplaneta americana, assembly GCF_040183065.1. NCBI lineage: Eukaryota > Metazoa > Arthropoda > Insecta > Blattodea > Blattidae > Periplaneta > Periplaneta americana. The sequence continues at coordinate 98,719,450 of NC_091122.1, read as the reverse complement.
TCTCCTGATAAAAAATGAAAAGAGGACTAGAAGAGCAAAACAATGTAGACAAAATATTTTGTGAGAGATGTAAACAATAAACTTGTTGGACTTGTTTATAGAAGTACAGAATATGGTTGCAGATATAACTAAACCAATAGGCAAGTTGAGATGAGGTGTAATTTTGTGTTACTTAGGTGCTATCAAAGGAACTTTTAATTTTGTTTACTTAGTTCTCTTGTTTACGGCAGTAGTGTCAGAGTTGTAAGCTCCGAAACCGGTTGTGGTGCTAGAGACATCCAGTCGGAGCGTGAACTTGCTTATGTCTGTGGAAGCACCGGAGCACGCAACGAGTTATAGTGGAGCGCTCCGCTCCGTTTAGGCTGTGTCTGACAACGCTGGTTTACGGAAATCATGTATTTAATATTATGGAATAAAAACTGTATATCAGTACTCTTTGAAGATTTAACAATCATTCCTAAGTAGACTGTTCTGTAGCATCAGGTCTGTAGCAGCCCACTGAGACTGAAATAAACATAGATGATCTAATCTGCCCTGGGTCTATTCTATTTCATCTTCGAGTTCAAAACCGATTTTCATAGACGACCAAGTAATAGCAAGAATCTGAACGCAAGAGTGTAGTACATTTTAAAAAATCTGCATCTAAACATAGGTACACAATCACAAAATGTGGCTTTACTATTTCGACAAAAGCTGTTGTTGTTTTCTAATGCCAGGCATTTGGCAATAAAGTCATTTGACCTCTTGCACTCCAATATTTTAAATGGCAAGTTGTAGCCACTTTAAGTAAACACCATATTTTAACGTTTTGGTGGCTACTTCATCCACACAACTCCCAGAATGTCTGTAGGACCACACGTGCTGTTGGTCGATGGGTCTACTAGACCTAGTTGGGAGATCTTGTTGATCACTAGCATTCCCTCCTTAAGCCACTGGAGGACGATGTTAGTGCCATAGCAGGTCAAGACTAGGAACAGAAAAGTAGAAAGGATAGAAAGGAAAGTGAAATGAACCCCTAGGCCTCGAATGCTCTAATACTGTCAGGGTCGAAGAAAGTAAGAGTTCAGTCAGAGGACTGGATAGGAAAGGGTAAAGAGGGAATTAGGTATTGAATAGAGGAAAATTATACCAAATTCGGTCATTAACTCATCAAGCTGACCAGTGCTAATTGATGAGTAGCCCCTCCCTTTAGTTCAGCTTGTAAAATTATGCTTACTAACAGCTGCACCATGGGAAGGTAGGGATGGGACATTGGGTATTTGTCCAGGTTGGTTCCTTAAAGCCTTCAATGGGAAAGATTAATGGCTCTCCCCCTGTATTCGACAAATACCCTTTTGCACCCCTACAGCAAAAGTAAATAGGGTACATGGGTTTCACATGTCATAATTACCATAAGCTCGACTTCTCCGTCAGTGACACTGGAGGCCCCCTGAGATCTGTCTGTGAGCACTGAAAACTCCATGTTTGCATCCCTCAGTGCAACCCTCGACGTTACAGGATAGTAATTTCCTGCTACTGGCTCATTTATCTTCACAGACCAGGTTGGTCTATAGTTGCGTCTTCTTTGCAGCATCTCTCGTCCGTTGGAATCCGTGTAGAAGAGTTCTTTAGTTTGCATGTTCGATGAGAAACGAGTTATCACTTCTTTCCCCACACCATCACTGAAATGAAATGTTTATTTTCGAGTTGTTGATGCCATTATGTTCTATTCTCACTCCTTTCACAATATATTCCATTGGCGTGGAGTGTTGAAAACTTTGATGAAAAAACAAACATAAACAATACCGATCTATGTGTATGATATTCGTTGTATAAAATAACAGCCTTTAATAAGCAAGAACTTAGCTAGACTCAGTCAGCTCTAAGTTACTTTTTTTAAATTGTATTATTGTATCAGCAGAACCAATACACCTAGGTTTGAAAGACAATGGAATGTCAGATTTATTTGTGAAAGAAGCCACTACTATTTTAGCTGAGTCCCATGCACAACACCACTGAATAAAAAACTGAAGTTAGTACCACAACACTTTTCTAACACACAAAGAAAAAGAATGGTGTTACGAAGATAACATAATTTTTTCATTACCGGTATGTGTTGTTCATGTTCCACGATAATCTAGGTTTACTTATTTTAAAATGTTGCCCATGATCTCGTTTATAATTATTTTCTTGATTTATCTTAAAAAATTAAACATAATATACCTAAATGAAATCATTTACTGTGCGTCTTACTGAAAAAAGTAATTATTTTTGTGTGCTGCACACAAAGACATCTTTTATAATAAAAAATTAAGATGTGTGACTTCATTTACGAATTGTGAGGTTAAGTGGATGTATGTAACCAGTTTTTACAAATTCACATAAAATAGCTATTCGGATATTGTAGGTAATAATTATTTATAATATTATTTTTCTATTTGTTAAAATTAGCAATTAAAAGAGAGAAAAAAATGAGAAAATATCAATGATTTATAATGAGAGTAGGTACTTCTTATAGTGACCAGCAGTGTAGTGAAATCAAACTCCTATAGAGGAAACTGTAAAACTAATTACTAATTCTGTAAACATTTGCCTACCCATAACAAGAGAGAGTTATACTAGTGACTGCCAGTGACAGTGCATGCAGAATAGTACATTATGCAACGAGCCTATAATGGTAGTAATTAAGACGCAAGTATGACTGTTTATGAAATGAGCGCAAGCGAGTTTCATAATTTTCATACAAGCGTCTTAATTACCATTGTAGGCAAGTTTCATACGACTTTTTATACTCGACCATATTTCTAACTTGAAAGAATTGAAAATTAGGTCATTTTATGGTTATGTGCGAACTGACCTGAATTGTGCGCAGGTGCGAAAGTATTGATTTTTTCCGAGGCCGAATGTCATTGACCTTGGCACAGAATAAGAATGAACATTAGTCTGATATAACCTGGAAATTGATTTAGAATTGAAAAACGAGATGACAAATTGAATTTATTTGAATATTATTTACAATTAACACTAATTATTATAGTAACAGAACATAACCTTCTGCGACAGTATTGAATTTCCAGCCTCTGTGACTTTTCACTAATTGTCTGTCGATTGCATATCCGAGAATAATCGATATAACGGTACAAAGCTGACTTGTGATTGGCTGAAGACCTGTACTTTAATGAGTAGGTGTACTTTAATGACATGCATTAAAGGACTGCTACCAGGTGTATAATTACTACATTTCGGCATGGTCGAGCATAAAGATAATATCAATAGTTAGTATGTTATTTGAACTTACTCATTAATGATGGAAGTTAAATCTCATCCTTCTGTTTTTCTTGCTGCAAAATGTATCACTCTTGAATTAAAGTCACGCGTGTTTATAATTAAACTTTCTTCAACAGACAGTATGGGGAATGCAGGTCATCAATCTAGGATCACGGTATTCCTTAGAAATTGTTTGATGTGTTTTAACTATGAGAAACACCGTCCACTTTCTAAACTCGCCATTGCAATTGTCACTTATTCGATGGAGCATTGCTACTTCATGAAATGCCTTTTGCAAATTATTGTATTTGTATTGAAAAACTTGATCAGTGGTACTGCACCACCGATTTTGTAAAAGTCTCTTTTACAGAACTACAAGCTCTGTTCTGAATCTATTCTTGATAATCCATTTTGAAACTTGCATACACTACTTTTAACACTTGAATATAAGTAATTTATTAACTAGCGGACTTACTCGTGTTAATTATGTAAGTCTGTGCGGCTTACAGCTGTTTCGGTGCTTCATCACACCATCTTCAGAACCTACTAGATCTTGGCGTCATCTCGAACTTCTCTGCCTGTTACGTGGGTGCGTTTGATTGTTGAAAGGTGTTGAAAAATGGAGTCAAATAGTATGTGTGTACTGAAATTGATCTGTGTGTTGAGAATTTGATCGGGGTGTGTTTTAGTGTGTTTGTATATTTCGTATTGTTCTAGTGCGTTGAGTTTTTGGTTCTTGGGTTGCACGTGTAGGATTTCCAGGTATGTTTTGTATGCATTTGTGTTATGTTTGTTTTTCATGTAATGTAGGTGTTTGATGTTGTTCTGTATGTGTAGTTTCTGTGCTTGGGTTTTAGTTTTTTGAGCTATGTGTGATGTGTTTTTTATGTGTATTTGTGCGTATTTTGGTGTGATCTGCTGGTTTAAACATATGTGATTGAATCGGATGTTGTGTGAGGCTTTGATAGTCTTAATACGCGTTGACCTGTATTTGTGTACTAACTTAGTTGACTTGTAGAGTTGTCTTGATAATCCATTTTGAATCTTGCATACACTACTTTTAACACTTGAATATAAGTAATTGATTAACTAGCGGACTTACTCATGTTAATTATGTAAGTCTGTATTCTTGTTCAACAATGAGAATACGCAACTGCCAGCATAATATGTTTACTCATACACGTGGTATTGCTTTGCTCTAGCCGTAAAGTGAAGTCTCTATTTTCTACACTGAAGTGAAGTCCTCTGTCTTCCTGCATAACATTACGAGAATGAGACATTTCTAGATTCTTATAACACTTTATAAGGAATGCTTGATTCTCTTAAATGATATTTACACACTTTGATTTAAAAATCCACATCAATAATGAAGATGTAGGGGTGTCTTCCACACACATCTAATGATGAAAGGTGTTGTGGAGATCGGGCAAAAAAAAAACGCTGAGAGTACAGAAGAACACCCTTGCAGACTGATTATGAGAGGCAGTTTTTTCCATAATAAGGTGAAACAGATAGACATAGCAATGTACTTCGCGTATGTTGAGAAAATGCTCTTATAATCTTATACACAATTAACTGAATCACGATTTACTGGTGCACCATCAAATAAGTGAGCAATAATTTCATTAGGTTCTATGTTAAAAAACATTTACCCGTAATTCTCTCAAAATGCATTCTGAAATATCATCAGCATTATGCCCTTCTGTTGAAAAAAATTGAAGGATTTTTTTTGGAAAAAAAAAAATAGTCCAAAACATAAATTCTCAGGAGAAACAAAAAACTATCTGGCATGAGTGTTGTTGATACTTCAAGTATGAAATTCACCATGCCATTTCTTAAGGTGTTATAGAAACTTGAGAAAACTGAAGTACATCTATAACTTAAATTGCCCCATAGAAATACATGTGTAAATGTAGGTAACTATGAACAATGGTTGTTTTAAGAAAAAATACTCTGTTGTGGCTGAAGTGTGCCTCTCCTTTAATCTTCCTTTTCTTTATTATATCCTGTTTCTTCTCCTTTCGTTGCTTATGTTTCTTCCATGAGGTTATTTCTGCACCTAAAGATGACACAACAATTCACATGCCAAAGTATTTTTCTCTGAGGTGACTTTTCCGCATATGTAAGAAGCAGTAGTGCGAATCTACTACAGTTTAAAATTGTATGGATAAATGTCTCAAGGTGTTATTCATTTATAGTGTTCTGCCCAAGGACAAACCCAGCATTCTTCAGTCTTTCCTATTTTCTGCCTTCCTCTTAGTCTCTGCATATGATCCATATATCTTAATGTCTCTATCATCTAATATCTTCTTCTTCCTCAAACTCTTCTTCCATTCACCATTCCTTTCAAAGCATTCTTCAGAAGGCAGTTTTTTCTCAACTAGTAACCACAAGGTGATATGAATGGGGTATTTGTAAATACTACCATCGTCCTGGCTGGACAATGACTGTTTTCACAAAAAAGTCTTGGGAGTAAGGTTGTTTTATGAAATTCACTGAAAATTTCCACATCCTATAACATAAGATTTTTTTTCCCCCTAACAACTAATTCAGTAGATGGCCGTTACAATACACTCACCATATGCTTAATATTTCAATTTGCATTTTTTTTTTACTATGGCTCTTTTTTCAAAAAACCCTTCAATTCCAAAACCCTTAATGAAAATTACGTTTTAACTTATATCAGAAAATAATTGCAAGTTGCAGCTGATTGTAATTACTCCCACATATTTCGCTTTAGGCACTTCTTTTCTAACAATGTCTTGGCACATTTCAAGCATGCACTTCAATAATAAAATTAATTTAGAAATGTGCTTTGATACTGTGCTGTTTTGCAAATGTTCCTTCACAACACCGTTCATGTCACTCACTAAATCACTTAAGCCAAGGAATATCCCAGGATTTTCTCACTGATCACTCTTGTCGTATCTCTTACACACCAACTCAATAAATGTCCTCCAATACTTAATACAGTCAATCACTTTGCATAACATCTAGTGGGTTTTTTCTACTGATCATTACGAGTAATTATGTTTGTGAATAGAATAGCAATAGACTCGACTAAACAGTACAGCAATATTAATAATACCACCAGCACTATAATCTAACACATTGAGATAATTGTTATTTTCAGCGTGCTTCCTTATATGTTTCTTAATACAATAAAATTTTGTTTATACGTTTCTAACTTGTACGTTTTTTTTTTTCTCAAGTCCCGGCAAAATTCCTATAGGCTACTCTCCATGTTAATTTATTTCAGTTATAAGTTTTTCGTTTATACATTCTTTTTCTTCACATATACAGTTGCGCTCAAAAGTATTTTGTACTAGAGATTTTCCGTTGGCAGAACTGCATACCTCAAAAGTAAACGTAAGAAGGTGGACTGCTGATTCAGAAGACAGACCACTGCACACTGATCTGTGTATTTGTGCTCTGAGCTGGAAGGTATTTCTGTTGTAAATAGACATTCATTCTGCATTAGCTCATAAGTATCTTGTAGTGTTGTAAATATAACATAAATTCTTGTTATTGACTTGTAATTAAGTTTGATTTCTGTATTCTTTTGCAGCAATGCCGAAAACTATAGAATATTCTGTTGAGTTCGGAAAGGTTGTATTAAATGTCCTTAATAAGTGTCGAACCTAGTCTTACGTTTCAAAAGGGTTCAGAATATCTCAACAGTTTGTATGTGTGTGGTACCACCTTCAGAAGAAACGAGGGAATGTAGAAAATAATACTCGATGTGGTCGGCCTTGGAAGACTACAGAGAAGGAAGACGGAATCATCCATAGGAAATCAGTAGCTGATCCTAGAAAATCAGCTCGAACAATACGGGATGATCTAGAAAAAAAATCATGTATCTCTCGCCATTGTACGGCCAATGACTCCAGTCAAGTGCCACTGCACTGAATAATAATAATAATAAAAAAAAACATCCATGTATCTACTGTGAAACATCACTTAGCAGCTGCAGATCTGCATGACAGGCGACCTTCTCGAAAACCACTGGTCAGTCAGAAGAATAGGAAGGACAGACTTGAATTTGCAAAGTAGTATGCAACATGGTCCAAAGTCCTCTGGAGTGATGACAGCAAGTTCAGTATGTTATCATTAGATGGGATCCAGTATGTTTGATGACCAACCAACAAGAGGAACGACAAAAGGTACCAAGTACCCACTTTGAAACATGGTGGAGAGAGCATCATAGTTCGGGGTTGTTTCCCTCGAACTGATGTTGGTCTTCTGGTTGAGATTGATGGGATAATGGATCAATTCAAGTACGGAAGCATTCTGTAAGATCATTTGATACCTTATGCAAGACGGATTATGCTACGTAAATGGACATTTCAGCATGATATTGATTCAAAGTACACCTCTGGGCATATCCAGAATATACTGAAGAAAAAGAAGGTGGTTCTATTGGATTGACCTAGCCAAATTCCGGATCTTCATCTAATAGAGCATTTTTAGAAAGTGTTGGATGAACATGTTTGTAAACGAACCTACATCAATAAAAAGGAATTCTTCAAAGTATTGGATGAAGAATGGAGGAAAATTCCGCAGGCAACCTTGGCTATTCTTGTTGACTCCGTGCCATCGAGATGTGCTGCAGTACCGGTAGTAAAAGCAAAGGGCTATGCTACAAAATATTAAGTCTGAAGCTCATACACAATAATATTTTCCTTATTTTTATTTTTTTTTCCTATCTACAAAATACTTTTGAGCCTGTACAAATGTTAAATTATATTTCATTTCTGATAAAACATTAAGACTTGTATGAAATATGAGATTAAATAATTTAGAATAAATAACAACACTTAGTTATATGATTTGTTTTATTAAAATTATCAGGTGTTTATTTTTTTTTCAGACTGTCATGTCCCTACAAAATACTTTTGAGCGCTACTGTACGATCATATTTTAAACCCCAGAAGTTATGAAACTTCATTTATAAGTTCTAATTCAATTTTGCTCGAAATTAAGTTTATTGCGAAAATGTAAGACGCGAAAATACCATACGTATTTACTCGAATATAATATGGCATTGAATAAATTACGCACACCAATTTTTTATCCTAAAATCTATAAAAAAATACTGGCAAATATAATACACACCTGTGATACCACTCTAGATTAAAATTATATTATCAAGACAGGTTATAAAGGCACCCTTATCTCTGACTATATATCACATCCATCCTCATTTGCAGTATTAGAACTGAAACTTCCGATCAACAGGTCTGAGTTGGTGTCAGAACATTGACAATAACTAACTTCATGTCACTCTTTTATCAATTATTGGTAAATTCTTTTGGTTTAATTAAAGTAGGGTTCCTATTTTATTTTATTTGAAAATAGGGACATTTGAAAAATACCCCACTAAAAAAATGGGATTTTTGTAAATAAAAAAAAAAAAAAAAGGAGCAGAACACACAAAAAAGAAAAAAATCTCATCATTATTAACTAATTAAAGTTTAATTGTTAAAATATTAAACTGAAGTACCTACTACTGAACTACTTGTATTTTATTTTCATCACAGCATAGTAATTTTTATGCATCTTTTCTCACATACAGATATTATGTTGAACATTCTGCTGAAGTAGATGCACAGTCATTTTTATCTGCTGAATTAGATGCACGGTCATTTTTATCTGCTGAAGTAGATGCACAGTCATTTTTATCTGCTGAAGTAGATGCACAGTCATTTGTATCTGCTGAAGTAGATGCATGGTCATTTTTTTCTGCTGAAGTAGATTCAAAGTGAATATTATACTTACACGAACTGTGTATTTGTTCAACATTACATTGAAAAATTCAACACACGTTAACTTACTAAAATTATTTTTACCATAATTAATGCTGTAGTATGTCTTCAGTATTCGGTAGGATACACACATGTAAAACCCTTTTTGAGATAGAGAAAAAGCGGAACATTTTCCCATCCCAAAAAATGTTTTTGGGACGGTGGGACTTTTTGTAAAAAAAAACAGGACTGTCCCGGGTAAAATGGGACAAATGGGATCCCTAAATTAAAGACGTGAAATTGTTTAAGTTGTATACCGTACATAAAATCTCAGAATAAAAAAAAACATCACAAGTCGTTCTTGTAGATAAATATATTATACGTATTAATAATGATTTCTGTCAAAAATGGACAAGAAATTACGAATGAAAAGTGTGCAAAAGACGAGAAACAGGAACTCTCAGTGACCGTTTCTGTTACTTGTTTCCCATCATGGCTCGTAACATAAATATAAATAGAGTGTTAAGTTAAATTTGTTCGAGTCTGAATGCGTGCAAGTATAATATGCCAAAAAATGTAACCCACACCCCAGTTTTCAAAACAAAATTTTGTCAAAAAAGTGCGTACTACAGCGTAAATACGATACAATATGTATTCATTGTTAAGATATGGACCACTTCGAAATTCCAGGATATTCAAAGCTGTCTTCACATGTGCTAACTTTAGTAAATCAGTTATGCGGTAAAGGGTCAATCAATTCAGAGAAGAAAGAGAAAATGCGAGTATGTGAAGAGGGAAGAGAGAGAACATTTTAACAATGAGGATCTGGCACCAAAACTCTGACCGCACAGAATAATACCCTAACATCTCTTCAAACTGCGAATATTTTGACAGTAGACTCAATCTGATATGACGAGAAGGATGCTGATTGTGTTTTAGTGATTGTAATGCTGATGAAGATGGCCATGAAAATAGTGATGTTCTTGTTTGTGATGAGTGGGAGCAGTTGGGAGATCGGGGTTCATTTGATGACTATGTGGATGTGGATATAAAATAAACATTATCACAAATGAAGGCATGACAATCTCCGAAATTGTTGAAGACATCCAGCAGGAGTTTTACAAGGAAGATGACGATGGTGTAGACCATGGGCGACAAAAAGTCATGATAGCGCCTACTCACTTGAGTACCAGTAGCATTGCTTAGGTACATGATCTGGGAGGAAAGGTTGAAACGGAATAGCAGAAGGTAAGGTAACTACAATAGTGGTGGATTATTAATACTCTAAAATTCATCGGTAAGTTATTGTATATTCATGATGTACAAAATCAAAATTAATTAATTATTGGTGTTTCAGTAGTATGATAATCATTATACCAGGCCTGTCTAAAATGTATCTGACCTTAAATTTTCCCGCGCAAAGTAGTGATTCTAAGGCAGCACCACTGTGCATGGTGGAAGGAGGAATCGTAATGCGCATGCTGAATTTTTTCACCGCATTCGCTTGTGCCAGTCACTGGCTGGTGGTCGCCAAGTAAGGTGCTGTTCTAAGTGTTAGTCGGATTTAGTTTTCTCGCAAGATGACTGAACGAATTGAGCAAAGATACTGCATCAAATTTTGTCAAAAGCTTGGTGATTCTCAAAGTCAAACAATTCGTAAGATTCAGCAGGTGTTTGGGGAAGATGCGATGGGTGTAACACAAATTAAGGAGTGTTCAACCGATTCAAAGATGGCCGCACATCAGCGGAGAGTGAGCAGCGTTGTGGCAGGTCCCAAACTGCTCGGAGTGCAGCTGTTGTTGAAAGGGTGCGAAATTTGGTCATGGCAGATCGTCATTTGACCATGCGGGGGATTGCCGAAGAGGTTGGAGTGAGTAAAGATTCTGCACATGCAATTTTGCGTGATGATTTGAACATGAACCGAGTGGCTGCGAAAATCGTGCCCAAGTTGTTGTCCCCGGAACAAAAAGACCTCCGTCGTGACGTTGCACAGGACCTTCTGGACACCGCCAACACTGATCCTGGGTTTCTGAACACCGTGATAACTGGAGATGAGTCATGGGTGTACGGGTACGACCCAGAAACAAAAAGACAGTCGTCGCAATGGAAGCATCCCAAGTCTCCAAGGCCGAAGAAAGCGTGGCAGGTGCGAAGCAAAATCAAGGTGATGCTGACTGTTTTCTTTGATGTCCGTGGAATTGTGCATCACGAATACGCACCAGAAGGACAAACGGTGACAAAGGAGTACTATCACGAAGTTCTCCGGCGACTCCGTGATGCAGTTCAGCGCAAAAGACCAGACATGTGGACGGCGAACAACTGGCACTTGCATCATGACAACGCCCCCGCACATTCATCCCAATTGATCCACACTTTCTTGGCCAAACATGGAATTACGACCGTTCGCCAACCTCCCTACTCTCCAGACCTGGCTCCTTGCGACTTCTGGTTGTTTCCAAAATTGAAGACACCACTGAAAGGATCCCGTTTTGAGAGTAGAGAAGAGATAATGCGGAACGCGACGACGGAGCTGAACACCATTCCAAAAGAAGACTTCCAGAGGTGTTTCCGGCAGTGGAAGGATTGGTGGGCTAAGTGTGTGCAAGCACAAGGGGCATACTTTGAAGGGGATTAGGGTCCCAACCCCGTCAGGTATTTGAAATATTTTTTCTGGCTAAAGGTCGGATACTTTTTAGACAGGCCTCGTAAGTCATTAAAAATGATCAAAATAAGTTACAAGTAAAGAATTATAAATAATTAAGACTTCCAAATTAATTCAAATTAAATGCATAATCGTCATTACTCCAATGTAAAACTATAGCACTTTTTTTTTTTTTACATCTGTAAGTTGAATTGTAACAAAACAAAAGCTGTTAAAATTAGCCCTCTTCAGCTTCACGTACTTTTTCAAGTAATACTGAATTGAAATCAGGAGTTATGTTTCACATTGCCAATTGTAACTGATCATAAAGATGTCTTTCAATCATGCAGGTCCTACATTTTTATTTCACAGATTTCTTTCGCGAGAACTGCTCAGATATATGTAGTTCCAAACATGGCTTCCACAAAACTGGCGAAAGATCAAAACTTTTTGTATTTGTTATATTATAAAGCATTTTATATTGTTGCCAGCACTGTAGAAAAATTCTTCTTCTCACTCTAAATTAAATCTTCTTTTTTTTAGAGGTTAAAGGTTTTGACATAGACATACTTCTGATGAGCTTCATTGCTGTCACTATGTTCGTGTTCTAGTGATAGTAAACAAGGGATGATGCATACCCGAGCTTCACGGGGATGGAGAAGGGTTGAGGGGAAGTTACACTGCAGGTTGCATAGCGACTGTAGAGTAAGTAGCGAATCACGTAATGGACAACTGATGGTATAGACAATGAGCCAGCCTCCTACTATCTTGTGTCCTTTAATGACACTGTCACGGCCGGAAACAGTGAAATGTTTTGTAACACAGCATGATGTAGCTGAACAATCTGTGGGTATGATTTATTCCTTAGGAGCAAACAAAAGCAAGCAGTTCAAAATAACTGACCTTTTTTTGTAAAAAAAAAACTCACATGTTATTAATAAAATTATTAATGCTATTTCAGATGTAATTAAATGCCATTTCAATTATACGTTTTTCTCACTTTGTCACAGTTTATAGTGATTCGTTCGTCAGATGAGGACGTCAAGCCTGGTGTCCCCCTTGGTGCTATTTATCACGAGCAGGCTATGTGCTAGTACCTGGTTTCCTCTTCTCCATTCTTCATCAACATCATCCTCACCCATTCTCTAAACCACATTTACACAGATACTCACCCTAGTACACGATATAACTCTGCACAGATACACATCATGCAAGTGTGGTCCACCAAAGTAGTGTGCAACTTGAAAGGTCACAGTCCCAATATGCGGAACCCAAATCACATAAGTGAAGTAGGCACTGCATACACATATGTTTTTTCCTTCAAATTCCTATAAAAACGTTTTACTCATATCCAAGATCACTAACTCCTGTTATAGATCAAGCATCATTTCCCCCCCCTCCCCAAAAGTAAACAATGAAAATAAAGCTGCATTTTTCAAATCACAACCACAAATCCAAGATTCTTCTTTATATAACTTCTTGTTGAAGTGGCGTGAGTAAGTTTGGACTTTCAGGAAAAAAATACTCTTTCATAGGTTTTGTTCTACAGATATTTGAATGATATGGAAGAAACTAGAGTTATAACAATTTACTTACTGAATCGGAATGGGACCAACCATCCACTCCATTTCACTGAAAGGCTCCTTTGCTTTGTAGAAACGTACAGACTCGCTCACCCAGTCAGCAAATGTCAAATGCACCTCATCCACTAGTTCACCTGTTGCAAGATGCAGTCATGAAAAATTGTCATATAGGCTATTTCTGAAAACTCGTAATTGTTGATTCACTTTTTATGTCGAAACAATGCTTGTATGTTGCTACATCCAAATATTGACATTAACGCTAACTTTGAAAGATATACCGGTACCTATGTTTATTTTCTCCATTTGGATCTCATAGTGTGTCTCTCTTAGGAAAGGTAGCATGATGTATTTGCTTCCACTGCTACCGTATTAAAGATGAGGATTACTATAAATCTATAAAGTGTGATACTAGTAAATGGTGAAGTTGCAGGAAAACTAGAATATTACGATGAAAAGTACCACATTTTCTTCACCACAAATTCCATTTAGGAATACATTTATGATCACTTTCACGTGTTAAATGTAAACTAAGTTTGTAAATTTCTAGTTGACTAGTTTCAATTTATTAGTAGCCATCTTCAGAACTAGTGAGATCCTTGCTTCTTCCGGTTTCTTCAGTTGTTTTGCAGGAAGGTGCGTTTGTGTTAGATAGTGTGGTGTCAAATAGTGTGTGTGTATTCTGAAATTCAGCAGTGTATTAAGAATTAATTTGTCGTGGGTGTGTTTTTGGGTGTCTGTATATTTCATACTGTTCTAGTGTGTTTAGTTTCTGGTTTTTCGGTTGGATATGTAAAATTTTCATGTCTGTGTCTATGTTCCTGTAGCTGTGGTTGGTGTTTGTGATGTGTTCTGCGTATGTAAATGTGTTGTGTGAGCTGTGTTGTATAGCTGTGATGTGTTCTTTGTAACGTGTTTGAAATGATCTCCCTGTCTGTCTGATGTAGAAGTTGCAGCAGCTATTGCATGTGAGTTCGTATACACCTGTTAGGTTGTATTTGTTTGTTTGTATGTTGAGATGCTTTTGTAGAGTGTTTTTTGTACTGTATGCGATGTTGTAATTTAATTTCCTCAATGAAGATGCGATCTTGTGTATTTTTTTGTTTTCGTATGTTAATGTGATGCATTTTTTGTGTTCTTGTGTTTTTTTGTGTTGTGTTTCTATGTTTCTTATAATTATGTTTCGTTTTTTTATTATGTTGTGGTTATATCCATTTTCTTGTGCTATGTATTTGATGGTATGCATTTCTTCATTGTAGTCTTGCTGGCTCATTAGTATGTTGAGTATGTAGTCTGTGTACCATGGCTTGAAATGCAGCATGTTTGTGTTGGGTTGGGTAATTGGATGTGTTGTGTATGTGTGTGGTTGTTGTGGGTTTGCTGTAGATTTTGAAAGTGTGTTTGTTATCTACTTTTGTTATTGTGATGTCTAGGAAGTTTATGGATGTATTATTTTCGGTTTCTAACGTGTAGTGTAGCTTTGAGTGTACCAGTATTTTGTTTATATTGGTGTAAGTTTTGAATCTGTCTTTTGTTTCCTATATTAGTATGTTGTCTACGTAACTGTGTCAATATATGATGTTGCCTACATATTTATTGTTGTCTTTGTTTAGACTGTATGTTGTTGTTGTTTAGTCAACTGTCCAAAGACAGGTCTGAATCTCACAAGTGATACCAACAAGGCACCACTTATGAGGCAACTAGGCCAGGAGATAATAGGGTAGGATGGCCAGTTCCTTTCCCCTTTGTGTGTATGAATAGTTCCGCTAAAGTGTTGGAAATGGATGTTCCCGTGGGTAAGCAAGACTACAAAGAAGAAATACATACCTACCATCAAATACACAGCACAGGAAAATATATACAACCTCAACATAATAGACAACATAATAAAAAAGACAAAACATAATTACAAGAAACGTAGAAAAACAACACAAAGACAAGAACACAAAAAATACATCACACTAACATATGAAAACAAAAACACATACAAGATCGCATCTTCATTGAGGAAATTAAATTACAACATAGCATACAGAACAAAACACTCTACAAAGCATCTCAACACACAAACAACACAAACAAATGCAACCTGAAGGTGTATACAAACTCACATGCAATAACTGCTGCAACTTCTACATCGGATAGACAGGGAGATCATTTCAAACCCGTTACAAAGAACACATCATAGCTATAACCAAATCACACAACACATCACAAACACCAACCACAGCTACAGCAACATACTGTAGATACAGACATGTAAATTCTACATATCTAAAAACCAGACACTAATTGCACTAGAACAGTACGAAATATATAGACACACAAAAACACACCCACAACAAATCCTCAATACACAACTGAATTTCAGAAGACATACACACCCTATTTGACTCCATACTACCTAACACAAACGCACCTTCCAGCAAAACAACTGAAGAAACCAGAAGATGCAGGGATCTCACTAGTTCTGAAGATGGCTACTACTAAACTGAAACTAGTCAACTAGGAATTTACAAACTTAGTTTACATTTAACACGTGAAAGTGATGGTCATAAACATATTCCTAAGTGATATAGTGTTAAAAGTTGTGTATCAAGATGTACAAATTCCATTTTGACTCACCGGAATTTAAACTCGTCTCTAGCATGAAAAATCAATGTCAGTGTTGGACTCATGTTGCGCTATTGAAGTCTCATATCTACACATTTAATATTTAACTTTCAATGTCGTGAATTATTGCTGAAGCAATGAGACTTCGCAACCTAGACGATGATCAGTGGGAAAATAGACGAAGATGAAGATTAGGAATATAAGGCAACCACTGAAAGTTGGAAAATGTACGGAATTATGCTATGAAATAACAGTTGCATAGAGTCTGCAAATCCATATTCGAATTTTAGTGAGAAATCTTGAGACTCGTCTCTTACAGTGATTGGTTGTGCTGTGCATCACTTGTGGTGTTATTTATGACCAGGGAATTCCGCTAATTCTGAAGTTTTAATGTTGATGCACAGTCTTTATAATAGTGTAAGCAAAATGTAAAAAAGATTCAATTCTAAATACTGGTAATAAATAAATTACTTCGTGATTATCAATAAAAAGTATTCTAAACTAAACTGTCAGTTGCAGCAGTTATACAAAGCATCAGCAAGACAGCAGAATTAGCACCATTAGTTGAAGCGTCGGCTGGAACAACATTATAAGTTACATTTGGTAAAATTTACAGGAGTTGCAAAAATGTGTACGCGTACAATGTTGTTCTTATAGGGCAGCGAACTTTTGGGTGGACAAATTTCACGTACTGCATTGATGGACAGTAGCAAGGTAACATGACATATAACATTATTACACGGAAACACGCCGAATGAAAATTTTGTAACAACGTTGTTCCAGCCGACACTTCAGTTGAATGGCTAGGGTGTCCGTTTTCCACACCAATAATCTGGGTTCGAATCCTGACAGGTTCAAGTAAAATTTGTGATGGACAAAGATGGTGCTTGGTGGTAGATTTCTTTGAGGCATTCCTGTTTCTCCTACCAGCATTTCACTACTGCTCCATTAAACTACACCTTTAAGAGCATTTCTCCTAGATGTGGACACTAGAGTGAATGACACAAAGCCAACTACCCGCCATTGGAAGGAAAATAAAAAAGGTTGAACAATTATGCAATGAAAAAAATTAGTAACGAGTTTGATTATAAACCTCAATTTAACGTCCTTTAAGTATTTACCATGCACCATTAAGGAAGAACTGAGTATTTCAAACAACTTACAGGTATCGAAAAGGCTAACCACACACCAGTGCCCTAGTTTAATATTCAGAAGATCCAGATCATTTACTTCCTTTCTTCTGATTTTCCACAGTTTCTTCAGACAAATGTCTGAAAAATCTATGCTATGATCATTTTTTTGTACTTAATCTTTCTACTTGCTTGTTCATCATCCTATCATTTGCCAATGATGAATAAAAGCTGCATTTAACAACACAATTCATTAAAACTTTTTAAACATCTTAAAATTGGCTCTGAAAAGTTGGAATCTTTCTTATTTACGTTACATTATACAGTCGTCCCAAGAAAAAAATGACCGGACTCTTTGGATCAAAATCAAAGTTTTAATATTAATACATGGTTCACTCGTTGTTTCAATGAAAAATGGGTATGTACCCTCCCAATCGATACTCGATCATCGAGGGTTAATTGGATGTTTATCAGTCACTTGGATGGTCTTAGCTGTCTGTAGTCTAGTGGATAGAACTCTGGTGTGATATGCAGGAGATTCGGGTTCAGTCCCAGCTGTAGAAGTTTTTGTATTGTATAATTTTTCATTCCCTAAGATTCAATTTTTATAAGTTTATATCATTTTCTATTGTATGGTATGCCATAAACACAAGACAGTTTAAGAAAAATTCTAGAACTAAGCTACACTAGCAAAGTCTTTTCAAAGACAGGACGATTTACTGAAATGTCTGTATATATTAAAATGCGTTCTCCTCAAAACCTTGAAAGAACTGGCCTTATGCACTCTTTGCAACCACCAATGAATTATGGCAGCTTATTCAGAATGCCTGCAATGTACTGGCAGAAAGGTCTAATTTAATTTCATATAGGCTTATGGTAGGGATTGCGGGAAGCCATCCAATGCCATGAAAGATGAACTTCCTATTAAAAATGTTTTTTTTTAATTATTTTAAATTATTTTATTTCAATTATAAATTATTATGGTTTTAGTTTGTGTTTTTTGTTGTAAAATAATATTTTCCTTTCAGTTTCCTATATCAATGCCTAAACTGCATGACCTTAATTTTAGAACATACATTACCTAACTTACCTTTAAAAAAATCCATACTGGGAACTCTATGCATGAGTTAGGACAACGTGTAGTAGTTAATACCTTTTCATCATTATGATATGAACCCCACTCTATCTCCACGTGCGAACTTTTTTCATAGTTAAAGGATGCTTAAAGAAATATGAAGTACCAATCTTGGTTCAACTCACCTTTATAGACTACGAATTTTGGTTGTGAGTTAATCAGAATTGCTTCAGAGCCATTTGGCCTGAATATATAAGCCCCAGAAGATCTATTGGCAAACTCTTCGTTGTTTCCAATGTAGCCTTTGTAGTAATAGAAAGACTGACTGACACCGAACTCTGCACCATTTATTGACATGGATTTGAACAGTCCTGTGTTACCATCAAGCAGTGCATTGAAGTCCTGTTGACAGAATAATGAAACAAACAGTTTTATGATGAAAGCAGAAATTCTATATTAAAGGAAAATTTCCTTAATAATTCTTCCAAATCCGCAAATTTTACATCTAAAATCAATCCAAGACAGAATCACTTTACCAAGAAAGAATAAAGGTATAAACCTGATGAACATTATAAATCTCATAAATAAGCATAAAACTGAATTATGGGATGGTGTTGTTAGCAGAAGAAGAGACGATACTAAGGGATATGCAAGTGGAGCCAAATGACAGCTGTGAGCAGTATGGGATGAAGATAAAGACCATGGTTGTCGGAAGAAAAATAAAGAAGGTAAACTCGCGAATTCGAAATGAGACAGTAGAGCAAGTGGACAGTTTCAGATACTTGGAGTGTACTATAAGCAGTAACATGAACAGCTACAAGTAAGTCAAAAGGAGGATAGCAATGGCAAAGGAAGCTTTTAACAGAAAAAGGAGCATCTTTCCGGACTTCCGGAAAAAGAACTAAGGAACAGACTAGTGAAGTGGTTTGTGTGGAGTATGGCATTACATGGGGCAGAAACATGGACATTACGACGAAGTGAAGAGAAACGAATAGAAGCATTTGAAATGTGGATGGAGTGTGTGAAGTGGACAGACAGAATAAGAAATGAAGTTGTGTTGGAAAAAATGGATGAAGAAAGAATGATGCTGAAACTGATCAGGAAGGCAAAAAGGAATTGGTTGGGTTACTGGCTGAGAAGAAACTGCCTAAAAATGAAGACTGCACTGGAAAGTATGGTAAATGGGAGAAGAATTCGGGGCAAAGAAGATATCAGATGATAGACGACATTAAGATATATGGATCATATGCGAAGACAAAGAGGAAGGCAAAAAATAGAAAAGATTGAAGAATGCTGGGTTTGCAGTGAAAGACCTGCCATTTGACAGAACACTATGTATGATTGTATGTATGTATGTATGTATGTATAGTCCAACCATCGGATCTGTGCCCCCGTAAGATATGCGAACTGAACCTTAATTCCTTTTCAGCCTCGGCAATTCATTTCTCTCCCTGTATTCCTATTTCTCTCTTTTCTATCCCTCTCTCTTTCTCTCCCCCACTACTCACAATTTTGAGCCTTCTTGCGGGACAGTTTATTTGCACTTTCAGTCCAGTGTTGTCAACTCAACATGAATACTGTAGCACGGAGTGGTGAAAGAAATATTATTAAGCAAGTAATAGCATTTTGCATAAGTCAATCAGCGTCATTAGACCTACTTAAATTAAATTATGAATAAGTAATAATAATTGACCTTACAGTATTATAAGCAATATTCAAGAGACATGACACTGCTTGACGGAAGTTTGGCAACATCCCTATTCGGCAAGGTTCGTGGCCTACTGTTTGACGTAGTGGGAGAGAAACGGGTGGAATGGGGTGAGTAGAGGCGTTAACTTTTCCAAGAACGACGACAGTGCTGAAGGTCCAACAATATGTATGTATGTATTATGGGAATTAAAAAAAATAATAAAAAAATAAGAAAAATATATAAAAGAAAGAAAGAAAAAAAGGAAAGAAAGAAAAATGAAGCAATCAGAACTGTTACATAAAATTATGTGATAACAACCACGTGTGCTTAAATTTAGTAAACTAAATACACTTCTCACATAAAGAGAAGAAGAAAGGTTTGATAATAAAAAAAAAACTCACAATGGTAAACATCACTACCACCAACACAGTAGTAGTAATAATAATAATAATAATAATAATAATAATAATAATAATATATTTTTATTGTAATACATTGTTTTTTTCATCTATTTCAAACTCACCAAGGTTCCAAGTGTGATATCTTTCCCCATGTGTGCCTTGTATTGCTTAATGCGGTGGATGTGGTTGTTCTTGCTCACATAGTATGAGCGAAATCCCAAGGGAGGAACATCAGCTGCGTAGAATACAAGTGACATTGTTGCAGGACTTACGCGTCCAGGAACCTTTTGCACAGGCTGTGGGATGGGCACCATCTGTATTGGAATGTTTTTGCCAGTAGGGTCCTGCACTGTGTATGATTGCCCAGATACAGGCAGTCGCACAAAGTGCGATACAGGACGACTCAGAGGATTATATACAGTCACCACAAACTGCTTTGAGTTCTCTGATACATCACAGAGACTGATGTTGAGCAGGAGGCATGACTTGAGTGGTGCAGCATCTTCTCTAGTGGGTTTTGGACCTGTGTTCGTGGGTTCTGGATCTGCGCTAGTTCGTTCTGGCTCATCTATTGTAGATTTTTCTGGTTCCTGTGGTGCAGTATCTTCTATGGGAATCTCGGATTTCTTTCCGATCATTTTCCTGCAATAAAAAGATAATAAAAGTTACTCATTTAACGATATTGTTCAAATAGGATTATTCCATAGTTCTGGAAGGGATCTACTGTAATTGAACTGAATCCAGATTATTATAATTATACTATATAATTATAAATATAAAATATTATAAATATAATTATAAATATTATAAATATAATTATAAATATTATAAATATAATTATAAATATTATAAATATAATTATAAATATTATAAATATTATAATTATAATATCTCGGACAAAAGGGAACAAATGTACTACTGAAATTATTTAACCTATCATGGACCTCTACTGTACCTACAGAGTGGGAAAAAAGCAATAATTATCCCTATTCTAAAAAAAGACAAGACAGCTGATCACATAAATAATTACAGACCAATTTCTTTAACAAGTGTCATTGCAAAAACAGCAAAACATATGATTTCAGCGAGGTTAAATTGGTTCTTAGAAAGTAATAACATACTAACAGCAGCACAAACAGGATTCAGACAACACCTATCTACAAAAGAAAATACAATTCAGCTATCCCAAGATGTCAAAGAATCTTTCAACAAAAATCAAGATACGCTATCAGTTTTCATTGATTTTGAAAAAGCATACGATTCAGTATGGAGGTATAATCTACTCGAAAAACTCACAAAACTAGGCATTCAAAACAACATGTTAAACTGGATCACTCACTTCCTTTCCCAGCGTTTCTGTGCTACAAAATACAATGACAGTACTTCCAAATTCCGACAAATAAAAATGGGCCTCCCACAAAGTGCAGTACTGAGTACAACCTTGTTTAACATTTACATCAATGATCTTCCCTCGGCTGTATCAAGCGCAGAAATAAAGACAGTTCTTTTTGCAGACGACATGGTCATGTGGACATCTTCCCCACAAATAGTCAAATCCAAAGCTTCAATGGAAAAGGCTCTGATCCTATTAGAAAAGTGGACTGACAACAATTTGGTGGCCATAAATACTGATAAAACAACATTTGAAATATTTAGCTTGAAGAAAAAAATTCCTAAACTAAATCTACAGTTCAAGAAAACAAACCTGAGTCAAACATATGAAACGAAATATCTAGACACAATTTTTGATTCAAAATTATCTTGGAGAAATCATATTGAAGCAGTAGTAAACAAATCAACGAAAAGACTTTCAATTTTAAAGAGATTAGCTGGAGCAAAGTGGAGTAGTAATCGGCAGACTTTGAACACCACGTACAAAACATTCATCAAGCCAATACTTCTCTACAATGTGGAGGTAATAATTACAGCAAATAATTTTAACCTGAATCGACTAGAAAGGAGTATGCCAAAATCAAGCCCTGCTAATAACTGGTGCAGCAAAATCAACTCCAATCATGGCAATGCAAGCCTTAACCCAGAACCTTCCAATATGTCTAACTCTAGAGGAGCTGGCTCTAACACACCATGAAAAAATGCTACGGTTAACAACAACAAAATGGGAAAAAAGACTGTTACAACCAACCAAGTTGAAAACACAAACAAGTTTCCTGTCCAAAGTCACGGAAATAAAAACAGAACTGAATCACCGTAAATCTAAAGAAAACATTTTAACCAGAGAAAACCCTCTAACCTTCGAACCAATTAATATTCAGCTAGATTTAGAAGAACCAGTTACAAAATCTGAAACTTCCAAACCTGTACTAAAAGCACTAGCACTAGAAGCTGTGAACAATAGATACCCACCAGAAGAATGGTTACATATCTACACAGATGGGTCTACTATCGATAACAACTCAGGGTCAGGAATTACGTGTGCTTTATTCTCATTTTATCAACCAGCAGGATACCATACAACAAATTTTGATGCGGAAATAACGGCTATTCATATTTCATTCCAACACCTACTATACAGAATAGATAAATTTCAAAATGCTGTCATACTCTCTGATTCTAAAGCAGCATTACATGCAATAAATTCATATAAAATGATGTCAATCAAATTTTAAAATGTCACAAAATTATTCAACAACTTCAAAAACTACAGAAAAAATTCAATTGCAATGGATACCTGCACATTGCGGAATTGCTGGAAATGAAACTGCTGATTTTCTTGCCAAAAAAGGCTCCAATTTAATTCAGAATAGAAATAAAAGCCTACCTTTTCAATCCATGAAAAGACTAATTAAAAACAAATATAAAATCAAGCAAAACCAAGCACTATGTAACAAAGTCGAAGATAAAAAATGGAACATTTTAATAAAAAAATCCCAAGTAAAACTGCAGTAGCAAAATTCAGACTGCTTACGGAACACGATTATTTGGCTTAACACTTGAATAAAATAGGAATTTACACGAATCCTAATTGTCCTCTATGCCACAAAGAAGAAGAAATGACTGCAGAACATCTACAAACCTGTGAAGTTCTACCTGTTGGATCCACCACAGAGAAATATTGGAGGCAAGAGCGCTAATGGCTTCATTGGCAAAGCCCAGCATTGGATAACAACAACAACAACACCATAATTATACTAATAGCTTTTAGAGTAGGTCCTACAAATTTTCGTCAGATCATTCACGACCTTAGACAGCATAATTTACAGAACTTGAAGCTCTCTCTCCCTTTACCATAAAGTTAGGGAAAGGGGAAAACATTTATCTAGGTGTAAATAAATCGTCTTGTATATTTACAATTGAGTGAAGAACAAGTGAATTTTTGTTCTCTGTGCTTTAAAGGCAACTAACAATACTCTTCGTATGAAGCAGTAGTCCCTGAAGGGGACAGTAATACAACAGTGGACATCAGCACTCACTGAAATGGGTAACGGTAAGAAGTGTATCGAAATATGCACCATCATGCAGAAGGGAGAGGGAGACTGCAGCCACAGTTGCACATTAGTGCATCTCTTATCACGGGTAAGAGCTGCTAGCCCGAGGGTGCACTGTGCTGATGACCGCTGGTATACAAGGTCTGGATACTGTTCTATTCTTAATTGCCAAATTTTAATTTTAAAATGTTGGTGTGACAAAAATGATCACAGTATAATGAATGAGCATTTCCAAAGTAAGTACTGATATTTAATTAACGTGATGTGAATAATTTTGCAGTATTTAAGCAGAATTTTGCAACTGAAATAAAACTAGCCTCAGTTCAAGTTGGGTGCTCCTATTTTGTGAGTGATGATCACAGACCTACTCTCATAAAAAATATCTTGTTCCTTTGCCTAATTCCAGAATTTTGGTGATGATTTCATATATTTTAGCAATATTAGATAAATTGCATATCCATATAATGGTTTATTATTTTTCAGTTAGCGATCTTTATCTCATCTCTTTCTATACCTTGATGATTGTTTCACATGAGAAGGCTCAATATATATGCTGTTAAAAGTTGATGTGGTGAGAAAAGAATCAGTCAATTGAAAATAGTTGGACAAACTGAAATATTCAGAACAAGCCGGCACCAAAGCACTTCACATTCACCACATAGGCCTACTCACTATATCTGCTCATGATTGAACCATGTTCATTTAATGATAGACTATCATCTAATTAATCTACAGTTAATCTTAGGTAATTATAATACTGGTACAGTTATTTCAAAATTTATATAGCAATATTGTTAGAAAAAAAGTGCGGAATGAAATTTATTTTATCCAAGACATTGTTTGATCTTTATGTCTCGCAGATAAAGACTGCAATTTTTTTAATTTAATTTGCAAATGTAGTATCCTGCAAAATTTATCAATTCTACAGTTAGAATTGTTTCTGATCCAAGTGCATAGCACGTGCGTCATTTCTACAGAGTGATTAACAATGTTCTCACCTAGTTTATGGAGATGATTCCTGAGGTTATTTTGAACAAATAATGTAAAGAAATTAATGGGATCACATTCATAATTACGGAGTTACGGTAATTTGAAAACGGCAGAAAAAAAACTTTTATTTCAGGCATTCACTAGCAAAAGATGAATGGCAACGTCTTCAAAATATATTAAAAGTGACTGCTAAAGAAAGTTTTGGTACCAAGGCAAAATGGATTCGAAGGAAAGGCTTAATATCGTGGGTTGAAAACGTTAAACAAATCATTGCAGAGGAAAGGGTAGCTTACAAAAGATTTCTTGCAACTCAAAAAGAAGAAGACGAAATTGAATATTACCGAAAACGAGCAATAGCAGAAAGAGAAGTCCCAAAAATTCACAGACAAAACTGGGAAAATTTCGTGTTACATTTAGAAAATGATATAACAAGACCATAACCCAAAACGTTTAAAATCCTCAAACAATTGGGTAAAGAAACGAGAGATGAAGTTCAAATTAATTCCATTTCAAAACATACATGGCTAAACTATTTTCAAAATCTATGGACTCAAGATAAGGAACAGTTCAAATAATATAGAAACTAAAGATATCACGATGGATACTAATGACAGTTATTGGAAATATGAAAAGTAATAAGGTTCCAGGAGAAGATACAATTACTGTGGAAATGTTTAAGTATGCTACACCACCGTTCTTATAAAGATTTCTTAACTTCCTTAACACAATTTGGAATGGAGATGAACCACCTACAAGATAGTCAAAATCTATAGTAATTCCAATTCATAAGAAAGGTCACTAGAAAGATTGTGAAAATTATAGAGACATTAATTTATTAAATTCTGGATACAAAATTTATATAAATATAATCAAGGATAAACTTAATAAACACTCAAAATTCTGGTGGAGAAATACAGAGAATTTAATATGGAAACTCATATAGCTTTCGTGGATTTCAGAAAGACATTCAACAGAGTTGACAGAAATAAATTAGTTGAAATTCCAGCACATGATAATATGCCATAACAAATAATTTTCAGTATTTATATAAAAACACCGAAATATCAATTAAAGTTTAAAATTCATTATCTAACTGGAGACCAATTAATGCTGGAGTTCGCCAAGGTTATGGGGTTATCAATTCTGTTATTTATAATATATATTAATGCAATTATGGAAGAATGGAAACTGAAGTCTCACGGCAAAATAACAATAAAGAGAAATTTGCAAATCAATGCTATACTTTTTGCTGATGATCTGGTGCTACTAGCATCTTCAGAAGATGATTTGCAAAGAATGCTTCATAGTTTCCATATAATTTCTGGTCAATTTAACATGGAAATTTCACCTGATAAAACAAATTCTGGAAAGAATGAATGAATTCAATTACTTGGGGTACAACCTATCTTTTCAAGCTGAAAGGGATATCTCCCAGAAAATCAACAAATACAATAAAATTATGAGCATAATCAATAGTGTTTCAAGCTTGCAATTGTTCAGAAATATACCCATTTACGCCTGTATAATATTTTCGCAAGATCATTTCTCTCTTATGAAAGTGAGAGACATGGACCTTAAGAGCTCATGATATTAGCAGAATCACAGCATGTGTGATGAGATTCCTGAGAAGGACTGCAGGATGCACTAAATTCGACCACAAGCGGAATGAAGGTATCATGGGGGAACTCGAGGCTGAACCAGTGATGGAATACATTTGGTGATATCACGAAAACTGGAAAAATCACGTCAAAAGAATGAGCGACAACAGATTCCCAAAGGCAATTTTAAATTATCGACCGAGAGGAAAAAGATCCATTGACAGACCTCAAAAGAGATGGACAGAAAACAAGAACGGCTTTGTCATGATGATGATGATGATGATAATGATGACGACGACTAACAAAAATGCAAAAAATAATTAAAATACACACACTTGATTGTTTATGTATCAATCTCTCTTATTTAGAGTGGATTTATGTCACATTTTCGAAAATGCCTTCCTGAATCTCAAGGCAACAGTCTGCATGGGTGTGAACCGCATGTGTAGCATTTTGCAGCTTCACATGTTTGTGCCTTATTGTCGCCGTGGCATCTAGAATGCGTTGAAGCAATTCTTCGAATGTTTGTAACTTAACCTGATACACAATGTCTTTCATCCACCCCCAGATGCAGTAATCTAAGGGTGTTAAATCTGGGTATCTGAGAGCAAGTGATAGGGCCCCCGTGACCAACTCATCGCTGTGGGAATTGCTGATCTAAGTCAGCTGTTACTGTGCAGTACAAGTGAGCAGGCACCCCATCATGTTGGAAGTACACTTGGCGTCTTCTTGCCAGAGGAACATCTTCAAGAAGTTGTAGTAACTGTTCTTGTAAAAAGTGAAGGTACAGTACATCTCACCAGTTAAGGTCCAGGGAAAATGAACGGCCCCAGCAGCTAGTCATCCAGAATACCACACCACACATTGGCGTTGAAAATTAGATTCTAACGTGGCATAGGGGTTGTCGTCTTCACAGACAAGCAAGTTATGCTTATTGATTCAGTCCCACATAAACTGTGCCTCAACACTGAACATTACGAAGCGGTAATGCTGGTGATTCCCATTTAACCAGTTACAGAACTGCAAACACTGGGCATATTCACTAACCATAAATATATTCATGTGAACTATTATTTTAACATCAGTTATTATTGGATCTATTGGGATCTTCTGGTTCTAAATGCTGTACTTCTTGCAAATAAAAAGGATACAGTCCGTTCTCATGAAGAGTTCTCCATGGCTTGGACTGTGAAATGTTAAACTGGCTAGCTAGGCATCTTGTACTAGTATGTGGACTGCACTCTACTGCATCAAGAATGTTTTCATCTTGTCGCACTTCACGAGTTCTTTCGTATTGAATACGAATTCTGGGAAGAGTACCAGTTTGTCACAATGTTTGATACGTTCCAATAAAGGTTTTGGAATTCAGAATCCTACGATCAGGATAACGATGGTGATATTCGACAGCAGCGGCTTTCGCATTACCGTCGCACATGCCTAAAATAAACACCATATCAGCATACTCCTCGGAAGAAAACTTGTAAGGCATCGTGCTGTAACTTACACAAAAGATAACAGCTTAATAAATAGCGACTATCAACAACGTGCACATAGTTATGGGAACAAACATGCCTAGCGCTGCATTCACTATGACGCATTTCGAAAATGTGTTGTAACTCCGTAATTATGAATGTGATCCCATTAAGTTATTTACATTTTTTGTTCCAAATAACCTCAGGAATCACCTCCACAAAACTGGGGAGAACTTCTTGAAACATCCTGTATTTCAGTTTCTCGACCTTCCTTGTATTTCTGAATCAGACACACAGAGTAGATACCACAATAGGTATTACTGTTACATTTCGTAAGTTATGAAATGTAATGATAACAACAATAACAATAATAATAATAGTATATCACTTCTTCTTTCACTACCTCCTTATTGCCGCCTAAGCAGCATTAGTATATCACGAAACATGTAAAATGTAATTACTATGAAAGTCGCCATATTCTTCTTAGAATTAGTACGATACACTTCCACTAGATAGGAACTGACACGACTGACAGAGCCGGCAATACATGAAAATGAAATGAAACTAAATGTGAGGATGTTACTACAGGTGTGTAGTATTATGTGACAGGTTAGGTTAGATTAGGTGTGTATTATGTGACAGGTTAGGTTAGTTTTGATTAGGTGTGTAGTATTATGAGAGAGGTTAGGTTAGGTTTGATTAGGTGTGTAGTATTATTACTAAGTTGGCGACACTGAAACCACTGTTACATTAAAGAAATACGGTGGTATTGTTTGTTCAAGCACAATGATTTTCGTATATAAGTAAGGTACATATTTGGGACGAGTTGGGTGGGTTTACAGCTCTCCCAGTGATCACATTAATTTCTACTAATCAAGACTATAAATCCAAGGCATTTTCAAGGTATTTTATTAAGTTTCTATAGTGGCTGGGACATAAGAAAGATTCACCAATAATAATAATAATAATAATAATAATAATAATAATAATAATAATAATAATAATAATACAGTGAAACCTCTCTCTTTGGGCCTTATATATCCCGTACACTCATTTTTCGACATATTTTCAAGGGTAAGGACAAACTGCTATAACCAACACATCCTCTATCTTATATATCCCTTTACCGAAGATGTTGGACACATTATTATGATCTTAACTTGGACATCGCCTTCTATTTCTGTTTCCTTCTCTATTTCTAACTACTGTTTACCATTGAGTGGCACTGAACTCTGAGCTTACAATGGGTCATTTACACAGTAGAGTGAGAGTGTGTTTTTTATATGAACCATCTTAGACAAAAAAAATACCAGCTGCTATAAGCAGTCCTCTTCAGAATACTTCGGTTGATTTCGTGAGAGCTTAGGTTTACATATGAACGAATTTCTTATGCAAGACTCAGCTCTGTTTTTCCTTTGTTTCGTTTGTTTGTTGCTTTTCCACCTGTTTATATACATTGTGATTCCAAAAGGACTATACATCTTAGTAAGCTTATAGAATTTTATTTAGAAAACATACAGATTTGGTTTTAATGCCATGTAATAGCAAAACTCGCCAAGTTTTCACTCAATATGGTTCAATGTGACTTCCATTGGTCATGCAGCAGACATCCCACCTGAGCTCAATTTCTTGCCAAACTCACTGCAGCATATCCGGCATCACTAACTCAACTGCAGTGGTGATTCGGTTTCTGAGCTCAGCGAGATTGGTAGGTAAAGGTGGAACATATACTTGATCTTTAAGGAACTCCCATAAAAAGAAATCAAGTGGTGTGAAGTCGTGACTGTACATTGAACATAAAGATTTCAGTACTTCCGTAGGTAGTCCAGGGAGGCGCTAAGGGGGGGGGGGGCTTTAGTCCCACTTTTTTGGGCCAATATGACTACAGTTATATTTAAGTGTTTAAGGAGCCACGCTACTTTAATGAAATTAAACCCCAACAGTTTTATTTCTGCCTTCCATACATACGTCACTAAAGTGTTTGCTAGGAGTGAGCATGTACTGTACTCCTTGAATAGTAACTAATGGACTCGAAGCAGTGACCAGGACTGGCGAATGACGACAATAGTAGGAAAATAAATTTAGCCTCCCTTTCAAGGAATTCTGGATCCGCCACTGAACACTTCCCTTACATTCTTACAATACTGTATTTCATAGTCTTGATAGTGTGTCCATCAATTACTGTTGAGTTGCTGAGAGTGATAGTCAAGTTTTATTTTGTGTAACGACATAAATAAACAATTGAAAAGAAGGAAGAAGTTAGCATATGTCTGTCTAATGGCATGAGCTGCAGAAAAATGCAGAAGAATTTGGAATTTCCAAACTTACTGTTTGTAAGAATCAACAGAGCTTCAATTATAAATGCTCCTAATAAATTTCCTACATATTAACGAGCTCTAGATTGTATCTAAGAATTGGAGCATTATGCTTTGCATTGGCCATATTTCGCAGCAAAACGGCAACAAAAGCACCACCATGGGCTGTTCCTGAACCATTAACATAGTTGACTGTTATACTGTGACTATTATAAATACCTACTAGATCATTCAGTAGACAGACAAATTAGAATAATTTAGTAACTATGTAATAAGGTAATGAATGGGAAAGTCTAATATCTTTCAACAAAGATTCGAATGTTAAAAAAATATCTTTTATTAAAATCCAAATTAACAGAATTGTAATTTTATTATTTAAATAGCAAAAAATTGTTTTCGCCTTTATATAATAGAAATGACCAATGTCACATTTTTTCGCTATCTCTACTTACAGATAATTTTAATGTTGCACATTAGAGTGGCGGAGTGCCCTTAATATGGGGTTACCAAGATGATGGAACTCTATCTAAGACAACAGAAGATACAACATCAACAATGGAAAAGCATCAATTTTTCGGGGGAATTCAAACCCACGTTCGTTGTCTCTATACTGCATCCTGATTATTGAAACGAGCATGGCCAATGAGAAATTGATCTTCAAAGTCTAAATGCCGAAACCTTCTACTTCAATTCACATTGTTTATTTATGTAATAAACAAGACAGTTATTTGAAGTAATTTCTCACATACTTAATGGCTGTCTGCGTTATAATATCGCACTCCTGGAAGCCTTCATGCAGGATGCGGGCATAGTCGAATGCTACCTTCTGCTTCTCCGTACCAGTCACAGCATCGTGGTGTTGCATGATACCCATGGCCTCTCGCATCTTGTTCAGATCCACCCAGTCCTTAGGCCCCAAGTCCGCCAGAGAGTACAGCTGCTTGCACACCTGAGATAAGAAGTAACATGAATGTGTTTGGCATTCGACTTTTAATAATCCAACTTACTAACAAGCTTATTCCAGTGAATTATATTTTACTGTTAATATCTTGTTGGAATTTCGTCAGTAGACAAATTCTTCTTTTACAGTGTTCTTTCATTAGTCTTAAGTCAATTTATATTTAGCATATATCAGGTAACAAAAATTTGTACATGTTTTGGTCGCTTTCTTTCTTCCTTTTTTTTCATACCTCTTTTCCATCATCAATCCCTTTATATCTCTGTCTCTTTTCATCTTTATTTTCTCACTTACCACTTTTTCTGTCTCTTCTCTCCTCTATCCTCCCTACCTCCCTTTCTCTATTTTTCCTTTCTCCCCTCTCTCTGTTGGCATATAAATACGTCTTTGTATTCGATGATAGACCACTAACCACTTGGTGATGATGTCGAAAAAAAATGTTGCATTAGAATTGTTTATAATTTTTCTATAAATATAGTTAAACGAAAAGTATACCACTATGCAGGAAAAGGAGTCCTGTAAAAGTTAACATCTGTACAAGACTGGTCAGACTATCAAGGTCAGCAAGACAGTGAAACAAAACACACTTTGAAAACTGCGTTCTAGCAGTCATTTTATGCATATAATTCCGTGACACCTGAACCAATCCAGACTTTTGAGGTATCGATCAATCGAGCGCAATGAGAGCAACTAAATAAATGCGAAAAAAATTATATGGAGTAAAGTGGACGCTCAACTTAAAAAAGTAGTCGTGAAAATTTGTAAACTTTCAAAATTCCTCGAAATTTAAGGGTTGAGAGAATGCAGAAGTGGAGATGAGCACAACAGGAGAAAAGGGCATCCCAAGACGAATCAAACAAACTCAAGACCACCACTGAAGAGTACAAGAGAAGACATAGAGAGTGCAAAAGTTTGGTGGAACAGTGAGCTGCGTGGACTCTTTGGCTGTAGAAAAGCGAGACATGTCACCACAGCTACTTACATCAGCTGAAACAATAACCTGTGAGCATACCATTCTCTATACTCTGTAAACCATCAATTATTAATTAATTAATTCATTCATTCATTCATAAACGAAACAAATTCAAAACATTTCTTCAGACAATTTCGCCCAGAACATCCCTCTCTGACAAACGTAGTTCTACGTCCATAAACTCTCCTGGCTCACTTCACTAGTGAGCCACTGCTGTTTTTCTCTCCCTCTCTCTATCACTTTCCTTGTATCTTTCTGTCCTCCTTGCCTCTTTCTTTTCTCTTTGCTATCCCTATTTTTATTATCTGAAGAGTCCACTGCAAGAATGATGGATGTCATTTGGAATACATTTTGCAGGAGAAGCAATTGAAAGTTTGAAATGCTTAGCGCTCAAAGCTTAACTATGATTTTCCGATCATTACTGGACAATGACTATCAGTGTTAATGCCATATAACTCTCTATGTACATTATATATGTCTTAAGCTATGCATTGACAGTCTTGGTTCATTTTCGACAAGAAAGTGACATCCATCATTCTTGCAGTGGACTCTTCATCTCTTCTCTTCTCTGTCCTCCCACCTTCTCTTTATTTTTCCTTTTTTAATCTCTCTTTCTTTCATTCTCTCCCCCTAGCTCTTTTTTCTCTCTTCCACTTTCCCTCCTTCTCCTTTTTATATCTGTCTCTCTTTTTCCCCTTCACCCACTCTCTCTCCCTTGCTCCTTACCATCCCTCGTCTGCCTCTGTCTCTTTATCTCTTTCCCTATGACATGTGCGCGCGCACACACACGCACATGTTCCCAAATTTTGATGTACACAGTCTTGTATGAAAATGTTACACGTATAAAATATTAAGAACTATTTTCATGAGAAGTCTATCAGAATTCTACCTATTCAGCATCAATACACTAAAATTTCTTTGTAAATCAGTTTCCCAACCTTTTGAAGTTCACGGTACTCTTGGGAATAACATTAAAAACTGGAGGCACCCTTCCTTGAATTAAAAAAAAAAAAATTGAAGTTCAATGTTCATTTATTGAAAGATGATATAGGCCTAATAAGTAACGTACATTATAACATAATACGGTAAACTTTACTACAATCACTGAGTAAAAATACATCTATAGACTTTTGTTCGATTAATCATTAATGTGAAACTTGTGATTGATGCTTAAAGCACAGGTACATGATATCAGGCCTTACAGTTGACAATGAAACACGCAAATCATCCTCAAGTTTATTCAGTCTATTTCTTGCTTTGAATTTTTTGTCATCATAGCAGAGAAGGCTTGCTCGCATAGATAGATGTTGAAAAGGCTAAAGTGCGAATTGCTTTCTTCATTAATTTAGGTTAGATACTCCTCTCTCAGTCGAAGCCAAAAAGCAGCCACCGACGCCTCACTCTTGGTGAACTTACCTTTGAGTGTGGAATCAGTGCAAAGATCAATAAATTCATCTCGTTCGCAAGTAGTGAAATCTATTTCCTCCGCACTATCTACGAAATTAAATGGTGAGACAACCCAGCCCAGTCGAGATTCATAGTGGAAATAGATGGAA
The DNA here is from genome assembly GCF_040183065.1 of Periplaneta americana. Lineage (NCBI taxonomy): Eukaryota > Metazoa > Arthropoda > Insecta > Blattodea > Blattidae > Periplaneta > Periplaneta americana. The sequence continues at coordinate 98,686,022 of NC_091122.1, read as the reverse complement.
AGAACGTATCTATTGCATCTTGCAATCTTGATAAGTTATCACAAAATGCGGTCTTTCAGCTTACCCAGATCTTTATCTCCTGCCAGATTAAGAAGAGGTGGAAAGTTCGACAGATCTCCTTTCTGAACTGCAGACATCCAAGAACTAAGTTTTCTTTTAAAACTTTTCATTTTATTATTGAGGAAATTATTGTTTCCTGTCGACCCTGCATTGAAACATTCAGTTCATTCAGCTTATGAAAAATATGTGCCAAATACGACAGTTCCAAACATCAAGAATCACTTAGTAACAGCTCATGAAATGTGTCTTGATTTTCGTCCTTAAAACGTTTTCACGTGTTCTTTGAGTTCGAGAAACTGGTTCAATACACATGACCCCGCAATAACCACCTTACTTCTGTGTGAAGTAACAAAGAGGTATGAGCTGTATCCATTGTGTGACATAACTGTTCAAAAATCCTGCACTTTAAAAGGTCGAGACTTCATGTAGTTCACCATTTTCACAACTTGGTTAAACACTGCAGCAAAATCTTCATTACACACTTTCACGACTAATGCCTCCCTATGCAAAAAAACAGTGAGTTATAATATTGGATGGATTTTCATTGAGAGCTCTGGCAGTAAAACCTTTAAATTTCCCAGACATAGATGGTGCACCATCCGTACATATACCACAACAGTCTTTCCATGAAAGATCATGGTCATTGAGAAAGGAATTAATAAAAACGAAAATATCATGGCCTGTGGTTGTAGTCTCCAGTGGTCTTCAGAACAGAAACTGCTCACCAATATCTTTATCATCAATATATCTGATAAAACCAAGGAGTTGCGGTTTGTCACCAATATCGATACTCTTATCTACTTACAAAGCAAATATTCTATCAATTTTTATTTTCTTCACGACTTGTTCATTGGTATTGCATGACATTTCAGATATCCTGCGGCTGATTGTATTGTTGGACAGAGGAACTTTCAAAACTTGATCAGCTGCTCCTTCGCCAAGAATTGTTGAAACTATAACTTTACATGCAGGGTCTATGATTTCCTTTCCAAGAGTACCAGTATGAGGTTTCTTTTTTTTAGCTATCAGTCCTGCTACTATAAACGAGGCTTCAAGAGCAGTGTCAGCTATGGTCATTCTCTTCACCATTCGCACAGCTGTTTTCTTCCTTCCCTTCTAGTATACGTGAAAAATACATCACACTTTTCTGTGACACACTAGGATACTTTGTTGTAAGATGCCACTTCAGTTTGCTAGGTACCATGGCCTCGTTGCTAAGTGTTTCGCCACAAACTAAACACACAGGGATAGGGTTTCCCTCGTTCTTATTCCACGTAAATCCATATGCTAAGTAACTTCCAAGTATGATCTTTTCTTTCGTTTGTCTTCTTTATGTGTTGAATTTGACGGTCCAGGAGAAACTGTAGCCGTAGGAGCTGATTGTTCACTTTCTCTGTCTTGGCATTTACATTTAATCTCTCAGCAGTGCATATGAAGAGAAGGCATATGTCACTGTTGATAGTGATTCGTCCGTCAAATGGGGATGTTAAGCCTGGTGGTCCCCTTGGTGCTATTCGATAGGAGTATGCTACATGCCAGCACTGGGTTTCCCCTTCTCCCTCCCTCGCCTTCATCACCATCCTCATCCATTCCCTACACTACACTTACACAAACACTCACCCTAGTACATGACATAATTCTTCACAGACACACATCATGCATAACGTGGCCTGCCAAAGTGGTGTGCAACTTGAAAATGGGTCACAGTTCTGCCATCTATCCACAATATGCGGAACTCGAATCACGCAAAGTGAAGTGGGCAGGCATTAGACACACACACATACACACACACACACATTTAACAATGAACTTATCCATAGCAAAACACTGTGAATCAACACGAAGAAAACAACTGAAAGCAGCAGCAAAAGTCGTACACTTTCATATATTGTTCTGTCCAAGTCTCGGGATGTTCGTGAGGAAGCGAGTAATCTATACTAGTATACTGAGTCGGGAATGTTCGGCAGGGATTGGCTGTAATGCCATCTGCAGGAGCCAGATACAAGTATAATTGAATCATCAAAATGAATCGATCAGTGTCACCATCTGTCGTACATGAGAGTAATTAATTTGACTTATTTTATTTCAAGACCTTAGAAGACTTTAGGCTCAAGTAGACCGTAATTTTTTTTTTGGTTTATCTCACTATCTCGCAGCATCCCTTAGCTAATCACACGGCACCCTAGGATGCCAGGGCACAGCGGTTGGGAACCACTGCTGTAAATGGTTTTCCATAGACTTATAATTGCTTTCACGACAGCTACATGAACATAGTTCTATGAAAATGTTTAAAAATGGAGGAAGAGGTATATTCTGGGAATTATATTATTGTACAAAACAGTCGTGATAAATTAAATAAATGTAAGTAAATGCTAATATACTGTTATTTCAATAAATAAGTAACGACTTCACTGTGTTAACATTATACATTTTTGGTGTTATGTACCTGACTGATTAGTTTCGATGTTGTTTGCATCATCCTCTGAATCCTAGAATCATAGACTTAGGATTATCCTCCGAATCCTTGAGTCCTCGACTTAGGATTCAGAGGATGATGCAAACAACATCGAAACTTGTAAATTAGGTACTAACATAACACCAAAAATGTATAATCTTAACACAGTGAAGTCGTTATTTATTTTTTTAAATAACTTAAAGTACATCAGTGATTAATTTATATAAGTGTTAAAAGAGTGTATTCAAGAATGAAGTAAGTAAATGATTATTTGTATATATCACGTAATATCACAATACTTATCACGTAATATAATATTATTCAGAGAAGTTTATCTGTCATATTCTTATTTACAGACGATATTTTCAGATGTCTCTATTGCATAAATATGCACTTAGCTGTTTTATCAAATAGTGGAAATAACTAGCATTATGCTGAAACAAAGAATGAGGGCAAAAGTACAAGAATTATTTTTTCTCAAATCCAAAAGCCATAACCAAAACAGACCATGCTTCAAATCCTTGGCAAATAAGATCTGTGATAGACGAAGTGGGTGAAGTGCATGTGTTTTCCTTGTACTCTCGGCTCCACAAGTAAAGAACCCTGGCCTCACACCACTTCTGCACAGATGACAATGATTGACAGGCCAGTTCGGGGAAGCTGTTGCCACGTTTGCTCTTGGCTGGACTCTTTAAATGTATTTTCTTTTGCAACTGGTTGGATTCTTTCAAAAATGGAAAATTCACAACACAGCATTCTCGGCGGTCTCCTGGCTGTATCTTTGTCCACAGTTTCACTAATTGGGGGAGCGTGTCAGTCAGATTTATGGCTTCCTGAACCCAACCCTGCAACGAAGGTTCTTTACTTGTGAACCAAGAGTAAATATCATTCCTTCTTCTTCTTCTTCTTCTTCTTCTTCTTCTTCTTCTTCTTCTTCTTTTGCCATACAGCTCTTATAGTTTAGCTATAGCCTCCTTTAAAACAGTAGCCCAATCACTTCTGTCCTCTGCCCTCTTCCTCCATTTCCTTATTCCCACTTTCCTCAAATCTTCCTCAATACAGTCTAACCATCTCAATCTGGGAAGACCCCTATCTCTCTTCCCCTCCAGTGTTCCAGTGAAGATCATCTTCGCCATTCTTTCGTCCTCCATTCTAATTAAGTGACTTACCCATTCAAGTCTTCTAATTTTTATCGAAGTTACTATATTAGGTTGGTGGTGGTGGTGGTGGTGGTGGCAGCGGCGGCAGCGGGGGTGGTGGTAAAATAATAATAATAATAATAATAATAATAATAAAATAATAATAATAAAGGTGCGCCTGATAAGGCATTTGAGATCTTGTTTAGATCAGTTCTTTGCGTGTTCATTTAGAGACTTTTTGTTATTCTTGCACTTTGTTAGATGGTATCTTTCACATTTAAAATTGCACAATTCACACACACAACTTTCACACGGTTCATGGTAACTTTTTGTCTTGCACAACTTATGGTGAAAACCATGTATTGCGAAGCGGGTTATTGCATGTCTTTGAGTCTGATTTTCTTTAGTCCAGTTCCTATCTACCATAGCACCTGTAGCGTAGAAGTCGGGGTCTATCGTACAGTGTTTATCTTCTCTTCTCTCTAGGAGGTCTTTGTAGGGTTGTGTCGATTGCAGTAGTATTTGGAGTCTGATGTCTTCTACGTAGAAAGTTTCTCTGGCCATCTCGTACACTAGTAGGTTCCTTATATGCTTGTTCTGATTCCAAGTTACTACGGATTCTCCAATTATTTTGTTTTTTTAACAGGACCATAAATCTTTCTCAGAATTTTCCTTTCCCATCTTCTAAGTTGTTGTTGTTGTTCAGTCATGGTCCATGATAAACCTCATTCCACTACTGTTTAATTATCGCCATATCATAACTTCACCACAGGTGTCCCTAAATAACAAAAATAAATATATGATTGCTGAACTTTACTTCATCTTGTTTCTAGCATCACTCATCAGGATATTAAAGGAAATAAGAGCAGATATCGGAGCAAATACGTCTTTTAACAGCTACACAACTGTTTTATGATATCAGAGTGATGATAAGAACCCACAGTTCGCAAATGAGACAAACAAGAACACCAAAAAATAAAATAAAATGGCAAGAGTTCAAACAGACAAACGCCTTTTTAAAAGGAACCATCGGACTAATAATAAATGAGGAGCGTTCTTTCAAAACTCGATATATGCAAAAACAAGTTTTTTCAGAAAATGCGTTTTTTGTTTTTTGACAAGAATTATTTATTTAAAAATATGTGTATTTCAGCACATGTAATTCAATGAATAAATGAACAAGATGGCGTAATTAAAATTGTTACAGTCTATTGTTTACTATTTGAAATCAGTTGTCAATTTATGAAGGTTTTTTCAAAAGTCGATAAATGATAAGTAGTGAGTGGAAGATATTCATGTAATCCTGTTTCTTTTGTCTATTTTTTGTTTTTGTTTTTTTTTTTTTTGCATAAATTCCAGTATTTATTGATTTTTGACATACACACATTATTTATTTTAGATGCACAATAATGGATACATTGAACTAACAATGTATTACATAAAGTAAACTGAATAACATTTTTATGTAATTTAATTTTAATTTAACATTTTTTCTTTATATTGTTACATCATTTATTTTAGATACATAATAATGCATACATTAAACTAAACAATATGTATCATGAAGTTGCTAAACTGTATAACATTTTTTTACCTAATCTAAATTAAATTTTATTTGAACATTATTTTATTTTTTTTTTTTTGTTTTCAGTTGCTTTCTAGCACATCTTTGTAGAAATCCCTTGCATCGTCAGTTATTTCGAAGTACTTGAGTAAAGCTGCAACATCATTTTTCTTCTCTTTGCTCACTGCACTTTTCTTTGGGAGAACTGTCGAATTTAACATTATCTGATGGCAAGATTTGTTTTTCAAAACTTCAACTTGAACTAGATCTCCAAAGTAAGTGCTTGTTACTGAAATTTCAACTTTATCCAGATTCTTTTTATACATAATTAGACGTTGACTATTCATCTTAAATGGCAGTTTTGACCGTAGTACTTTCTTTGAGCTTTCCTTGAGGTTTCTGACATTCCAGTCTTTGTTTAGCACTTTCAAAGTCCCATGTTCCTCTAATAAGTCGTAATATTCCTTGGGTGAAGTGATGGTCTCCTGCCGCCTGTAACTTTTTTCTATCCTGCCGAACACTCTGTCCGGAGCCATATAACTATGTCCCCGGACAGGAAAGAAGTGTATAATATTGCTAAATTTCTTGCTTCTTTCCAAGAATGCAGTTAGTGTAGCCATCATGACACTGTTTTTATTCTGGCTGCTACAGGAGTCTGAGAACAGATGAATCGTACTGGCCCCTCCATTTTTCACTTTATTTTCCAGGTCACACATAAAATCCAACAAAGCTGAAGCAACTTGGTTACACCCTCTTGTGGACTCTGTTTCCAACCACGTGTAAAAAGTAATGTCCTCTTTCCTCTGCTTTTCTGAATGGATCATGATGCATAGATTGTATAGCCATATTTGCCTAGAATAAAACACTTCACTAACAGATAGCTTTGGTAAAGGCTGATTTTTCTGCATGTCGAAGCAAATTTTTATGATATCTGCATTATCATCTTTCATTATTTTGTAAAATTGCTTCGCACGAAGTTTATGTAATCTGTAGTTTGTCCTTAATTCATTCTTTTTTTCCAAATCCTGTTCTGCTTTTATCTTCAGTAGATTCATTTTGCAAGTTGAGCAAGTATCGGTATGGGAAGTCTTAAATGACAAGTTGAAACATTTATAGAAAATTCGTTTGTATTTGGACAACGAGCAGAGATTCAAACCTGAAGCATTCCGGTTTGCACAAAAAAATTTCCACATTTTATTGACTGAAAGATGAGAAGGTAAGCACCCCCTCTTAGACTTTCCCCTACCATGATGACTTTCTCTACATTTGTAGCTTTTTATATCATTTTTAATGGCAAGAGTGAGTTCCTTATGTTTTTCTCCTGCTCTATTCCCTCCACGCATTTCTTTTGGCACTTTCCCCATTTCATGAAACCTGTTAGCCAGGTAAGACAATCTGTCCTTTGACATACCAGAAACAGCTTGAAAAGTTGCAGCACAAACAGGCAATAATGTACCATTCTTCTTTCTGATGGTATATTTTACTGAAACTCTCTTCTTCCGCTTGGCATTTTCAGTAGCTACTATTCTGCGTTTAGGAGTACAAATTTCCATAAACTTTAACAGAAATTTATCTTGGTCAGTTTTGTTTAGAGATGCCACATGATGATGAAATGTGATGATGTCATTATAACACAGCTCAGCAGCTTTACAATTTTTCTTTCCTTTGGTATTTGTAGCTAACTTCTGAAGTCCATGACTGCAATTTATTTGTGGTTCCTCTTTAGTTTTGCAGATCTTTCTTTTTGGCTGACTCTCCTTGCATCTTGATTTTCTTCCCAAGAAACATTCTTCAACATATATATCAGTATCAGAATCCTCCGAAGAAATATTCATAATGAAAACTCAGTTTATTAACACAGGAAAAACACCACCATTCACAATGAAAACCTCTCAAAGAATGAAAATGAAACTTGTCAACAACCCTGTGAGAACAAGTCACTTTCCGCCAGTTCGTAGACATAATTAATTAACATCTGTGCGAAGTTGAATGAAATGTAAGGAATAAAATTATTACAATGGAAATACTTCTTCCTTACTGCATTTATCGACTTCTGCCTTATCTATTCCTGATCATTTACCGAGTTTTGAAAAAACCTTCATAGTTTCCCTATTTATAAGTAAGGCAAATATCGTCTTTAGAGAGAAATGATTGTATGGGATCATGAAGAACACATAGGTTATATGGATGGTGTGTGTAACTCAATTTTTCAAATTTTGCATTTATCGAGTTTTGAAAAAACGCTCCTCAAATGGAACATGACTAGTTTAGAGAACACGTGACTGATGGGCTTTTGTAACGATAATATAATTTGCAGAATTGCAAGCAGCTAGAGGTAGCTGCAAGACATATTCCTCTCCAGTGTGAAGATCCCAAAAGTACAGAAACCTCTGTGGACTGGAGAAGTGGAAGACCACAAACTTGTCCAAAGAACAAAACTGGGAAAACAACGTTGTGTTTTCAAAGGCGTGCAGAAAGCAAAATGTCTGACATACTGTACATAGGATTTAAAACTTCACATCACTAATAACAATCGGAATTGATATATTGTACATCTAAGAACCTATAAATTAAAACATTTAAATCTATACATTTAAAATGTAAGTTCATAAATCTAAGAATGTATAAACCCACAAATCTACAAATATAAAAAATACAATAATGCTAATTTGTAAGTGTAATATTGATACCTTGTAGGTACTACCTGCAAATAGTTGTTTCCTAAGCGTTCAAAGCGCTTGAGTGTGGGTCGTGAAGTGAAGTAACCTGACCAATATGTGTGTGGGTCACTGGCATAGGGGAAGAAGTCATCCAGTTTAGTAGTCCAGGTCTTCCGTGCATCATGCACGGCCTTTAAGTAGCAGGATGGCGTCGAGTAGAACACGTTGATGCTGCTGTTTGCAGCATTCACATATCTGTAGACACAACATGAAGAAAAGATCAGATTTATCTCAGTAATTTCCAATGACAAGCAGTATACGTCAAAATATGTTGATCATATCACACACGACGTTAAAAAAATTAATTAGATGTTTGATAAAGTAAAATAAAATTTACAATAAAGTGTTATTTTGTCTGACTTGAAATCAAATTACACATGTTGGTTCACTAACGTTGACACTTCTCAAAATTATCATATTTAAACACTGTTTTGTAGGCATATATACATTTTACGAAAGATGCAAAATGACGTCCTATGAATCCTTACATAGCTGAGAAAAAATTATTTAAAACTGAAATTAGTTTCTTAAATTAAATATAATTCGATGGTGAAATTATAAATAGAGGGAGATAATGTATTAACAATTTTGTTTTAATTTTCTGAAATATACACTACCGGTACCGAAACATTAGTGGTTGTCCGTGCATAATACCACATAATTCAACACGTTTAATTATAACAAGAATAAGGGCTGTTTGAAAAGTTCATGGATTTACTTTGATCTCCAGAATTAGAGGTTGGTGCTGCCATGACAACTCTTTTTCGTTGTAGATTCCTTGTAAAGAGATACACTTCTTACAGTGTTGTATTCACCTCTAAAGTTGAAACAACTTTTCTCAGGAAAAAAAGTCCTTTCCTTCATATCTCTTCTTATTGACATTTTGTCCCTAGGGGACTCAATGTCGCAGAATAATCCGTCTAGGGCCAAAGAAGGGAAGAGTTATGAGAAAAATCCGCGTGCTTCTATATTTAAAAAACTATTGTCTTGTTTCAGGATCAAAGTGTCTCTCATCATGTGATGATGCTATTGAAAATCCCGTCATTGTGCTTAATGATGCAAATCGAGCTTTTAGGTATAGTTGATTTGAATAATTTTGAGGGAAAAATGGTTCCGGGACAGGGTATCGAACCCAGGACGTTTGGTTAAACGTACCAACGCTCTGCCAACTGAGCTACCCGGGAACTCTACCAGACACTGACCCAATTTTTCCCTCTATATCCACAGACCTCAAAGTGGGCTGACAACCATCAAGCAACCAACATTGAGTGTACACTAACTCTGTGTGATTTAAATTGTGGTTTTCTGTTAACGAACAGTGACGCGTATTATGCAAATCAAGCTTTCAGGTATAACTTCCTGTACAGTTGATTTGAATAATTTCGAGGGAAAAATTGTTCCGGGACCAGGTATCGAACCCGGGACCTTTGGTTAAACGTATCAACGCTCTACCAACTGAGCTACCCGGGAACTCTACCAGACACTGATCCAATTTTTCCCTCTGTATCCACAGACCTCAAAGTGCGCTGACAACTGTCAAGCAACCAACTTGAGTGCACACTAACTCTGTGTGACATAAATTGTGGATTTCTGTTAACGAACAGTGATGTGTATTATGCAAATCAAGCTTTCAGGTATAACTCCCTGTAAAGTTGATTTGAATAATTTCGAGGGAAAAATTGTTCCGGGGCTGGGTATCGAATGTGTGCTTAATGATTTTTCCATTTGTTTTCTTTTCTGATCCTCAGTCAGATCATGTAACATCCTCCTCGTATAAAAACATGTCGCATTTTAAGACTTTTCCTTTTTCCTGACATTTCTAAGTACACAATTCCCATAGGAAAATCTTTTACAGCACCTCTTGCGCTATCTTCATATCTTCGTCTGAAACTGCGGAGTTACTTCTACTAAGTGGAGGCCCATTTTACACATCAATTTGTTATTGTTGTAATTCTTCCATCATTTTGAAAATACAAGGAATTTTCGGTGAAAGCCTGATTAATTAAGTCAAGAGTTATAGTATCACTTTTTCCAAGCAAAACAGAGCACTTAATAGCACAAACTTGGCACTTCAGTAATGGAATATATAATTATTGCTTCGCTATTTTACAATGGTTATATTTAGATGGAGATAAAGCAAATTTTAGCGATAAAAATCTAATAAAACGTATTGTAAAATGCTACAAAATTTTGGAAACATTAACGTATTAGTTTTTAATTCCCCATACTAGCATTGTTGTCAGTCACACATTTTTAAATGACTCATAAATACAATAGTATCTTCCAGTTTCTGAAAATTATTTTTCACAGACTCAGTTAAATAATCGGTATTAAGTACCGTAAATAAAACATTAAGAAGACAGTGGGTAAATTATTTACTTACAAATGGCTTTTAGAGAAGCCGGAGGTTTATTGTCACCCTCACATAAGCCATCAGTTTCTATCCTGAGCAAGATTAATCCAGTCCCTACCATCATATCCCACCTCCCTAAAATACATTTTAATATTATTCTCCCATCTACATTTCGACCACCCCAAAGATCTTTCTCCCCTCAGGTCTTCCAACTAACATTCTATAGCAGCCGTGGCGAAAATGTGATCATGCGCCGAGCCACTGTGTAACCTGCAACGTGCATAGCGCCTATGGAGGGAGGCGGACACCCGAAGGGGAAGTGAAGCAACTGTCTGACTTAATAACTGATTTTCATTTTCCTTACGTCAAGCACTTAAATATAATTTTATACAGTACAAGGCTACAAACTAATGTTTAGTACGTGTAACGAAGAAAGAAATGAATAAGAAAACATAGGATACATTGTCACAATCTAAAATTAATTTTCTTCAGAATGTCTCTGCAACAGAGTTTCAAAATCAGGAATTACATCACTTACTGCCAGTCATATTTGATCACGAAGGTATTTGTCTATCAGTAGTGATCTAAATTTGGTTTTTACTATTTCTAGTGTTGAAAATAATTTTTCACAAACGTAAGTTATAGCGAACATGGCTTCAAAAGAGCAAGTGAAAGAACGAAGCTTCGAATATTTATTTTTTGGCAAAGATTTGAAAAGTTCATCATTTGTCAAGTCCTTACATCTAGCTTTCATTTAACATCACATTGTAAATCAGTGAGTTTAAATTGAAGATCTAACCGCATTATTCATACATCTGCTGAAAAAGGATCGAGATAATAATAATAATAATAATAATAATAATAATAATAATAATAATAATAATATTTTAATATTTCATCAGTGACATGTTGTATAATGTCGTTTTATGTTACACAACCGTTTCTTCGTAATACTTGTGAACAAATCATACATTTAATATTCCTATCATATTGGCAGCAAAAAAATACGTCCTCCCATCCTACTTGAAACTTTCGTTTTTGTAGAGGTATATGGTTTCGAGAGAGACATATGCCACTCGCAGGTTAGAGACAAATACAAATGGAACGGAGTTTGACTCCAGTGACTGAGAGTTGTAGGAAGCAAGAGAAATGCACAGCTATCATTGCGAGCCACAATGTGCTCGCGAGTCACATTTTCGCCACGGCTGTTCTATAGTATGCAGTTTTGCTGCATGTCCTGCCCATCTCAAACATCTGGATTTAATATTCCTAATTATGTTATGTGAAGACTACAATGCGTGCAGTTCTGTGTTGTGTAACTTTCTCCATTCTCCTGTAACTTCATTCCTCTTAGCCCCAAAATTTTTCTAAGCACCTTATTCTCGAATGCTCTTAACCTCTATTCCTCTTTCAAAGTGACAGTCCAAGTTCCACATCATACAGAACAACCAGTAATGTACCAGTAACTGTTTTATAAAGTTCAACTTTCAGTTTTTTACAAAGAGGACTAGATCACAAAAGCTTCTTTCCACCTTTTCAAAAGATAAAGGATAAATACTCATATAAATGAAAGACGATATAGTCAAAACAGTAACATATAAAACGCCATTAAAAATGCAATAATACTGTATTTTAGAAATAACAAAAAGGTGCTGTGTTTATACTAGAGCGCTAATATCTTTCTAAGTGCACGATTATTACACTATCTTTTTTCTATTTTAATTCAGCATTAGAAAATGTACCGGTACCAATATTATGTTCCATTTACAAATATACCTTTATTCTTCTATTTAATTAAAATCCTATTTCCTTAGTTTAAGAGTTTAGAGTGTCGTTTTGCATGCTTCTTCAAAATGTTTAAATGTTTAAAGAACAGTGCTCGAATCTTTAATCTTTCCGATAATATGAGAGATTGCAACTTTATGTGAATTCTTCTGTATAATAAATATTCAGTATTATGAAATGATTTATCACATGCACAGTTTGGTTATATTCTCTTTCATGGTATTGCTAAGCCATATCTAAACTCAGTTACAAGAAACCATATTTTTTCTATACATTTTGATTACACACTTTTAACACTTTATGTCACTTAGGAATATAGTTAGAATAACCACTTTCTTGTGTTGATGTGTTTCATGTGATAATGACTGATACAAAGCTGAAACCAGTCAACTAGGTAATTTACAACTTAGTTTTTATTCTAGCATATGAAATTGATTGTTATAACTATATTCCTAAGTGATATCTTTTTTTTCGTTTGGGTTTGTTAACACTGCGCTTAACATAATCATGTAGCTACAACTGTAAGGATAAAACCAAATATTAATTTATAATCTATTTACACTCAAAGTCGAATTTAAAATATTTACATCTTGAATACTGGTACACACTTTTAACACTTGGTCACTAATGATTTGGTAAATTCGTTATGTAAACAACTTTCCTGTGTTAATTGAAACTAGTACCGTATGGTATTTTACCTTAGTTAATAAAATATTATTAATAGTTTCAATTCGAGTGTGCTCGTGTAAAGGGGGTTAAGTCAAATTGCAAGGTATGTAAACTTCTCTTCTTTGGTATTGAACAAAACCCCTTTGTCACAAAATATGGAGCACTGTAACTGCATCAAAGATGGAAGAATTACTTAACCCCTTTAACACAAGAGAAAAATAATTGTGGATAGTTCAAATCTGTACTTATTCCAGTTTATCCAATTCATACTTAACTCCCTTTACACGAGCACCCGCGAATTAACAAAGGAGAGTTGTTTATACAACAAATTCACCAAGTCATTAAAAATATCTTGTAATTTTGTTTAGCTCATTTTAAAATATGATTGAAAACTTATTGCTTTTGGGATGAAATATTAAGAGAGTTTTAACTACACAAAGATATATCATATTTAATTTGAGATATATTCGAGTAAATTAATATGACTCTAAAATTATAAAACGTGACAAACATGAAAACATTCAATTTGTAGAATGAAACAATGATAAATGATAAATCTGAATTTTCAATACTGAAGATGAAAACTGATTCAAAAACTTTTTTTTTCTATACTGGAACCACAAACAATGTAAACAATATTTCAGATTTAAGAGAGGAATACAATCTTACCGAATAAGTTTATCCAGGTTTTTAAACCACATGTTTGCATCCTGGTAATTGAAATCTTCCCCCATGGTCATTATGATGTTGTTTGTGGTGTAATTTCCGGCCTGCATTTTGGCATAAGCTATGAATTTCTTCACCTGCAGAAGGCAAGTGACAGATATAAGACATTCACACGCACACACCCATTCACAACATCAAAGTTACACTACTAGCACTCGAGTTCTGTCCACTGTTAAAATTATAAAGGATGTTGAAGTTGGTACAAACGTTCAAGTTCTAAATGGAATAGAATAGCAGGTGCAATCCGATTTTAAGAACAGGGACCTGCTAATGCAAGCTAGGTAGTTTTGGAAGTTAGTTGCTCTACCAAAGAAGGGCTATATAGGAGGTAGAATTGGGACTCCATATTTGGTAAGAATTCATCTTGGAAAGAAGATTTTCTACAAATCTACCTTGCAATGGATTACTAACCCAAAGAAAAGAATTTTTTCACCAATCTACCTCATCAGAGAATAAGTCAGACACAATACTGGTACAGTAATAATAGTTTTAGAAACACCAGAATTAAATGGGCGCATGTCATATTGTTACTTGTCATCACCGCTGAAGATGATAACAGTGGCAATGGAAGCAGTGATGATAATGGTGATAATAGTG